>NC_052532.1:99598251-99907372 GCF_016699485.2 Gallus gallus
ATCCAGGAGGTAATAACACTTGAAGTTCTTTGACTTGAAAATCAAGTTGGGCATTAGCAATTGTTTGAAATCACAAAGGACTATGTTTTAAGTGGAGTGCAATGGTGGCGTTTTTAAATGCATGCATGTAAGTAGCTGGTATAGACGTTGCTTCATATTTTTCAGGTGATTAGATTCTGTTGCTTCAACAAGTCTGAGGGAGGTGTGTTCAAGAAAACTGATGCAGACTTCATTACTGGAAGCAAGTGTTGATCAAGTGATACAGCAGACAGACAACATTTCACTTGCAGAATTGCAGTACAACAAAGAAGCTACATCTTTCTGGTTATTTTCAACATTTCTTTTCTAAACAGATGACTGGCAGATGATTTCTGCCTACTCTATCTACATCAAGCAGAGAAGTGTGGACACTGTTGAGAATCCGCTGATCTAAGCTCTGCAGAGCTCATGCAGCTCTATACATTTAATACATTACTTGATGCTGTCAGTGTAATGACTCCCATCACATTTGCTCACCACTGGCTTGATCACTAGCTTTAGCCTCAGGAAAATTTATTTTGGGATTCCTTTTCTCTTCACTGCCAATGGCCGTGACTGTATTGCTACTGGTGTCTGGAGAAGCACAAGGAAATGCCACCTGTAAAGATCTATGGAGGTCATATAATATAATCCTAAAAGCCATCTAAGGAGTAGAGGATAGCAGCTATACTGTCCAGAGGGCAGTACTGATATCTGGTTTGTATATTAAGCTAGAAGATTCTTCCTGGAAAAGAACTGTATAAGGAGAAAGGGAACTGAAATATAGCCATGGAGCAAAGTCTGAACAAATCTAATGAGAACTGCAATTGCATCCTTGGTGAGCAAGGTAATTATTATCCTAAGCAGATATTCTGTCAGGTACATTTTCACCTGAGTGGTCCTTAGTAACCTTAGGAACTGGAGTTGATACAAGAGTCCGTGCTTTCTGAGAAACCAGTACTTCCAGCAGCAATCTAAGTGGTCAGAGCTGAGCTTGCGCCCTGCTGCCCACTTGAGACCTGCTAGCACACTGTGGTAAGGTTGCAGGCTAGCAAGAACTTGAGATATTTCTGCTGCATTTTTTTAAAAAGCTCACAGAATAAACGTGGATAAAAAAATCCAGTTAAGAAGAAATGATGAATTATACACAAAAGATAAGGAAAAGTAAGCCATTATTGCACTGACTTTTAAAAGTGTGGAAGGTAGAGATCTGCCTGCTCTAGGAATCAGATTACTGAGGCACTAAGATGAGGAATTAAGAACAGAACAGATAACAGTTGAAGAGGTTATTAAAAGATTACAGAGCCTAGAAACTGGTATAATAGAACAATGTCTACCCAACTTGTATATCAGATTTCTAAAGCAATCTAGGAGGACATGCAAGAAGTCTTTCTTGAATGCACACAGTATTGCATTATTTGACAAAAATATGATTCTGAAAAATGATGAATTTCACTGAGTAAAAGTTTGCCTCTGGAGATTAAAACTCCTAAATATGTTTTTAGGTTTATGAATGAGAGAATCAGGTATTCAAGTATGCTTGAACTAGTATGTTTGTTCAAGAAAACAAGCATACTTATAATACACAGTGGATATAGGTGAGAGTTAGTTGTTCGTATATGTATGTACACATGCACACACACACATATAAATGTATACAATTTTTGTAGCCTTCAAAAATAGTAAAAAAAAACCTTTCTGCAAAGCTTAATTTAAAAAGCCATTATTTCAAGTTTATTATGAGCCTTGCAATACATAGCAGATACCAAAATCAAAATCTTACCTAAAATATTAACTGAAATATATATATTCATATATATATATATAAACTCACAAAAAGTTGAAAGCAAGAAACAAATGCAGAGTAAAGACTCTGAATATCAAACAGATCCTCCTTAAATAAAATATCTCATCAGTTCAGTTCTAATATGATTATTTTTGCAAGGCTTACCCTACTTTTTTTTTTATTATTATTAACTGTTAGGATTAGTTATAGCACAATCTATTCACCCAAGGCCATTTTGCTGACAGAAAATGCAAATGAGATTAAAGTGCTTTTTTGTGTGCCTGTCTGTGACCCACTGAGGACTTGACAGTTCAGTGACTGTTTCGTTCCTGCTCCTGTAGGTGGGTTACAGGTACTTGCTTCTCCTAATGAAGAGGGAATGCAAGAAGATGGAGGTGAAAATATCAGCATGCCCAAGTACAGTATCTACTGTTACACTGATAATAGCCACAGACAATAATTTTAACATTCAGTACATTCCCTCTTGGTATTAGTTGAAATATAGTCATTAAAGCAAAATATTTGTATTTTAGCCTTACAGTTTATGGCATTTATTTGCCTAGTGAATATTCTGATTTTGTTGCAATTATAGCATTTACAACCTGCTTTTCAGAAGAAGAAAGGATTTCAAATGTTTCTGATAATAAACAGATTTGGAGCATCAGCATTTTTAGCTGGGCCTATATTACAGAGCTTGCAATAGGGATGCAACTACTCTCTCCTGCTAATACTATTTTGAAACACATCTACTGTCATTCTTTCTAAGTAACTATTGTCAACTGTCAAACTCACCTGAACTGTAGTTCATAGAATCACAGAATCATAGAATCATAGAATGGCCCAGGTAGAAAAGGACCATACTGATCATCTAGTTTCAACCCCACTGCTGTGTGCAGAGTCACCAACCACTAGACCAGGCTGCCCAGAGCTACATCCAGCCTGGCCCTAAATGCCTCCGGGGATGGGGCATCCACAACATCTCTGGGCAACCTGTTCCAGTGTGTCACCACCCTCTGTGTGAAAATCTTCCTCCTAATATCTAACCTAAACCTCTCCTGTCTCAGTTTAAGACCATGCCCCCTTGTCCTATCACTATCCACCCTCGTAAACAGCCATTCCCCCTCCTGTTTATACACTCCCTTCAAGTACTGGAAGGCCACTCTTAGGTCACCCTGGAGCCTTCTCCACTCCAAGCTAAACAAGCTCAGTTCCTTCAACCTTTCTTCACAGGAGAGGTGCTCCAGCCCTCTGATCATCTTAGTGGCCCTCCTCTGGGCAGTTAATTGAGGCTAGTACACAGTAATAAATAATCTCATCAAAATTAAACATTTTTCTAATTCATGTGTGTTCTGCATGCATTCATAATAGCTGTGACCACTTAGGATCCTAATTTCAATAATTATAGGAAAATTAAATAATTGCTGTTAATCTTTACCATTTTATTAGCCGGTTCTATAAAAATACAAACGCACATTGCAATACAGGCATATGAACTGTGTCAGAGTTGTAGCACTGCAACACAGCACATTCTTATGAACAGGTATGTTCAGGAATGTTTCGCTCATAACTTGGATACCACCTTGTTGTGCAGGTGATTTAGAAGTCAGAGGAAAACAATCAGCAAAGCTGGGAGCTTTTCATTGATGCTATCTAAAATAGATTGTGCTTTTTTAACAAGTTAAATCCTGATGCATCTTCAGGAAATAAAGTGGAAAAAAAGCAGAGCTTATAGAAATTTGGAGATTGACTTTACCCAGACTGATAGTGGACAAGGTGGAAAAGTTTCATACTAAAAGAGGGGAGATTTAAGTTAGATCTTGGGAGGAAATTCTTTACCTAGAGGGCGGTGAGGCGCTGGCACAGCTGCCCAGAGAAGCTGTGGTGCCCCATCTCTGGAGGTGCTCAAGGCCAGGTTGGATGGGGCTCTGGGCAGCCTGAGCTGGTGGGGAGCAGCCCTGCCCATGGCCGGGGATTGGAATTGGATGGGTGTTAAGGTCCCTTCCAACCCAAACCGTTCTGTCATTCTCTGATCTTCTGATTGTATCTTCTAGTGACAGTACTGTTCTCAAGCAGCACAGCTTCATGAGTTGCTTACTCCTAACTACACCAGCTCTGCAGACTTTCTGTTTGTTTGTTTTTGTGGGGGACTGCACTGTGGCAAAATAAATCATAAAAATACTGTATTTCCATAAAGCTATACTCGTAGGCTGAAGCAGCTGATTGCTAAGTCCTTTTCATCGTCTCTGTATTCCTCCTGAGATAGTTCAATAGTACCACTTGCTGTGCATTTTCACCAGTTGATTAAGAATCATTCAAATGAAAAATTTCTAGCACATAGTAACAATGGGATATACTGAATACAGTGACTCTGCCTATAAATATTGCTACAGAATGAATTAGGGTAAAAATCAATTATTTGTTGTAGAAAAAAATGATTTAAATGCAAAGAAAAAATATTAGTTTTGTGTTGAATATTTTTTCTATTTCTGAAATAAAAAGCTAAGGAAATTTCAAGGTGAAAAAGGATTTTGATTGTAATAACCCTGAATACTCCATTAGAAAACAGTGAAATGAATACTTTAAATTTTCCCCTCCACCAACCGTAAACTGTTTGATAAATGGATTTAAAATTCAGGAAAAATAACTGTGGAGAACATGTTCATGAATTACGTTACATATAGCTCATGAGCTGCGATACAGCATCTCTTGTGGAAATGGAACAGAATTCACATTTTTCTGTGCAATGCAAAAACAATCAATGAGGACTGGAAAATTTCCAAACAGTAATAGCAACAACAATAATAAAGCCTTAAATATAAAATGCAGAAGAAAGCCAGGAGCAACTGAAGACTTTAAGAAAGAAATGAGGGAAATCCTAAAATCGATTGCAGTGCAAAGGAATTCTGCAAATATGAAATCCATTTAACTCCATGGAGGTAAGAATGGGGCTCATTTGATTTGATATACTATTAAGGTGAAACGCACACTATTTGGAGAAAGTCCTGTTACTTTTCTTGCTACTGCACTGGGGAAGGGGGCAAGGAGTGGGTGTAAGATCTCTTAAATGGAGTATCTTAATGGATCGAGGTCTAATTGCTAAGCCTCTGGGCTTAAACATCATTTTTGAAGCTGATACCTCTGGATGCTGAACAAGCAAAACTTTCTAGTAGGCCTGCAGACCGTGTTGCAACACATAGCCTAGAGAAAGGATATTTAAAAGCTCTGCTATTTTCCTATGAGGCATTCTTCTGAGAATATAAAGATCATGGAACTTGAATCCTTCTCCTCACAGTCTCCTAATTACAGTCTGTACAAGTAATAGATATTCTAGATGCTGGAAAGTGTCAGATTCCCTATTTCTGTGGTCAGTTGCTTCTTAAGTTAGTAAATGTGCATACTTTCTGCCACAGGGACTTCATTCCTAACCTATCCTTAAGTCAGGTAATCATTTTAGGCTTGTTATTCAACATTTTAAATTGTCTGCTATCAAGAGAGCTGGCCTTAAAACATACTTAAAGTTAGCATTGTTTGAAGACCTGGCTGAAACTTATTGAAGAGGAAGGACATGTCCTGGTTTGTTAGTGTAGACATAGAGCTGTGGGGTCACAGCTCTGTTATTTCCCAGTAAGACACCAATACAAAATTGTGTGAGTGTATGGGCTCAGATCCTAACTAATCATGAATTTCTGCATACTACAATGCAAGCAACTCAAACTGCGCTCAACACAGCTCATTTGGGTTTGGTAAAATCAGTTGTGCTATTTACAGCAAGCTCTCCCAACATGGTTAAGGTTGTTTTCTTCCCCTGCTCCTACCTTGATGCCTCAGCTGAGCTCAGGAGGTTATACACACATATGTACATATATGTATGTACCCAGTTTTAAAGATATGAGCTTGGAAGTCTCTGGTTCTGAAGGAAGGAAGGCCTGGTAGACAGCTGTATTTCCACAACTACTGCCCTAAAATAGCTAACAATCTGACCAAACAAATGCTGCAGGGGGCAGGACTGGTCACCTGATCTGGTATCTGGTATAGATTAGATAGTTAAAGGAAAAGACAAGGAATGAAAAGAAGGATGGAAATGAAGTATTTCTCTCTGATAGTGCACTAAGGACCTGAAGTAAGCTCTGTAGGAAAAGGGCTAAGAGATTTAGCAGAAGATGGATCCCTTTCTGAGAGAAGCTGAGTTGCTCGGAAGACATACAGTCTGAGCTAATGAGCTCAGGGTTCAGACTCTGTCTTCACAATTCCATGCTTTTTCCTTTCTAACCCACAAACAAGCCTCATAGAAACATGACACAGGACAAGTATTTTTGTCCTATAATCTTTGCAAAGGGAAAAGCAATTTTACCTCCGCATGATTGTAAACATTTTAATATGATAAATACACTCCAAAAGCAGACGTAGACAAGACAGTTCTAGGCTAGCAGTTTCTTCACTCAGGACAAATTACAATGCTTATTTTATATCACTGACTGATTTTATTAGATGTTACAGCCCTATCAGAATGAAAATCATAAAGAATGAAGCCAGATGTTACTGTTCCTCCTGTGAATCTTATTGTAATTAATTTCTTCATCAATAATTAATTTTCAGTATCACTTCTTAGGCACTGTGACACTAGTAATAAAACAACATGCAAATATTAACACTGTTAAGGCATTCTGGACCATCTAAATAATAAAAACATAATCTAAACACTATGCTAAACATGCTATAATGACAATCATAAATTATAAAAAAGCGACTTATTTTTTCCATATTTACATTAAAATCCAACCATAAATTATAAGCAGGAAAATAAAGCTCCTGTAAATGATTTATTTGCAGGTGATTTCTTTTGAGATAAATCCTATTCTGCCATACAGCACTACTCGATCCTTATTCCTGAAAAGAGAATCACTGAGGGTAAAGAAAGGATCTGGGACAGTTCCTTTGGAATACTGATCAGGGAAAAATGAGAAACATGGTCTGAAACCACTGACAGAGGTATTAAAGCTAATAATTTCTTATTACCTTAGAAAAACAAAAAAATGCTTCAATGTTGCATCAACCACCAAGTATGTTTTGAAAGTATTACAGGATTATCCAGAGTGTCTTTTTGTGCTTTCTTTTCTCTTTCTACTTCAAATAAATCAGAAATAAAATAAATACTCTTCTAGGAAGAAAGCAGTCTTCTATCAGCTTCTATCTTCTATCACTGGTACTTACCTATTTTCAATTTTGAAAAAATCCAGAGACCCAAATTTCACAAAGTTATATGACATCATTCCTTTGAAGACCTATTATGGTGATATAACTCAGAATAATTATACATTTTAGGAAAATACTAAGGACAGAGGTCATGATATGTGTTTCCTGTTCATGGCCAACATCTTACATGCATTACAAAATGTCATCTTCCTCTACACAGGAAAAATGTGTCTCAAAATAATTTCTAGAATAGCAGATATAGAAAGAAAGATCTGACGACGACTGTACTAGGTTTGGGTTCAGAAGACTAGGAACTGAGACTTTCAAATAAAAAAACTTTCAGCTGTAGGAAATAATTGTGATGCCTTGGGCTACAAATTACTGTGGATTCATTGATGTGATAGCTCATTGAGCATCTGAGTACTAAGGTTCTATTCCTTACTCATACTCACGTGCTCGATGAGCTCAGAGATAGCTTTAACCTTGAAGAGGTTTCACACTGCTGTAATGTAGCATTATTTTTTACATTTTTTTTAACAGAGTAGCTATGGCTACTGTCTTTGTAAAGCATTTTGATATCTAAAGATACAGAAGTAGATGCATTCTCTAGTCTCACCAGTTTTAATGTTTTGGACCTTCAAGATGCTACTGACTGAATATTCAGGTGTGTTTCACAAGAGTAACAAAACAAGTTTCTGGTCATTTCGGGTAAGAATGGAAGAACACAGCCCACAGCAGTCATTTGCTATAATAGAATTAAAGAGTAAAGCACAGTGTCTTTGTCTTGTTTCTATTACCATCAATATGGCAGCATGTGGAAAGAATGCTTGTATTTCTATCAACAGATAAAGCATTGACCATTTGCTCCAGCCTTTCATTGGAAGCAGTATACATCAGGGGCTTCTTATCCAGCACTGTTTTTTCTTAAGAAGCATTAAGGGGAAGGTAATGAGAAGCAGAGAGGTTTCTGGGTCGCTAGGGAATGGAGTTACTGAGTGAAAATGTCAAGGTAGAAATTCTTGGCACAGTAATCAAGACAGGCTCTCAGGAGTTTTTAAAATATGTCTTTAAATCTACTTACAGTCTGGCTGAAACTAGATTTACAGTCTATTTTTGCAGCTGCCAGTCTCCACTTAGAAAAGCTTTAGTGTTGGATATGGATAGTGTACTTCAAAAGGTAGACAGAAACCTTTGAAGAACACAGAGGCTGATATGGAGGGTGACTTGAAAATACAGATTTCCTCTGACAACAAAGGTATTTAGAAATGTGAGGATCCTGGAGGTTTCAGGTTTTCATCTGCCTACGGTAGACAAAACATTATATTTTACAACCAAATGTTTTTATGTAATTAGAAAGCATCAGAGACTGTTTTCAATGGTTGCTTTACTTATGCATGTCCACAGGAGAGGGACAGAAGTCACATATTTATATTGTTACATTTTTCCAGTTAGGAATGTGTTAAAAATATTTTTGAACCTGTGGGGATTTACATAGAAAATATCTATAAAGAAGCCAACTCTTGAATCAACATAAAAGAGTATTTCTAGTGCCTAATAAAACACATATTTTAACTTTCAAATGTGATAAATGTGTAAAATCTGTCATTCTGTAACCCTCTTTTGAGTAACTTTAAAATGCCTACAGTATTTATCAAAGTCTGCATACTGAACAAAGTCATACTTAAAATGTTCAGTGAATTAGATTATTTTGGAAGATATTTACGTAAAATAACCTATCTGAAAAGGAGGGAAATATCCCATCTAAACTATTTATTGCCTATACATATATATGTATACATATATATATAAATATATGTAGGGTTCATACATATATATACACATATAAATTAATTTAAAACTCTATCACAAAATATAAACACATCCCTTTGCCTATAACCATTACAAACAAGATTTTATTCCAGAGCAGTTTACCAAGAGATTTAAGGATAGCTAAGACATAGGTGAATGAATACACTGGAGCACTGCTGATATCATATAACAGTTCAGTACAGTAGACTACTGTTTTTTTCTACTAAAAATAAGCATAGCTAGAACAGCAAAAGAAGCATTTTTAAAACTATGTTCCCACTTGAATTTTTGCTATAACAAAATAAAACAACAACAAGCAAGCAAGCAAACAAACAAAACCAATAACAGCAACAAGAGAACAACTAAAACCTAAGAGAATTTTTCCTGGGGATGGGTGACAGTTAATTCTATCAGCATGCACAGAAAACACAACTCAAGAATGAATTATCCCATGGTTTGAAATACCACTGGTGGGTAGCCTGGCTGTGGAAGCGATAAATTTAGCCTTATTAACATGGTTCAGAGATATTATGCGTACGCTGCTTAAATATTCCGCATCTTGGATTAATGTCTTAATGTAGGCCTGTGGCATATTTGGGGGTCTTTCCTTCCATTTATGCTAGAACAGGAAGGTTTATTAGAGAGTTACAGAGGTAAAATTTTGACAAATAGTTTGAAAATTTTTTATCCCCTTTAACTACAATAGTGTATTTTATCACAGTTCATTGAGAACTTGCTAAGTTTATTGTTAAGTATCATACTGACGTATATCTACTTTGTAACACATTTCACCTAGAAAATGCCACTTTTGGTAGTAACTGACAGTTCACAGTAGAAATAATGGAATATGTGTATCTATACTATTAGAAATGGAGCTTTTTATTTTTCCTACAGAGTACAGCATTCAAAGCAGTAACATTTTGACCTCTAAAGTAATCTCGTATATGTAAGGAAGTGCTGCTAGAAGTGCCGTTATATCTGATTTATTCTCCTTCATAAGAAGGAAAGAACTGCAGGCAAATATATAAGATTACTTGTGTATCCCACATTATTTGCTACATCTAGGAAAAATGAAGCTGTGATAGCACTGGTTTGTATTAAATTTGTCCTACATTTTCAGACCATGCTGCCCCTCAGAGAACAAGCAAGCCTACAGTATTCTTAACTGTACCATTGTGATGTACTAGCTTTGGGCAAGCTGGAGGGATTTCCATACCAGGCTGCACTGTGCTTTGATGAGTAACGTACGAGCTGTGTACTTGTAATAGTTGTCATCACTGAGAGCATGCTGCTTACAAGGCCACCTCTGTCATCTCTACAGACTGTCTGAAGTGTTAAGATCAGTGGAGATCTTGCTTCAAGTGAAGATCTAAAAGAAACATCCTTAAGACATTCTGCAACTTTTCTCACTTCTTATCTCGTATGTTGGCCATCTACAGTTCCTCAACACAGAAATTTTAGAGTACAAAGACATGGTTTTTCATCATTTTTGGGGGGTCAAGTCTGACTCAAAACCAGAGTGTTCTGTCCCACTTCAAGAGCCTTCAAGAGGTTGCTCCAGGAGCCTGTACACTTCCTATCCCCGCCATTAGCTGAAAGGATGGTGGCCAGGGACACTTTACTCCTGGCTGGACTCCAGCAGCAGAAGCTGCCAGCCCTGCAAGACAGAGCAGCCTTGCACTGTGAGCTGGTGCTGGAGTGCACCAATGCTGGGAAACTTGCAGAATCAGGGAAACACAGAGCTGGTTTACTTTCCTTTCTTGGCCAGCAATATGGATCAGAGTTTTCAGATGGCTACTGTCTGTCTGAATATCTGTTTAATTCTCCAGTGCTTAAGAAACTTCACACACATTTACTTAGCCTTATATTAATGAAGTTGGAAATGTCAAAAACTTGTAAGAGAAATTAGGTTAAAGCTTCAGATACTTTGATTCCAGTGGAACTATTCTAAATGAAACTTTAACATAAGTAGATATTAAAAAAGAGATGTTTATATGGCAAGTTGAAACATGTCTGGAATAAGTTTTGTAGGGGTAGGTAAATAAGAAGAAGCCATGGATACAAATGTCTCTTTGTCCTAGTGCTGGTCAGATATCAGCCTACGAGCACAGGACCTTGTCTCCTACAGCCAGTTCTGATTTACTTGCACTCACCTGGGAAGTGTCCCAGAGATTCAGTACAGAAGTGTGAGCTGGTCACAACATAATTGACAGAAACTTCAGCCCTGTCTTTTATTTGAGGAACAGTACGGAACAGCAGTGGTTCACTTTTTCTTCTGTTCTTAATTTCCTTGCCATTCTTAAAAGATAGGGAAAGTGAAAGCCAGTATTTTGTATCAGTCTTCCAGCTTCATCTATTTCTTTTTTTTCACAGACCTCCTCTGCTCACTCTGATCTGTGTCTTTTTTTTTTTTTTTTGTTGGTTCCCTGCCCAGCCTATGTAAATCAAAGTCAGAATTTCCAGAGAAAATGCTGCTTAATACTTTCAAAAATTTATTGCTTCTGGCTTCCCTAGTGCATGGTATAGCAGAGTAAAGATCAAAGAGCAGGCAGAGAATGACTTGGCTCCAGAATACATATTAAAGAGTATAAAGTGATACTTGTCCAAGAAAATTCAGATTCTTTAACAAGTGTGTTGACACCAGGAATGTGGGTGAATGTTAAAATCCCAAAAAGCAACAAGATACTTTCTAAGGAGCAGTTTTCCATACCATGTTTCATATGGTGAGATTCTGATGCTTTGCCTCATCCTTGAACTGAAATTACAAATTCACTGTGAATTGATATGATGATCAGCAAATGAAGAGTAGCAAGTATTTCACTGCATCTCCTCAGTTTGCATCACATCTTCCTATCCTTTTATCTCCCTGTGTGTTGCTTTCTTGGTCTTGCCTGCTATGAGAGTTATCTTTAGCATCTCCAACTTTTTGTCATTGAAGTACGCAATTCTTCCACATGTAATGTTATTTTCTGAGGATTGATGAGTATGACAAAGTATTGTAATTTGAAACAGTAATGTCTTTCTAAATGGTGAACTTCAAAGTGAATTGCAGGCACTGCTGTCTTTATGAAATGAGATATAGATTTCTACTGAAAGGAAAAAAATATAAAGGCACAATTAAAATAAGATGCCATGCACAGAAGTCGTAGCATGTGCCACCGGATGGTGAATTCTTATTATTATAATTAAGAAAAAGCTGTCCTCTTGAGCTTACCTAGGCAGTTCTAATGCCTGGAGGTACTCACTTCTGCTGAGTTCCTCAGTCCTCATCATAGCTGGCTACCATGGTATCTACAATGGTTTTGTCACATGCTGAACTTCCTAAGATGTATCCCAAAAAAGAGCTAAATAAAAAAAGAGCTTGATTCTGTTCTCTGAAGGCTCCTATTACACATTTGATAGCTTAGTGAGCTTCCATAATGTTTCCCTTGTTTCTTCTTCATCCACAAACATTTAAATTCTCAAGCCTTTCATCTCCCAATACTGCCTATATTGTCCTAGCAGCCAGTGCCATCCTTGCTTGACTGAGCCATGAGTCTCACGTTCTGACCATTTGCTGTTTATTTGTAAAGTGGCCTCCTTGCAAGCTGTGATGATGGCCTTGCCAGTTGTATCACTCTTTATACTATGCACAGCTGTTACATTTTCCTCAGTACAATGAAGCCAAAATCACTGTCACAGAATTCAACATTTTATTTATTTATTTATTTCCCTCTGGGAGACTGTTTCTTCTGTTAACGTGCTTACTGGAACTAAAACATTCAGAGACAAAACTGAGCCTTGGTCATTCTAAAGAAGCAAGAAAATGCTCCCCATGTCAGCATTTACACTCAGGCCGAAGAGAAATACACAACTTGGATTGGAATCTTTATCAGTTGCTTTCACAGTACAGAGGCTTTAATACCTTTCTGCTGCTAAGCAGTACATCTCCTTATTTACAGCTGCATCACATTGAGAATTTTCCAACAGTTAAATTAGAGAAAAGAGAGGGAGAGAACCATCACCTTCAACTTACTTATACCTCCTACAGAAAATTCAATAGAAGCATTACATTTGAACTGGCTTGTGTTGACTGCTGATTGATTGCTAAATTCACTTCTGGCATCTCTACCTAAATAAACTCAAGGAAGACTCTGGACCTCTATTTTGAAGGCTTATCCAAAAATGAATATATAAAATTGGAGCTGAAACAACAATAGCTTCGCTGGATCTTTCAGTTTTTTTTTTTGCAGACCCCAACTGCCTCTTGGAGAGTTTTGCTGCTGATGATTTATTTTTAACAATCTGTCTCATTTTGTATTCTAGAGCTTTCTTCCCCATTTCTCATTGTATTTCCAACAGAGAAAGTAGTTAGCTGGACTGCTCAGATTCTAGGTAGTAAACATATTGATCACATTGCTCTTCTGCTTCTTGTATTTATGAAAAAAAGAAACTGCTACATTTTTTATGCTCCTTTTCTCTGGGCTGGAAGTCCCTCAGTCCACTCAGTAGGGAGGGGTCTCAACACATGTACAACTCTCACAGTAAATTCACCTACACTTATTCTATTTCAAACGCTGGGTTGACCTCACCTGTGAAGCTTTAGGACTAACTTGGTAATTGTACAGGTAGGCAAGATAGTGCAAAGAACAATACATATTCTGCAGGTCTCTTAGGCATCAGTGGATCACTGAACACCATGAGTGGCAGAAATAAAACAAGATGGAGTAGAATAATGTTCTGTGAAGTCTGAAGCACAGATGAAGAGAACTGAAACAACACTTCATGCTGCACCTTCAAATCACAGGTAGCACTGAAATCATAGAATCATAGAATCCTTTGAGTTAGAAGGGACTCTTAAAGAACATCTAGACCAACCCCCCTGCACTGAATTGCTGCAGATAGATCAGGTTGCTTAGAGCATCCACCACCTGTCTAGGCAACCTGTGCCAGTGCCTCACTACTCTTATTGTAAAAACTTCCTCCTTATACCCAGTTTAAATCTCTCCTCTTTTAGTTTGAAACTATTTCCCTCTGTCCTATCACAAAATGAAAAATTGCTAGAAAACAATTCTATTTGTGTTGTAGTTTGATTCTGAGACTCTCATGTTTAACTGTTTTCATTTTAATGGGAAGGGAAGCTGTCTATAATAGAAAATGTGTAGATTCTCCATTCCTTAAAAAAATAAATAAATTGCAATACACAAGATTTGAGAGAAAACACAGAAGGACTTATTACAGATATAAAACCAAACAATAAATCTTGCTGAGTCCTTCACATAAATCAAAGTAGATTTAAAGGCTAGTATTAATCCTCATCTGGCTTCAGATACCTAGGATGTTACAGTCTCCTTGAACCATGAACTTCTCTATAGTTACTGGAGAGAAATGAGATCTTCTAGAACATGATTCACTTATTATAGAAACCCCTTTTAGGTTAAGTTGAAGTACTCCCTAGAAGTGTCTATTTTCCATATGTCTAACACTACTGTAGATACCTTTACTGCAGATTTCTCCTTTGACCAGATAAGTCACCCACAAAGAAACTATTGGAAGATTCAGAAATAATCAATTAGGAAGCCATTATAACTTGGCAGGAAAAGGAATACAGACTGCTGCAAATGGGAGTGATTAGTGCTCTAATTTAGCAGGCATCAGAATTATCATGTCTGTATTATCTACCTGTGAGACAAAGCCCCATAACCAAGTCACCACCCCTTGGCAGTAGCCCTGATTTCTGAATACTGACCTCACTTCCTTACTGTGGAAATTCTGAGCCCACTGAGCAAAACCTCATGAGGCTCTGGTAGACGAAAATAAACAGTACCTACTAGAACTACTAGAACTACATTTGTAGTACAATGGGCTTGTAGCAGCAGAGATGGAAAAAAAAAGAAAAAAAACCAGAAAAAAATAACCAAAAAAGGAGTAAACAACACAGAGGTGTATTAGAAATCCATTTACATGCCATATGCCAAGCCCCAATAATTGGTATGAAAAAAGATGCCACAACAAACTCCACATTACACCACTTTGCAAATGTTTACAAACACAGCATGGGGTGCACATGCAACAATGCCAGCAGAATTCTTCACAGGAGTAATACAAAGCATTTCTGCAGGATGTGACTAGAATATTAGATTGAACGCAAGCAAAACATTCACTAATGTATGCTAAGCATAAATATAAAATCTGTTCATGGTGACAAAATTGCACTATAGCTAGAAGATTAAACTTGCAGGTAGTTTTATGATATTGCAGGGTGATTAAGATAAAACAAACACTGAACTGTAGTTTCTCTGCAACATAGGCAATGAAGCAAAAGGCCTAGGAAGACATTAAACTTGTAGCAATATCATGGAAATTGAACATTGCCTGTTTCAAGCATATCTGCCTATTCTTTCTGTTAAAAAGCTTCACTTCTAGAATGGCAGTTCACGTTTTTCAAGAGATAGGTGAGTTTTCAAAAGAGTAAATGGCAAAGGAACTAGACTCCTACTTCAGGTTCATAATTTCTTTAAGAATTTTCCCCTGCTCCTTTTCACTTGCTTCTAAGAAAGACTATGGAAAAGAGAACTTCCCAACCTCCAAAATGGAGTAATCTTACAGCCTGTTTTATCCTGTATTTATACAATACTTACAGGGAAAATAATACTGGGGAGTTAGCTACTGCCTAAATTATTCCTGTGGGTCTTCCTGGTTACTTCATAAAACCAGAGCACTGGTTCAAGTATGTCTTTTATACCTTTGAAAAGTATTTTTCTAAGGACAGCTGTTTGGGCTCATTATCCAAGGTATTTCATTGGAAAATTCATCAACTGAAATTGGTTGAGCATGACGAATACAGAAATTATATTTTTCCCTTTGGGAAAAATAGTCAAGGCATAGCAACTGGTAGTTTTGAAAATATGGAAGATGCTGAGATGTCTGTTCTAAGCATGTCAGGTCCACAACTAAACAAACAACTTTAAGTTCTGTGTATTGGAAAATGGAACAAGAGAGAAATGAAAACAGCAAGTCAGTTGTCTGTGATGTAGCTACCCATGATATATTAAAAATATTGACGTGTTAAACTGTTCAGTGTTCCTGGGTTGCAGGTGTTAACAGGCACTGTGATGTTTTAACACCGCTGAGGTATTGTAACAGAAAAAGTATAATTAAACAGACTGTAAATAGTTCAAAGGAGAGTTTGGAGCCTTAAAAACATGGTCAGTACTGCAGCTTGGTGTCTTGTATATCAAAGGGTGCAGGCAAAACCAAAATGCCATTCACCCAAAGGAGGTGGTTTTGGCTTTCATCCATTTATATTAAAAAAAAAATAGCTTTATCTACGAGAGGCCTTAGATGAAACTTCCCATAAACTGATTAGTGCCATGGCCAAAAGGCACCTGGCAGACTTATTATATGCTGAAAGAAATTATGGAGATAATTTTTTTCTTCAGCTACAAATGGATGCAAATTGAATGTTAAACTAGAGTGATCACTGGGGACATGCAGAGTGTAGGAAATAGGAAACCAAAATAGAGAAACTAAAATAAAAGTGCCTGAGATGATTTTTCATTCTTGAATGCCAGCAGTACATCATGATGGTCTATAAAGGTTGCAAAGGAGCAGGTAGCTGCATGATGACAAGACTCTCTTGGCCCCTCGCTGCAAGAAAGACGTCAAGGCCCTGGAGCATGTTCAAAGAAGGGCAACAAAGCTGGTGAGAGGTCTGGAGCACAGGCCTTATGAGGAGCGGCTGAAGGAGCTGGAATTGTTCAGTTTAGAGAAAAGGAGGCTCTGGGGAGACCTTATTGCTCTCTATAACTACCTGAAGGGAGGTTGTAGTGAGCTGGGGGTCGGCCTCTTCTCTCGTGTGACTACTGATAGGACTAGAGGGAATGGCTTCAAGCTGCACCAGGGAAGGTTCAGGCTGGACGTTAGGAAATACTACTTCTCTGAAAGAGTGGTCAGGCACTGGAATGGGCTGCCCAGGGAGGTGGTGGAGTCACTGATCCCGGAGGTGTTCAAGGAATGTTTGGACGTTGTGTTGAGGGACATGGTTTAGTGAGAACCATTGATGATGGGTGAATGGTTGGACTGGGTCTTTTCCAACCTTGGTGATTCTATGATTCTACTCTATGATTCTTAGATGGACACTCTATAGATGAGCTGGCAAGATCTCCCCCAAAGTCAAGAAAGAAGAACAATAAGCAGCTTTGAATTGATGTGGCCACCAGAGTTGGGGTAGCCAGAGGTAATAGACTAGTCACAGTCTCTAAGGAATTTCTCCAGAGACTGGTAGGCCCAATAAACATGTATCTGACAACCTGAACACCGCCACTGTGGAGCTTATTGACAGAGTTGTCATTTCTTGAAGAGATATTTCATTAAAGCATGACTGTATTTGGACTTGGAGAAAAGTGCAAATCTTCAGTCTAAGAGGACTAACCTTCTTCCACAGAAGATTTGTATGGCTATGTACAGGCACATCTAGCACAGTAAAGATACAGCTCCTTTGCTGATTGCTGGACTTGGAGCATAGAGCTGAGCTCAGGCAGCTTGGAATAACTTAAACCCAACCATCTTCTCTTGCAGCTTCAGCCACTGGATGACTATTGGCACCTGTTCATCTATGTTCATAGGTCTTTAAGTGGAGGGTGGATTTTCCCAACATGATTAAAATATAATTAAAGTTACACCACTACAATACATTTAGGAAATGGAAAAAGGCAGAGGCAAAAAAATATCTTGTAAGAGAAAGTAACAAAGTATTCATTTTCATGGGTATATTATTTTCATTAAAGTTAATTGTGGCCATGGGGAAATAATTACTGATATACATATGTGTATTTTATTTAAGTGTTATTAGTTTAAATTTGCCAGCTGTTTGTCAAATTTATAGCCACACAGATATAGCTCCCATTTTATTTACAGAAACGTATTGATTTTGCTGGTTCCTAAAAGGCACTTGGAAGATATGGTAATGGAATGGGTGGCTGCTTTTTCTTGCAGATCAATTAGTGTAAATTTAATGGACTGTATAAAATGGACACATTTACAAAGCTCAGCATATTCTTATGGCTCCTCATGCAGCAGCAGTAGCCACTAAGCCACTTAGTACTAGCTACACCCTTGCTGGAATTGCTAGCAAAGAAGTGAACCATCAAGCACGATTTTGGCAGCCTCTTACATAGCCTAACTGAATTAATTCTGATTATACCACCTGCAGTATTTACTTGATGAAATACACTCGACTAAAGCTGCTGCATGTATTAGTCTTCTGAATGCACAGCTCATCAGAACAGGATGCTCAGGTTCAGTGACTGGCATAGGTGAGCCAGCATGGCAGGTTTAGGGATTAATTTCTTTAGTTGTTCTCATTCATTTTCTCTAGCCTTACATACATTCTGTGCCTGAACAGTCTGAATTGTTCTTGTGAAATACTAGTTCAGAAGTTTATCTCTATTTTTTACCAGATTGCTTGACCAGATTGGTTCACACAAATTGATTATCTTTGGTTTGTTCTATGAATGTTAATTTCAATTATCTTTCTGATGACTTTGTGTTACCATCTTGTGATTGATCATTAAATATACATAGTAACATTTTGGGGATTTGGCTAGATGACAGACTTTGAAAAGTTTTTGACCAAGATTATTAAAAAGTGAAGTTTTATAGTTCAACTATTCAACATGCTGAACATTTTAAACATCAATCACATCAAAACTGGCAATGCTGCCTGTCTTCTCATCAAGGAAGAGATCACCTCAGACATTCTCTCCCTTCATGCATTATGAACAAGAGTGTAGTATCAGCTGAGAAAATGGGAAGAGAGCGATATTGGATAGGAAATAAGATATAGTCAGGGAATACAGAGCAAAAAGGCAAATGGTATAGACAAAAAAAAAAAAAAAGAAAATGATTAAAGCAGATTTTTTTAAAAATAAATTCAGTTGCTAGATTTTAACACCTACTAAAAAGTAAACATTTAAAAATATTTTTATTTTCTGTCTTCACTTGAACTTGGCAAACAGGTCGGTTTACTTTTTATAGTGTTTACTGGTTGTACCTCAGACATGAAAACAAAATAGAAAATATATGTATACTTGGATGTGTATAAATTTTTTAAAACGTAGGATAAGAGACCAGCTGGAACATGTTTTGCTGTCACATCTATGTGTTCTCTGCATTCATATTGCCAGTCTTCAGGGGCATATTGTTTGGACATTTAAGTCACATCTGCAAACTTCTCAGGGCAAAACAGGCTTTCATATCCCACCTGTAATCTGCATCTCTTGGTGTTGATCCATGATAACTGTAAAAAGACAGTAAAACTGTAAAAACTGTGCAGTCTGACATACATTTTTACCTATACTGTAGCAAAATATGAGATCAAACTTTCTCCTTGCAAATTCTAAGGGAGATAGCTTAATAACATATGTGAGTGTAAGCCTTTGTTCAACCAACTGGCTTGCAACTGTGTTTGTGTCCTGGAACAGGATAAAGAAAACAATTTCAGCATAGGTATCACTCCAGTTGTTGTCCTGGTATTTGCTTCTAGTACTGTCACACATCTTCTCTCAGATGTTTGAGAAACATTAGTTTGACAAATCCTTTGTGTAGAATCAATTTGCTAGACAGCATGAAGTCATTATGTTACCTATCCCTGTAAAGCTAACATCATACTTAAAGAATAAATACTCTATCAAAATTATATATTGCTTAGTTATTTAACAGGTTTATTTTATCAGAGAGAAAAAAAATACAGTAATATCACAACCCATATTCTATCACTTTTATGTCTATAAAACATGGTCACAGCCATGTTGCTTATGTCAAAGTAATGTTGAGTTCATGGCAATTTTATAATTGTTGATGTTCTATACAGGTCAATTTTATCAAATTGAGAGCATGAGTACTTCTCAAAAGAAAGTGGCATTAACTTGCCCTTATCTGTCCCAGTTTCAGATATGTGGTTTTTCAAATTGTGCATAATAGATATGCAAAATTGTTGCTATTTTACTTCACACCAATTTCATAGGATTAACAAATTATGCATTATTATTCTGAGGTGCTAACAAGCCTTTACATATTACTTTCTAGGAAATATATACCACAAGATACATCTGCAACAAACCTGCTTACGGTTTCTATGGTTTCTGAGTTTGTAGATTTGGCAAAAATTATTTTAAATCCAAATTTTAATTTATTTTATATAACCAAAGATTTTTTCCTTTCTCTTCTCCCTCATCTCAAACATATAATCTTCATGGTCCATTTTTTTTCCAGATATTTCTCAATAAATATTCTCAGCAACAATTTTCACATGAATCATAGAATGGCGTGGGTTGAAAAGGATCTCAAAGATCATTTAGTTTCAACCCCACTGCTGTGTGCAGGGTCGCCAACCACTAGACCAGGCTGCCCAGAGCCACATCCAGCCTGGCCTTGAATGCCTCCAGGGATGGGGCATCCACAACCTCTATGTGCAACCTGTTCCAGTGCATCACCAGCCTCTGTGTGAAAAACTTCCTCCCAAAATCTAACCAAATCTCCTCTGTCTCAGTTTAAAACCATTCCCCCTTGTCCTATCACTAGCAACACATGTAAACAGCCGTTGAACTACCCATTCAAATGATCATTTATGGAGACTATTAATTGTCAAATTAAGGACATGGAGTTAATTATGTTTCATTTGAATTTACCATAGCTTAACTCTCTAAGACCCAACAGTGCATATTCTTACCTTTTATGATATACATTATGTTGGTCTTTCCCATTGCATTGTTTAAGCAGTGTAGTATCCGCTAATTTTGGTGGTGAATTATCTGGAAAGTGAACATTTCTGTTCTGAAATTCTGTAGCTCATATTGGCCTTTAGGGCCAAACTACTTTTAAAAGTGAAGATGCACTCAGAATATATTCTTTTGAGATAAGCTAGCAACCACTGACTTGCTTTTCACTACTTGACTAGTGGGCAAATGCTTGAGTATTAACTGTTGCCCAGGTGACACTTTTGTGTCTGGGTTCCTTTTAAAAGTTTCTGTGAGCTGATTACTATCTATTTTAATTTCACTGACTTATGAGTCAACATTTTAAAAGGACTGGTGATTTGTTTAGTTTTTTAAACCAGCTTTGATATTTTAAAAGGCACCAGATGTGTCTGATCAAAGACATTCATTTGAAGGGAGGCATTAAAAGCTCAATGAGGTTATTTTCCTTTATAGTGTTGTATTTCTTCTGAGCGAGCAATATTATGGGCCTTTACAGTGATTTTTTTTTTCAGACACAAAAAGTTTAAAAAAACTTGTTTTTGTTTTTGTTTTTTGTTTTTGCCTTATGAACTTACTGCCAGAATAGCAGGTGTGCAGCAAAAGCCAGAATGTTGGAAGTCCAGCTGGACAGCATATTGTGTGTAATAGTAACTTTATATCAATATATATATTGGAGGATAATCAGTGAGTTTCATACAGCTTCTTCGATAGTTAAATAGAACAGGCTTACTACAGTTGATAAATAAGCTATTCCAGGATTTGCTGTTTACTTGCTTTTTCCTGTTCCTTTCTCTTTTGTTACTTGAGTCTCGACGGCATGGAATTATCAGCAAAATTCTTAGAAAAACATTGATCCATTTTCTAGATGCTTAAAGTTTCATCATGAAATTATTTAACATTAGAGGAATTACTTTTACTCAAATTTACATTTTAATGAAAGTACTTCATGTAAAAAAAATTGGGGAATGACCTAGTCTTGAAATACTGAAAAATGGTTCTTATAATGGCAGCAGAGGATAGAGGTGGAGGGAAAAGTAATATTTATGAAGTGTTACTGGAGACTTGGATATTGTTCTTTGTCCTGGTTGTATGCTTTCTTCATGTCTCTCACAAGTGGTTCCTCTTTGGAAGGATGTTCAAAGTATAAGGTATTTATTCCCTTATATTAATAGAGTCAGTTGTCATAAGTAATTGGCAAAATCAGAAAAATGTGGTGCTTTGTACCTGTTTTTATTTTCACTGATACTATTCATTCCAAATTTTCACTTGTGGGTGAAGTAATTACAGTTAAAAAAAAAAAAAAAAAAAAAAAAAAAAAAAAAGGAAGTAGTTTTGTGAGAAAAGCAAATCAGAAAAACTATTTGTCCTTGAAATTTTGAAGAGGAATGGATCACACACCTCATCTACTGCATCTCTTCTTAAAATGGTAATGCATCCACCTAATTTTACAGATATCACTGATGTAATAACCTTAGATTATGCCTGCTCTCAATCTCTTCTCCCATTTTGCACCACAATATTGTTTAGAAGAACTATAAAATTAATTTTAAATTTGTTTTGCTGTGCTATCATATGATAACCCCCTCAGAACAGTGTATGGATCTCATTATTCAATTTCGGATTGCAGAATATAGCTGTCAATCTTAGATCAGGAGTTTAATCTGCTGGCTTAAGGTAAATTTCTTTTTAATCTACAGAAGAAAAATATCCACAAGATGCTTCCTCTTATCTTATTTCATTGATAGTGCATTGTTCAATCTCAGTTTAAGAGCAATTTCAGCTTGTTCTGCTTGTCACAGTCCAGGCTAAATCCTGTTCTCCAGCAATAGAATAACCCCCCTCATAAGAATGAAGACATTTCTGCTTGCGAAATTATTTCTTTTGGCTTTCTTTTTTCTTTTCCTTTTTTCTTTTTTTTTTAATTTGGAAAAATGTTTCATCCCTTTGTATGAACTGCTCTCTCCCCTCACTGCTTTCATTTGGATACCAAGTATTAGGACATGAACAGGTAGGGCTTTATGTGCTCCTGACAATTCCCACACTGCAGCTGACTTTTGTATCCCTGTCTCACTGAAAGCCAGAAAAGTCAACAAGTATGTTTCTTGATGACCCAGGAAACAAGGCAGAAAGAGGTCACCTTTCACTCCTGCTCATCTTGATGAATCACTGTATAACAGAAAAGAGTGTACATAAGTATGCCTTTCGTTCTGTGGCCTTGCTTTCAATCTTTTGTGTGCTCTGACTCATGAACTTAAAGCGGGCACTGGTTAGAATGTATAACTCCTCCTTTGCATACATGTATGATTCTATCCCAGATAACAAATTTGACATATTCAAGATATTCTCATTCTGTTTTCCACCCAAGCAACCTGTGGCCTCAAACCGAACTTCAAAGTATTCCAGAGATACAAAGCAGCATATGAAGCATTTTATTTTTATCTAGAGAAACAAAAGCTATGTTAATTCCTCCCAGCTCCCAAATAGCGCATGAAACAAAAGAGTAAGAAGGTGAAAATAGATGAGAATCTCTGTCCTCCAAATGGCTCTGGCAGTCTGAACCCTCCGAGGCACTGGAACAAAAATGCATCTGGATTTTTACTGCTAGATCCTGAAATCAAAGACCTGGGCTGGGATTTTTAAAAGTAACCAATGATTCTAAAAGTGCCAGAAAGGGCATGGATTTCTACAAAGTGCTGAGTGCCATTCCTCTGAAAATCAATTGCCTCTATAGTGTTTCAAGCCAGGCATATAAAGCATAAGAACTCCAAATCACTAGTTGGTCTTAAAAAGTCTTGGCTCTGAAACCCGCCAAGTCAGCACCTTCTTTGCCTACTTGTAAAAGCAGCCAAAGAAAGGAAATAGATGAGCCATCAGCTCTGAGCATAATTTCTACTGATTCAGTTCTTAGTTCATGTGCTAGCTGGAAGGAAAAAGGGAAGCATATGAAGAGAGTGTTTTAGTTCTCATATGATGATTTCCAAAGACCCTTAAAACAATGAGTAAAACATATGTTGGAGGAGTTGCTACTTCTTCTGTATACCCATAAGGAGTTAATTAAATTTTAATTACCAAATACATAAAACCAGTTTATTAATTGTTTTCCAGTTGCAGTAAATGATACATCAGCAATTTTTTGATATCTTATTTTGCTGATGACAGTCAGTAATGGGCTTTCAGGTTCAGTGCAGGCTTTAAACACTGAGAGCAGCAAAAGTTGGGAAAAGCAGCCAAGAAATCTTTTAACATTAAAAAGCACAGCTCTGTCCCTAATTGCATTAAAAGTTAAGTTTACAATTTCAAGTAGTTGATCTAGACACCAAAGCGATGGATGCAAAAGCCATAATCTAACACATTGAGAAACTAGAATATTATAAATTAGGAGCACAGTTCCTTCCTGGACTGAAGCAGATTCTCCAAATCACAGTCATAGTGTCTAAGCTGAGAGGGAGTTGCTACTCGAGCTCACAGTGATCAAGGAAGAGGCACAGGCTGGATGTGAAAACTAAGAACCACACTTGATGTTAGAGCAAACCCACCTCATTTCATAGTCCTAGCTTTCCAAGTAGCTCTGTACTTACTCTGCCCTGCCAGAAGAAGTGGATTTGTTAGAACTGTAGCTCACAGAACAGTCATTTCTCCCTCCCTAGCATGTGCTTCAAATACTTTTATAAGTGTTCACATACATACCTAAGAAGCTTTAATTTTGCATGAAATTTTGCTTCATTTTTTTTCTTGCTTTTTTTTTTTTTAATTAAGTGCAGCCCAAGCTAAGCCTTAAAATATGTTCCTCATTAAACTCACTGGCTGAAATTGAACACTAAAATCAAATGTAAGCCTTGTCCAACTGCTCAATATTAGTATTTGGAATTATACTGGAAGACTATCAGCAAGCTTCTGATCATGCAGAAATATATTTGCTTAATTGCCACATTTCAGTGCAGGGAAAAAACAGGGCACTGCAGATCTCCTTCAACTTCTGCTTGCTCCCAACACACAGTTCTAAATCAGTCTTAATCCCTATTACTCTAGATTGATAGTTTAGGCTTTCAATTCTTCATTTGGTGTTCAATGTCACTTACAATTATCTGGGACTCCAATAAAGAGCTGTTTCATTTTTGTTTGAGAGTTGACGATATTACTTGAAGTTCTTTATTCTTTCTCATTGCCATTTCATCAGAATTTAGGACTACTGGGAAATTCCAGCCTGACAGTATCTACTTTTTCCTTACTTCCCTCAAAGTATAGACCAGTCGCCTTATGAGACTTGCTGGGCAGTGTAACTCTGCTCAGACACTTGAGAATGAAATCACCAGCAGTATGCTGGCTGAGCAAGGAGCTACCAAATTCAATCAATAGATAATGCTTGGAATGAGGAGTATTTGAACTCCAGTTCCATCTGAGGGACAAATGTTTTGGAGCTCCTGAATAATACGTCTACAACCAGTGACAGTACTCCCAGTGTCTAATTACCACACACCATTTTAGTCATTGGCACATTTATTACTTTGCCAGAGTTAATTCAGACCTACATATTTCAGTAGACTAGTGTGGATAGTACTAAAAGAGAAGTTATGTGGGGTCACTGTCAGTTGTTGCTCTTTGTTAATATGCCATCTATTTTTTTTTTTTCCAGTTGGCTTTTTGTCATTACACAGATAAAATTTTTGGAAACAGAAAAACAATTAAAAGGAATCATATCTAGTTCCATGCTTGTAAGAGCTCTTGCATGACCCACAACTGGGTTCTGGCCATCCCTACTCAAACTGAGTACATTTTGGCTGAAACTATTATATTTTGTCAGCTGTTCTCAGGGAATCTAAATTCTATAACTCACCTTGCATTCCCAAGGACAGTGTAACAACTTACATAATGATGGTCCCAGTAAGTTCTTTTTCCTGAATGATTGGTTCTTTAAAATAATTCAGACTATGGAAGTCTAGATTCACTGATACAATGGTTTTCTCTCTGTCTGCTTTCTATAACCTGACATGTGCCAGAACCCCCTCAATTAAATATAACAGCAGAACTACATTACCATGTTGAAATGCCAAAGCTCATTTTACATGAATAGAAAGGTCAATTTGTTCTAATGCTCATTAGAAAATTTATTTTTAAATCACAGTCCTGCTTTTATAAATAATTTTTGTAAAGGAAGGGCAGTACTTTCTGAGCTTTCTTAATAACCCCAAATTTTTATTGCTTGTTCTTTCTCTAAAATAAGAACAAATGACTCAATACTGGTAGCTGAGGTTGAACTATTAGTCTAACATAAGTCCCAGGGAAAGTTCTGGAGACAGTTTTCCTGAGGTCTTTAAGAGGCATTTACAAAACAAAAGTACTATCACACATAGTCAACATATGTCCATGAATGGAAATTCCTGTCCTAGTAATTCAGTCTTCTTCTATGATAGGGTCACCTGCTTGGTGTATGAAGGGAAGGCTGCAGACATAATTTTCTGGATTTAAGTGAGGACTTTGATACTGTTCCTTATAGCATACTTCTCAACAAATTGTTCAGCTGTCAGATAAAAAGGTTCCCTTTGTGCCAGGTGATGAACTGGCTCAACAGTAGAACTCAAATAGTTATAGTGATGGGGGCTATATATGTGGCTGGTTAACTGTCACTAGCGGTGTTACCCAGGGCTCAGTTCTAGGGTTTTCGTTAATGTTTTCATTTAAGATCTAAATGCAAGAGTGGAGTGCATCCTCAGAAGGTTGGCAGATGACACTAAACTGGGAGATGCTGTTGGCTCCCTGGAGAGATGAGAGGCCTTGAAGAGGAATCTAGCCTGCTGGAGTTCGAGAAGTACAATGCTCTCAGAAATATGGTTTGGTTTTGGGCTGTCCTGTGTGGAGCCAGGAGCTGGATGCTTTGATCCTTGTGGATTCCTTCCAATTAAAGATATTTTGTGATTATATACTTAAGAAAGCCATGAGGAGATGTAAGACACATCTAAATACACTGGAGCACTGGGCAATCACCAGTGCAATTAAGTTCAATAAAAGAAAATGCTGGGTGCCATGTCTGGAATGGAACAGTTCCAGACAAAGGTACAGAAAGGAGATGAGTGGCTGGATGGCAGCTCAGCAGAAAGGAACCTAGAGTGCTGATGACAGAAGGGTCAGTATGAATCAGCAGTGTGTGCTGGCAGCCAAGAGGGCAGACTGCATTTTGGGGTGCAGTAAACACAACAGTAAGCAGCCAGCTGGGAAAAAGACTTGATTCTCCTGCTATATTTAGTATTGATGCAGCCTTATCTTAAATATGGTGTGCAGTTCTGGGCTTCACAATATAGAAAGCATGTTAAGGCCCTTGATAGCATCCAGAGAGGGGCAATACAGCTGGTAATGGGGCTCTGAGGAGAGGCTGAGGACACTTGGGCTGTCCAGTCTGAAAAAAAAGAGACCAGGAGGCAACCTCACTTTTCCATGCAGATCCATGAGGAAGGGAAGCCCAGGTAAACAATGATAGAAGACGAGGGAGCAGCACAGAAGAGGTTCAGACTGAGCATTAGGAAACATTTCTTTACAGTGAGGATTGTCAGACACTGGAACAGGCTTCTGAGAGAGGTTGTTGATACTCCCTGGCTGTCAGTGTTCAAGAGGCATTTGGACAATGCCGTCAATAACACCCTTTAATTTTGGCTAGCACTGAAGTAAGTGGTTCAGTAGTTGATGTAGATTATCTTTGTAAGTCTATTCTAATTGAACAGTTCTATTCTATTCTATTTGCAACAACATGTGAGGAACACATGGCTTCCCAGAGCAAAGAGATCAAATACTTGTGCACTGGCTGTGGTGTCTCCATCATACCAGAAAGTCAACCCCGATCACAAATTCACAGGCTGCATGGCAGGAAGAGCCACTGACACAGCCACTATGGAGCTCTCACCCTATACTCAGCATGGCTTACTGAAGTGCTACAGTAGCCTGTTCAGTGTATTTCATCATACACTGTTTTACCTAGCTTTCATGCTGTATTTTAAACATTTACTCAGTCAAACATTGGTCAGGATATGCTATTATACTGACTTCCTGCTGTCCTCTGCTTTTCAGGAAGGTGAGAAATACACGAGGTTTCTAAAGGAAACAGCAAACAACAGCACCATTAAATACTGGATATGAATTAAACCTTTATACACAAAATATTTGTTATTGCGCTTGTGGTAATATAGCTGCAATTGTTGTAAAGGGCTCACCCTTGTAGTAGAAATCCATGTACACTAGCTGGGGCAGTTATTGCATGTGCTGCCATGTGAATGACTCATAGGCCTACATTTTTGCACATTTTTTTCTATGTAGATTGCTCCAAAAGTAATGCATTTTATTTATCTCTTTGGAGACTACAACAGCTACAAAGAGCACAACAATAACTCTTTGATAGAGCAAATTCTCAGCTACAAAGCCCTGTTTTTCAACATAGTCACTACCATTAGCTATGGATTTCCACCAGTGTTGAACAAGAGCCTGCATGCTGAACTCCTAAAGATCTGCACCAGTGGAGGTGATCCACTGTCTCTATCACCACTGCTGATAAGCACCACCCATTGCCTCACTGTGCTCACATCCACTGTTTGGTCTCCATCAGCATTCAGCAAGCATCAACGAATGATATTTTTCCTCATGGAGGAATTCAGTTCCACCCCTTTGCTTCATCCACACTTCCGTGTCAGATGCCATTCTGTCGGACTGCCCCTCTGATGCCATCTGTCACACAACAACAAAATGTAATGGAATATTGGCAGGAAGGTTCAACTTAAACTTCCATACCACCAACATCCACCTCTGTCATCATGGGCCAACATAATAAAATAGGAGGCATTACTTTTAATGCAGCCCTTGTGTTATACGAGGAGGGAAAAATCAAGCAGATCTTATGCTAAAATCACAGCTTAGGAGAACTGAGACTACAGTAGTATGACAGCCCTCCTCTCCAAGAAGGGAACTGTCTCTGAAAGGAAATCTGGGAATAAGCCAAAGATGTGTTAAGGTAATGTGTCATGTGAGAAGAAAGTGGATGTCTTCCCAACATATTCACTACCCTATTCGGTCTTGTTCAGAAAGGTGAAGAGACCTGTTCATCTCTTATCAATACCATACCTCTCACCAGCTTGGATAGATTGGATTATATATAGAATTTCTGTATGGAGCGCATGCTATCTTTATTCAGACTGCCCCAAACACCATCCCCTATATCAACAAGCAACGGTTCAATTGAAAGCACCGGGGATGTAATAAACTTCATCTAGTGTGCTTGGCAAGGCTCCAAGTGAATCATACGCTAAATACAATAGAGCTTTTTTTTTCTCGTGAGTATGTGACCACAAAGCTCCTCAAAGGAGGAAGAATATTATCTGCTTAGCAAGTGATCGCTATCTATGATGAGGCTGCTTCTAGAATTTTCATGTTGCATTTTCAAGAGCTTTTCCTTTCAAACAAAGCACAAGGTATTAAAATGTACATCAAAGACTTGACTTGCTTCCACCCCTCACTTTAAATAATATGCATCTCCTGTACATTTCCTAAAATTCTTGTCATTCTAACCTCTTCCATACCTTGCTTGCTTTATTGACTTGTTTTATCTTATTACTGGGACAATGGAGAAATCAAATTGAATTGACCATAAACTGCCTCAGAGGCGTTGTTAGTGGTACAAAGTAAAATGCTTTCCATATAAGACAGCTTCTTAAAGAGAGCGTATAAAGAATATGACCATCACTGCTAGGCAAAATGAGCTCAAATCAGGAATAGTCATCTTAATGCTTTCAGCTATATACAAGCAGAACATCAGAAGCTTTTAGCCCACAGTTGTTTCAAAGGTATGCCAAAGAATTCACAGAAGAATAGATATGTGAGTTCTCTGGCAGGATATTGATTGAAACTGTTTAACTGGGCTGAATTTATAGAGCAGAGAGGAAAGTGCATCTTGTAGAGATGTGCATCTCCAGGTGCTACCCTTCTCCATTCTTCAGGCCTCCAAGAAGAACAGTAACTCCCATTTTTCCTCTGGTGAGTTCAAGGAACTGTCAGTGAAAACAGAGTGCCTTAGGATTTGCTTTAACTATGTTCAATTGTTTCCTTATTTGAGAAATCCAAGTCACTGGCACAGGTGAATGCCATTCAGGAGGCAGGTGACCCTCAAGTGTCACAACTCCTCCTGCTTTTATCTATTACCATCTTCAGGTTTGGAAATCATCATCAGAATATGCATCTTTGACCAGTTCAACAACTTCTGAGAAGTCATTCACTAAATATTCCCTCTAAGTTTTTTCTCATGTAGTGTACAATGAAAAATATGTCCAATAGCCTTCATATGCATTTGCAGCTTACCTTCAAGATGACTATGTTGAGCATTTTTGTTTTATGCAACAACAGCTTTATTTCTAGCTTCTGCAAGAAGATAGGACTTTGAGGAATATCAGAGAAGTAGATAAATAAGGTCTATCAAAAAAAGCTGTTGACAGCCTACAGAAGCTTTCATATGATATTATTGCAAATTAGCAAACAAATTAACTTATAACAATTCAGATAACGATATTTAATTGCTGCTGCCATGACTATGGTCTATGTCACTGCTGAAGGTCTTGCTGAAGGTTCCATCAAGCTTCACCATAATCAAAATGGTTCTCTTCATTACATGGAAATTTTAAATAAACTGCTATTTTTCATAAATTTCCATGAACCACAAGTAAGCCTCACTGTGTGCTGAATGTTATCCTCTTTGCTCAGAGAATGAAACCAAAGCACTTTTTATCATGACCTGGACTTAATATTAACCCCATCTTTTCAATTGAATTGCTTGGGTTGCGTCAATTCCATCATTTCCCACGTTTGTTATTCAGAATAAGATCCAAACTTTGATTTCAATTAAAATGGGACCTGGAATCTGAAATATGAAGCTCCCTAAGCTAGCAATTATTTACAACATCTGCACACACGTAACATAGTGAATGACAGAATCATGATTTTTCTCTTTGCTTTGAAACAGCTGAGCCTTGTATACAGCTGAAAGTTACAGATCTCCAGAAGCATCCCCGAACCTATACAATTTTAAAAAGCATATTCTCCCGTGATATGCCATTCACTGCACAAAGATTCTCCTTTCATTTTGAACCACATTCCTTTTAGCTCCAGAAAAATACATCTCAAACTAGAAATGGATCATAACAATACTCCTATGCCTGATGATTTTTTTCATAAATATGATGTAGTCAGTTTATTTAAAAATAAATAAATAAATAATCATTCTATGTTATAAAATATACTAATGCCATAGGTGTATTTTATTTTAAAGTATTACCCTCCCTGAAATCTTTTGAAAGTCTCAATTCCTATATTTCTCAGAGCACTAGAGTGTACTGAAACTCCTTAAAAGGGAGGACTTTGATCCTCTTAGAGCTCCAAACACTAAGCACAGTTAATGTCATTGCAGCCACAGAGTGATACTTCAGTCACCTACGTGACTCATCCTGCTTTTTCTAAAGATATGAATGAACATATTGTTGGTTGAGCTTTAAACTGATCAGCCTGTGAAGTATGTATGTATACCGGAGAGAAATTGCAATAATTACAATAATATGACTGAAAGAGAAGGAGTGAATGTGTACAATTTACATAAGATGAATACCTGATTTATGCAAACTATTTGGATCAAAACCTGCTTTCATTTTCAGCCTAGACAGGAAATTGACTTGCATCAGTTCAGTATAAGTTGAAATTTGACTCTATTTGTTTTCTTCTGGAAAATTTCAATATTCATTCACCATGCTGCTGCACTAAGTATACTTATTAATGGTGTTGCAGAATGTTTCTTAAGTGCCACAAATCCAAAAGCTAATATTTTACTTTTATTTTACTCTTATATAAGAGATTCCATAGTACAGTGTGCATTCTTGACAGTAGCCCTTTCACAAAACATTGTTTCAGAGAGATTTTGCTTTTACTGTATTATTCGTTTACTAAAATGGGAATTTGAGTGAATACAACATGTTGTATGTTTCAAACGTTTCAAATCCTAATTTGGTTACTGTTATTAATATGAATATTTTAAAAAATCTGTTAAATGTTATTAAACATCTTTTACTTTCTCTTTAGATTTCTAATATGATGCAACTTTTTTTTCTGGTAGCTGAAACTGTAACCACTGGTATTCTGAACTTTGAATCCTGCAATCTGAGTTTGCAGCCCAGTATCGATCAATTAACCCTATGCTATCTTGTTATTGGCAATACTGAATTTTTGAACTTATAGGAATACTCACAGTGTAGAATAAGGCAGTATTTTCTTACAGTATCTAGATTCGGACATGAAATTATTATATTTACAGACCCTCTTCTTGGATGCTTCATTATGACTGCTATAGGGCTACAACTCTTTGGAACTGATGAGGCTGCACTTCAAGTACTGTGTTCAGTTTTGGGCCCCTCACTACAAGACATTGAGGTCCTGAAGTGTGTCCAAAAGAGAACAACAAAGCCAGTGAAGGGTCTGGAGCACAAGTCTTACAGTGAGTGACTGAGGGAATTGGGATTGTTCAGTCTGGAGAAGAGAAGGCTCGGAGACCTTATTGCTGTCTACAGCAACCAGAAAGGAGGTTGTGGTGAGGTGGGGGTCTGCCTCTGCTCCCAGGCAACAGTGATAGGATGGGAGGTAATGGCCTTAAGTTGTGCCATGGAAGGTTCAAGTTGGTTATTCAAAAAAATTTATTCTCCAAAATGGTGGTCAAGTATTGGAAGAGGCTGCTCAGGGGGTGATTTCTGGAGTCACCATTCCTGGAGGTGTTCAAGGAACATATGGTTGTGGCACTGAGTGGTGTAAGTTTAGGTTAGATATCAGGAAAAACATCTTTACAGAAAGGGTTGTTAAGCACTGGAATAGGCTCCTCAGGGAGGTGGTTGAGTCACCATCCCTGAATGTGTTTAAAAACCATTTGGATGTGGTGCTCAGGGACATGATTTAGCAGAGGGTTGTTAGAGTTAGGGTAGTATGGCTAGGTTGTGGTTGGACTTGATGATCTTTAAGGTCTTTTCCAACCTGAGCGATTCTATGATTCTATACATGATTTAGTGATATCGTGGTGATGGACTGATGGTTGGACTAGGTGGTCTTAGTCTTTCCAACCTTAATGATTCCTTGATTCTATGACTTCTAGATATAAACTAAAAGAAAACTCTAACAAATTAGTCCTTCCTAGTTTTCCACTAGATTACATCTGTTGTCTTCTATTTAATTCATCTCTACAAAGTAACTGGAAGCGATCACTGGAAACTAACAGGTACAGTACAGCCAGCTGCAATTGATAAGATAGTTACCAGTGATATGATCTCAATTTTAAGAAAAAAAACATATTTTTCTGCATATTTGATGATAATTTACCATGAGGGTCATATTTTCAAGCTCACTCTTGGAAATCATATTGACTAGAAACTTAAAAAAAGGAAAAAAAAGTTGAATCAGATGAGTCACATTCTCTAAGCTCTTGATCTTACAATAGACTATCAGTGTCATAAGACTAAAGACAAAACAATTATATTAACCACATTCCCAATATTAAGCATTATAACTCAGTGGACAAGCAGTCAAAGCATCATTCTCCACATAAGAAGATGGCACCTTGCTTCCTCTCTTCCCTCTAGTACAATCTAAAGGAGTATTTTTCAGTCTGGGAACTCTAGAATACTTCTATATTCCTAATTTTTAAAAAAATACTTTAAAAAGCAGATTTTTGACTTTAGATATAATTATCAGTTCCTTGAATGATAACTCTTCCTCTTTGCAAAGACTTATTTTCATGTCTATTTTAATCTTGCTCAGATATTAGCTGGTGCTTTGGTTATAGATTGTTCTGTATCAATTCATAGGAAAACTTTGTGAATCTGTCTCAGAACTGGCATACATGAAACCTGAGGAGAGAAAGTTGTTCAAAGTTCTATGTTCCTAAAATTTAGTAACAGAGCAAGGCCTCTAAGACAGAGTTTGGGCCATTTCTTTAAAATGATTACTACAGAAATGGCAAAAATGTGTATTCATATTCTCTGAGTTTACACATTCCTATTGCACATTCCCCCCTTTTCTCTATTTCCCATTTGGTTTCTTTACTTGTCCCAACCTGTACTGTAGGAACTTCTCTCCCTAAAGACTGCTTACTTCTTCTAGAGAAGGAATGATTGTCAGCTTTCACCAAAAGGTTTATCTCAGCCAGTGTACAACGAGGAAGGGACTAGGAGAAGAAAGCAGAATTCTCTCTCTTCCCATTCACATCCCCTTTATACAATGTACAGAAAACAAAGCAACAAAACTGACTCTATCCAACACAGATGTATTGAAAGCAAGGAATGACAACAAGGAAACGGCAGATAATGAGATGTATAGCTCTGTAATTCCAAATGATATTCCTTGCTTTCTCTCTCTGCTGAGACCTCTGCACAAGGAGTTGTTTTTTTCAAATACAGATTCATCAATATTTATCAGGTAGGATACTGCCAAAGCAAACCTTGAAAAAAAAATTAGCTATATGCTTCAATTACCTTATGCTAGCAGTGAACTGAAATGTACAGGTGTTCAAAATCAGTGAGACTATGATTTTGGCAGCACGTATTAAGGGATTTCTAAGCTCATGAGAAGCAAGATTTGTGTGCATTACATATACACAACATATAAAACTATTAGGGAATAATGATGGTTTCAGCACATAGCCAACAGTGCGATGTTGCAAAAGCTGGGCACCAACGGCTACAATACAAACACTTATACTGGCAGGGCTGATTTCGTGGAAGGAGGGGAAAATACAAACAAATCATGTATTATTCAACAATTTTCTTGAAGAAACACATGTGCCAAGATCTGATAAAATTTTCTTTCTTTGTTATCAACCATCAAGATTTTATTTCAGACTCCTGCAACACTGTATGTGCGGTAATTAAGGGAATTTAAAGACTGGCACATCTAGCTGGCAGAAGCAGATTATTTGTTTGGAAGATGCATCCACAAAATCAATATGAATCCATTTGGGAAAGTGGAGTAATTTAGAGAAATATTCATTATACCCATTTTGTTTCTGTCTACTGAAAGCGTAGTGTGGAAAAAAAAAACTGAGAAGACAATGTACAGATAAACATCTACACTTTAAAAGCCTGTCAGACAAAAAGCTGTGTAGTTATTGTCAAGTAAATGTCTGCCTGGGTTCAACACTTTCCTTCCTTTTTACCAGTAAATACTGTCAAGCAATTTAAGCAAGAACGCTTTAGGTGGAATAATGTCATAAACTCTGTCATGAGTTAAAATTTATTCTTTAAATTTCTATTCTTCTAACTTTAACCCTTTATTTGCAGGACACCTGACATCAAGTCTGATACTTAGTTCATTCCAGTTTTCAGAACACTGACTCACATGAAAAAATCTTTGCAAGTACCACATGTCTACAATTTAGCACTGAGTAAAGATTCAGTTGATACATGTATATTCTTTCACTAGGTATGTGGTTTGAGAATAATCTGAGACCCAGCCTCATATTTCATAGACAAAGATAAGGGTACATTTGCAATCATAAACAACAGATCTGTGATCTGAGAAGCCTGTCACTAGGTCAAACTTGAAAACATGAGACATGAACACTCAGGTGAACTGTGAAATGAGCCTTATCCCACAGTTTGTGAAGCTATCCTCCTGCTCTGGCTGCAGGAGAACTGACACTTAGTCTACTATAACAAAGCCTGCTAATTTATCAGTTAACTTATTAGATCTTTTTTTTGTTGAAGAAAATTAAATCAGCAGAATGACCTCAAATTAAACCAAGTGCTTTTCTGCACGTGGTCACTGTGTTTTGATGCTGGCTGGAAGTCCTCAGACATGTACGTAAAATAATGCCTTTATTCAATAACCTGTCTTTGATAGCTCTGTCTTTTGCCTGTTAGCTCCCTGCTTTCCCTGATTGTGCTCCTTTGTAACTGCAGCCATCTTATAAATGCAGTTAGTGAGCTGACCTGATTTCTGAACTAAAATGAACCCATCCTGCTCAAGTCAGATATTTTCAAAGACATCTCTGAGCCAGTTCACTCTGTATACCTTAATAGCTATAGTGAGGTAACTCGTACCACAGAAGGGAAGTTGGAGTAAACAAAGGACACATTTCTCACTTTGCCACTTTATCACAAAAGATAAATCATTTAATCTTTTGACAGTCGCTCCCTATTTTTCTAGCACAATACAGCAACTAAAATCCACAATGATACTGCGGATTTCTGCAACTGTTGAAGACTACTTCTCTTCATAGTTTTGGAAGTTGGCCATCTGACTGCACTTCTTGCAGTTTTTTGCCATTACAACCTATTACTTGTTTGGCTTTGTGGGGGGGATCACACTACTGAGGTTCAGTCAAGATAACTGGAATCTACTCAGGATAATGTAAAGGCCTAAGAACTGTCCAGTGCACAACAAGACATCTTACCTTCTTCCGTTTAGTGGTGTATTCCTCTTGATACGCTTTTTTAGTACATACCTCACATAGTATTGACATAAACAAGTAGATTCTGAAGATACAGCTTCATTTTATGTTTTTCCCAGCACCCTTGTGCCAGAGGAGATCACCTAGTGCAGAATTGTCTGGAGGGTTCATGGTAAGAAGCTTCAGCTGCTTTCTCAGCAGTTTAAACTAAACAAGTGGAGCATGTAGTGAAAGAGCATAGGATTTAACATTCACTTAGATATTTTGTATGATCCCACATAATTGTCTACAGCAGGAATGGAAACGAGTTTTTTTCTTTCAGGCTCAAAAACTTGGCATTCAAAAGTTTCAGTTTACTTTGATGTACACTGCCTCTGCTCTAGAAAGCATGGAGGCTAAGAGGTAAGGATATATGAGGAAGACAAATCCCCTTGGATCTCTCTTCCAACTACATAGTGTTCTTTCAATTTTCGTTGCTAAAGTAAAAGAGATTATCATCTGGCATTCTGTTTTCATATTTGAAAGCACGGACATAAGCACATCAGAACAATAAAGAAATTGTCTTAGAGGGATTCAAAAATATAGTCTGATTAACTAATGAATTAACTATCAAAATATATACTTAATTTGTAAGAAAAAATAATGTATCAAAATATATAAGACCTGATAATTAAAAGTAAAAAATTGATTGGAAAGAGTTGATCCTGATATCTATATGGATCTGCCATGTTTAATACAGCATTGACCAATGCATAACCTGGATCACTGTAATAAGCACATTTTGATCTAAAACATTAGGCTTAGCAATGGTTAATTATTTCACCTTATATCTATACAGTTGCTGCTTGTTGCTTGTTGCTTTCCCTATGCATAAAGCAAAATGCATACTAAGAATGAAAATCTAGTCCTTAGTTTCCAAACTCAGGTATCTATCACCAAAGGCAGACCTAAGTGATCTTGAAAGTAATATTAGGTTTCTAAAGATGGATTGATATATGTAATAACAATTGAACTTTACTAAGCTAAATACCTGAAATTTTTAATGGAGAAAAGAAAGACAGTGGACTCTATGCTTCTAAAAATTAATAGGGGCTTCTTACTGAGCAAGGAAGAAGACTTCACAGAACACATTAAGTTCAACCAAATGGGAATGAGTGGTTCATATTGCACAAGCTGATGCTATTCAGAGCTAACATTTCCTTAAGCATACTTCTGCATCGCTATAGTCTTGAACTGACTTAGCAGCTATGGCTCAGCAGTCTGCAGATTCAACTACACTCTTTCTGGCTCTGCTGCAGGATGAAAATTCTCCTACGCTTCCCAACATTTTAATTTCTCGTAAATTGCTAGCCCCTTATTTAGTCTTTGAAATTGTTATCCTCATCTTTGTCAAAAGACAATGAAAGTAGGGCTTGTGGGAATTAGTAGTATCATTTATAAAAAGCAGGATGCAGAAATTGTTGCTGAAACATGAGAAGATTCCCTGAAAACATAAGTAAATAGTATAAAGGTATGAACCTATCTGTATTTGCCATGCTTATGATGGAGCTCATATAACTTATTTACCTAGGGATTCGGGATCATTATTTTTAAAATTCTCTTTCTGCTTTAAACATTAGTATTGCATAGAACATGCTATTCTAATCAGCTTTAGTAGAATGCAAAAAAAATATGCAGTTTCCTATATTCTTTCTCATGTTCCACCAGTGCCAATTTGCTAATTCACTCTAGTGGAATACCAGGTGTCCCATTGTGAAAAAAATGTTTTTAGTCACAAGGTGAAAGAAAAGTTCAATTTCCCATTACTATTTTTTCCCATCATTTTTTTATAGTATCATATTTTCCTTTATGCTGTTTTTTTCCCATAAATTGCTTATGCAACAGCCCATCTGCAATGCATAACTACTGACTTGGAAGGTGTTTCATTAGATTGTGCCTTAGTTATGATATCCTTACTTTGTAAATAGAAAAGCCCTATATTCTCACTTCCTTTACTGATATGGATTGCTTCCTGACTAATTTCAAATTATGAGAAATAAAATCATATCATGGTTTGAGTTGGAAAGAACCTCAATGATCATTCAGTTCCAGCCCCCTGCTATGGATAGTGCTGCCCCCACCAGCTCAGGCTGCCCAGGGCCCCATCCAACCTGGCCTTGAGCGCCTCCGGGGATGGGACATCCACAGCTTCTTTGGGCAACCTTTGCCAGAACCTCACTATTCCCTCCATGAAAAACTTCCCCCTGGCATCTAATCTAAATCCTCCTTTAGTTTTAAACCATTCTCCCTTGTTCTATCACTATCTATGCATGTAAAAAGTTGATTTCTCTCCGTTTATAATTTCACTTTAAATACTAGAAGCCATGATGAGGTCTCACCTGAGCCTTCTCCAGTCTGAACAAGTCCAGCTTCTTCATTCTGTCTTCATAGGAGAGGTGCTCCAGCCCTCTGATCACCATCATGGCCCCTCTCTGAACCATCTCCAAAAGCTCCACATCTTTCCTTTCTCCTATTTCCTTTTTACAGTGAATCACCCTGCTGAAAGTTTACTAGATATTATACAGTAAAAGTGATTATACTCCATTCCAAACTATTAAATAGACATTTTTTTTTTTGTCACAGACTCACAGTCTGTGGTTCTGAGTCTTGAAGTTCCTCTGTATGAATCTTCTGTTCTTCTTCCATCTCCTTTCAAAATTATTGATAGCACTATTACCAGCTGAAGAGATTTTCATTCCTGCAGAGGTTAGATGAGGAACATCAACAATTTTGTTTGAGCTAGAGATGCCTAAGAGTTTAGCTAATATTTTTATTCATAGTTTTCCAGCCTGAATATTATGTCATGAAGCCTCAAGTTGAACTTGACACATCTGCAGAAAAAAAACCGAAGGATATTAAATGTAGAAAATCTACAAGAGTACCATTTAGCATTCTCTTTCCTATACTCTCTTCCTCTTCTACTGGTATGCTACGTATCAAAAAAGTCCAAAATCTCATTATAGTCTCAAATTTATCATAAAAAGCATGATTATCTAAGATGTCTGCCATAGTCAAAGGTTATATGCATACAAAAACATAAAATTACTTAATATCCCTAGGAAAAGAATCCTGATCTTTCACGTCATATGGGACAACAAAGCCTCAGATAATTTTTTTCCACTCAAACATTTGTGGAAATATCTCTTACAGTGAGTTCATGAGATGAAAAACAGTGGAGAAAGAGTTGCTGTAGGAAATGACTGTGTCTATAGGTCTGGCAAAGTATTTGTATAGCTACAAGGAAATTCTATGATGGAAGAATCTGAGAAGACATATTTCCATCAGAAGTGAAGCTGTGTGTCTAAGCAAGCTAGGGGCAAACACAGGTTTCCTGAGATGCATGATTAGGGAAATAAATGTCTGGCTATATTACATACCTTCCCTACATAAAAAGAAATGAGTCAACAATGTTCTGGATGTCTTGCAGTGTACAATTTGGCCCTTCTTTTTCGCTTCCCTCATAGGAGGAAAGAGAAAAAACAACAGGAAATATACTGCCATTACTCTGTCTCCAATACTTTTTGATTTCAGGGACTATGTTGTCTGAAGATGTTCTTTCCATTTCTCTTCAATTTCTTAGAATCTGTGATTATTTTTATAGAAGTATTACTGATCTCTGGTCAGACAGTCCTAAGAATCTAGAATTCAGCAGGGAATAGTACAACATACTGGAAAATGGCATCACAGCAGTCATTTTGATCTTTCTTCTACTGTTGACCACTTATTTACTATAAGAGAATCTAGAGAGATAAGAGTTTGCAATCCCAACCTTCTACATCAATCCACATCCTACCTCCTCTGTTGTTTAACATGAGGCATTTCACAAAGCCTTGTGAGAGGTATATCAAGAGAGCATAACCACACATCATCATCTTGCTCTGTGAATCCAACTAACTTACTTTTGCTTCTGCAGGAACAAATTGATGACAGTTCCATCTGGACGGTACATTTTTCCCATGGAAAGAAGACAAGGCACATTAGTAGGCTAAGGACATTACTATGAATCTGCAAGCTGAGGAGTGAGAATAAAGATGAGTTGTGTTAATAGTTACTTTTGTCTGTATCCTTCCCATGAACTATCATCAGAAAATAAATAATATCAATATGTAAGTAATTATTCAGATTTATACAAATGTACCTACTATTCAAGCTGTGGAATATTTCTTACACAGGAACAGGGGAAAGTTGCAGTCTTACAATGTGAGATATGACAATTAGCTCATTAGAACAATTCTTTAACAACAGAGAAACCTTTTCAAATTTGCAGATTATTATTATTGTTGTTAATATTGTTATTATTATCTTGTAATATTCTCTTCAAAGCTTGGATTTCTCATCTCTAACAATTACCACACAGTGACTTCACTTCTGTTTCATAGAAGCCAAATGCCAAAAAGCCATGACAATCAACTTCTGAAGTGCCTGAGTAGCAAAATTGCACTGCAAGCCTATATTCTTAAATGGTGATGATTTGTAGCGCTTTGTAAATCAGCAGCTCCAAGAGGGGGAATTAAGGGTGGGGGTGAATGGGGTAAGGAACTAGCAATTCATCATTCTTTTCATCAGCTTGAGATAAGGAAATTAGATTTCACCTACAGCATACCCAATTTACAGATTCTTCCAATAACTATATAACATTTTGCAAACAATGTAATATGTGCATTTAGGTACAAGAGAATGCATTGTTTTCTGGTCTAATAACTTCATGGTGTCAGAGGGTGTCTTTCAGTTGAGAGGTCAAAGAAGTAAGACAATTAGCTCAAGAAATTTACTTAGTGAAAAGTGTTTGTAAATAACTGAGGTCATAGTTCATCTCACAACAACACTTTGCAGACATCATCAGTTGAAAGAAACTGGTCAAATAATTAAAAGCACTTAAAACTCATTTGGGGTCAGTTAGAGTTCTTACATTTTTATTTTAGATGTTGCTTATGCTGTCATATTAAACTATTCAAAATATTCCAGTAGCTTAAGAGTATGCTTTAACAATCTTAGTTCTAGTTTGACTACAAGGAAAATGATGGTATCACGTGTGATAATACTCTTGACAGTCACACTGCTCTCTATGGTTTACTTTAGTGCTGCAGTGTGTGAAAAGAACAAAAAACTTATAAATTATTCCATCAGAAGCATATGCACAGAGGAAGACCTTACTTCCCACGGTTAAGGCACTGCATGTTCTGCAATCATCATTATCCCTTAGGATTAATATATTATTGTGGATGTCATGTTACATGCCTTTTTTATGTCAATATGCTGACTTGCTCTCTAGGTAGATTTCATTCATGATTTTAGAAGCCTGAGGCTGAAAAGACTTCTTGTTGGATTGAGGCTAAGTTAATATCAGTTGTGGAAAAAAGTGGATTTTTAAGATGCTGTCTACTTACATTAAGTCAAATTTTGCTCATCACTAAATATTTTTCCTGTATAAAGGAGAAAATACTTGACTGAGCAAGCAATTCACTGTAGACAGCCAACCAGGATGTCAAAGGGGAGAAGTAGACGCTTGGGGCCATAATGTGTCAGTGAATTTCAGATAGTGTGAAACTAATGAGCGATTGCGTGCAACAGTGCAGAATGAAGGAATGGAGAGAAAAAGCCACCCTTTTACCTCAGGAAACAGGTGGCTATTTAGAAAGAATTAAGAGATTAAGAAACACAAAAGATTTTCATGAGGGAAGAAAAATATTGAAGAATTGTAACTGCAACAAAAAATACAGAATTGGATTGTACATATAGCAAAAGCTGTGAAGGACTATGAACTGGGAGATAAGAAATTCAGATTCTAAATAAAGGGAGCAACAGATCTGTAAAATAAATGGTTATTACCAGGAAAGATTAAGTGAAAGGGAAATTAGTCAATGAGTTTAGATGGACCACAAGGAGCTAAAGTTCAGTGATTTCCATCATTACTTCTTGTGGAAGATTTCATAGAGTCATGGAATCACTAAGGTTGGAAAAGAACTCCAAGGACAGTGATTCAACCACCTCCTTGGACAGCCCATTGCAGTGCGTGAATACTGGAGGGAAGAAGAAATTTTGGAGAAGAAATTTTTCCTAATATCCAACCTGAGCCTCCCCTGGTGCAACCTGAAGCCACTTCCTCTTGTTTTATCGCTAGTTATGCGGGAGAAGAGGCCAACCCCCACTTATCCACAGTCTCCTTTCAGTTGGTTGTAGAGAATGATAAGGTGTCCCCTGAGCCTCCTCTTCTAAACGTTTCATTTTACATGAACAAATATACAAAAAAGCCTCCTGGTCAGATCTCAAACAAAAGGACATTTTAATACAATGCCTACATCAATATATGTGGAATTGAAAATAATATCTAACACCTCTTAGTTTGTCTGAGAAATTAACATCATCACTACTTACAAAGGATCTATAGCATTTATCATGGGACAAGATAGAATTGAAAAGGCTCCTCCTTCTTCAGTAAAATTGTTGTTAACTCAGCATTATGTATTGATTCATTAAACTAAGGCTTAGGTAAAAAAGAGAATGCCTTCATTTTAATTTCAGTGGAAACAGAATTGAGGAAATAAAACTTGTAAATGGAAAAAATAATATTTGCCAAGGGAAGAATTGCTATCACAATGCTTTGGAATTAATACTGTAAACAAAGTGTGTATAAAGAACAGGAGCCAAGTTATTCAGCTTTTGGAAGCTATGTTTATTTACACCACCTGAGAATCTGGCACCAACCGTAAGAGGACAATCAGGCTCTTTCTTCCAAACACTGAATTGTTGTTACTACAGTACTGTTATATTATAATATGACTAGGAAATGCTGCAAATGGATCTAATTATTATTATAATCCTAACATTATAATCTTGAAGTCCTTGTCAAATGTTATTTCCAAGACATAGAGAGATGTCCTACAGGCAGAAGAATTAAAATAAATAGATTAAACAATTTCCTACTGGTGAGATATCCTAAAAAGCTAATAGGTTTACATTCCAGATTGGATTCTGTAGCAAAGATATTTGATTTACTTGTCAAAATTTAAAGATTTTACAGTGTTCCATCAATCATTTTCTATCAGATAGGTTAATATGAAAAATCAAACTAAACAACAACAATATGGAAAATATTTTCGCAAAGGTGTACTAACTAGGAATGAAGTAGGATTGTGCTTTTAATATAACATTTTCACTGGTCTTGGATGTAGGTCTTGTTAGTCTAGTTCATGTGCTCTACTGTCTCAGATACATAATAACAGCTCTGTTAAAAAAAAAAATAGTGGCCTGCCAATTCTCTAAAATTTAGATGACTAAATCTTATTTGTCATTACTTAAGTGATAAGGACTGAAAGCAAGACAAATAAGTGAATCAATATTTGCACCCAAAGGATTCTTCCAACCCCTTCAGCTTGCTCTCACTCAGTTTTTTAGAAAACTCACCTGATAATTCTTGAAATATTCACTTCTTCTGTAAACAGAAAGTCCAGAATTTCTACAACTCTGAAGAGATCTTATGGTTTGAAATATAACATACTGGAAATAAGGCCAGTCATTTAATTTGACTTTTGTGAGATTTGAATGGTTTCCAGATGTCTTCCAGATGACAGCAGACCCTCTTTTGAAGTAACTCTTGTCTGATTAAGGGAATCAAGTTCATTAAGAAAAAAAAAAAAGTCTCCAGATCCATAAATATTATCAGTCAGCTCAGTGGTGTTCCAGTATGAGCCTTTGTTCCTTATCTTACATTAGTTTGATAGTACTGCCATCTGTTACACTTAATAGCTTTCAAACCAAAAAAGAAGGAATATTCTATTAGTAAATGCATTCTACTAGTATACCTTCTGCACTTGTGTGGGGGAGCCTGACAGAAAGTCACCTTTGATATTCTTCATCATGTGATTCCTAGAGAATCTGCTTTCTTCACTGAAAGGGTGCCTTTCACTCTGAGAGGAAAAAAAAAGAAAACATTTGATTCTCTCTGTGCAGTCAGCAAAGCAATCTGGTGAAAGGATGGATGAAGAGTGATAGTGTCAGCTATGAAGTCATGCACAACCACCAGAGACCTTGTCAACATGAGAATATTATGTTTTCTTATCAACAGTGACTTAATGCTTCTGTCGATGCTAGATATTTTTTCACCTCCATAGCACTACAAAGAACTACCAAAGTTCAGTGCACAAAACATCCCTCTTCATGAGAGGCAGATGATTCTTTGGACATGAACCATCTCACACATGGGGTTCTGAAGACAGATGCGTTATAGTTGCATTTGTAGTTGACTATACATAATTCCAGACTGTGAACTTTTCTTGAGCAACTGGCAATTCAAAAGCAACATCTTTTCAAGATCCACTCCTCCTCAAAACTCCTAGATGATATTCTGATCATGAATATTGTGATGAATGCATACCTTTATGGATAAGCTTATCTGTTAAGGACAGTACAGTCTTGAATCTTGAGTCTTACAGTATCAAACTTTCATTTGCCCACTCTGCTGCACAAACTACTAAGCTACTGAAATTTCATGAACTCTTAAATCACAGTTTCTGTGCCTCAGATTCTATGTTATAAAGTAGTTTTCCTGTCTCTCAAGCATCTTGCAAGGATATATGCCCTGGAGTCAGTGAGAAAGACAAATATTTGTAATACTTAAAAGAAATTTGTCTTGCTGCATCTTGAAGAGTACATGGGAACATACAGCAAGATATGTCTGAAGAATAACTTATCTGGTGGACAAGGTCGCTTTAACCATTTAGTTGCACAAAGGGAGAATTATCACAACGTGTGCACTTTCCAAAATACAGGCTTAAAGTTGCTAACAAATTAGTGATTAGTTATACAAATTAGTGTAATGTAAATCAGATGTAGTGCCTGTGGGAAATACTCCTACATTCAAAATATGGCTATGGACAAAGGAATTGTGTCATTCATTGCTTCCCTGATTAGCATTTTCGCTGTCAAATATCTCCAGCTATCCAATGCAGAAAGGCCTCATTAATAATTCAGAGTAGCTACATGTACTGAAATATCTTCCTGGTATTTACCCTGTCTGTCTATTGTTGTCAGTCTCATAGACCATTCGGTGCCATTATACACTATCCCATCCTTTCCTGCTGCCCTCTCTTTGCTCCTAGTGCAGGGTGAAAGCTGCCCTGTAGCCCTCTGTGCCGTGAGGCTTCATATCCCGCAAGGACACCCTGGGGCTGTCAGCCCTTCCCCTGTGGCACTCCCAGAGCTGAAGCTCAACCAGGCTGGGCAGTAGACGCTTAGCCATGGGGTGACTGCAAAACCCAGCTCAACCCAGCTGCCTCTAGGGCCTGGCACAGCCTCCACCCTGCCTTCCTATGGCAAATATAGCCCCAGTGACTCGGTTACAATGTGACATCATTAATTAAAACAGAAGGAAGGGAAAATGAATATGTCTACTCTGTATCTAATTCACACTGAGAAATACTGACAGAACTGATGGGAAATAATTTTCTTTAATAATATAAATTCTGTTTCAATAATTGACTTCCTTCTAATTCCTTCTTTGAGAAAATGAATGTTACGCATAGTCTCATAATGTATTTTGTAAATTATGAGTGATTCATGAAAGAGTTGCCTGTGATGAGGAATTAAAAACATGCAACCACAGATTTGGATCTTAATTGAGTACTTCGTGTTTCCTAGTAATCTGATAATAAATCTTTCACTTTTTATGGTATAGGCTAACATTTTCAGAAAAATAATTTCGTTTTCAGTAAAGAGGTCAGCTGTTCTTCTGCTTTATTTCACCATGTTCTGTGTGATACAAGGTAGATATCAAATATTTCTCACTTGTCTGCTGATCTCTAGCAACATAATCTAACACTAGGGCACAGACCTGAGAAAGGACCTTACTTATGCCTGAAAGGAGACCATCAAATAAACAATCCCTCTAGTATTAAAGATTCACATAAGTATATAACTATCTGGTCTGAAAAATACAATTTTCCTTATCTTACTTTAGGTCTAGGTCTTTTTTTACCAGAGCATGTCATGATCATTCCCTTGGAAATGAGGCACCTCTGAAAGTCAGAACAGCCCAAGACAAACCCGAGGCCTGTGGCTTTCTGGTAGCAACAGGAAAATCTTACTGGGCTACCAACTGCATTAATCTCTGTTAAAATAATAAATAATAAAAATAATCACTGCTGACCATAGGTGTGCAACCCATGAGGTATTGCCTTCACTCAGGCAAAGGAGCATCATGCCACTGAAAGCCAGCAGGTTGCAAGCTTCTACTGTTGCTGCAGTGATGCATGGCGGAGGGAGTGCTACAGATACTCTCACATGCACACAGTAAAGTATGTTCTCCCTGTCAGAGAATTTACATGGCTTCTGTTGAAAGAAATAGCTATGCTGTCTTAATATGCACCTGATATTCAGTTTCCCACAGATACAAACTCCATTTCTAGTGATATAGCAGAAAGGCTTTCCTCTTTGAATTAAAATCATTGTTGTTTGTTTGCTTGTTCTTTTTTGTTGCTGTTAAATCTTTTAGGTGATTTGCTTAGTCTATGACAACTCAATAAATATTTGCATATAATTGATTTTCTCCTAAAGCTAAATTCATTAGACCACTGGTCCAAGACCAATTTTGCAAAAACTAGATGGATGAAAATTACAGCTTAAATTTTATTGGATAGCTGGATTCCTGCTCCTAGATCTTCTCCAGTTGTTGGATTGTTAAAATAAAATGCTGAATAAACCCTCATGTCTCATATCATTACATTTATTGTTGAAAATTACTGGTCGATATTTGCTTGCACATTAACTAATAATGCTGGCTATTTCACTGACCGTACAGTATCAGTTAATAACAATCATGATGCCTTACACCGTAATAAAAATTGGCCTAAAAAAAAATCAATAGATTCCTTCTTTTGTATCAGGGAAGACTGAAGAATAATAAATCATGTAATTTGAAATGATTGTTCAGTCTGACAGCATGCAATTCAGAATTGCTTTGAAAAATAGGTAGAGTCAAATTCTAATACAAAATGCATCTCTAAATTTATAGCTTCTGTGTAGAGACAGGTTACTGCAACAGGGTCTTGATTAATTTTCTGAGCTTAAGTGCATAATGCAAGTTTGGAGTTCACACAAACAGTTTTGTCTGTTTGTGGGTTGTGCAAGCTAGAGCAACAGAAGTTGTCTCCTGGTGCATCATGAATTTGATGACATCATATTGTGATTTGTGACAAACATACATACAGAAGAACAGAACACTGATTCACCTAGGTGAAAATCCTTAGGTTTCATATATAAGCATCATAAGATTCTTTCAGGAACAGGTATTCACCAACAAAAAGACAACCACTAGTACAAATCAACAATCAGCTACAGCACACAGGCTATGACAGTAATGGTACACGAACACATCAAAATGGAGTGGCTTTCTGGCAGCTGTTTATATAGAAAAATATTACTGCTTTTAAGAGAAGAGCTGTCTCAATTTTATCTTAAGGATTCAAATACAGCTCTATGGAAGTTTAAACTAGAGGAGATATATTGAAGAAACATTATTAATGAAGTTTTAGCATGACAAAAATTATATTAATTCATACTCATGGTAGAAGAATCTCTTATCTTTTTTCATCAGGACAAATAATGGTTTGCTATGAGACTACAAGGTTGTTATATTGTGCAGTGGTTTATTACCTCATATATTCAGCAAGGCTAATTGCTAAATATTTTTGACAGGTAGTCCTCTCAGCACCTCCTAGTCAAAGACAGTGTCTTCCCTGCCTGTGCATATTCTGGAGTGGCCAGTAGGGCGAGGCAGTGATTGCTCCCCTCACTATCTTTGTAAGGCCTCATCTGGAGTACTATTTCCAGGTCTGAGGCCCCCAGTATAAGAAAGATTGAACTGTTGGAATGGGTCCAGAGGAGGGCCACAGAAATGATCAAAGGGCTGGAACATCTCTCCTATGAAGACAGGCTGAGGGAGCTGAGCTTGTTTAGCTTGGAGGAGAGAAGGCCCCATTGTGGTCTACAAGTACTTAAAGGGAGTATATAAGCAGGAAGGAGACTGACTTTGTATACAGTCCAGTAGCGGTGGAGCAAGGGGGAATGGCTTTAAACTAATACAGAGAAGATTTAGATTAGCTGTCAAGAGGAAATTCTTTACTCAAGAGGGTGGTAAGACTCTGGCACAGTCTGTCCAGAGAAGCTGTGGGTGCTCCATCCCATGAGGCATTCAAGGCTGGGTTGGATGCGGCACTGGGCAGCCTGATCTAGCTGGTGGCTGTCCACAATGTGAGGGTTGGAACTGGATCTTTAAGGTCTTTTCCAACCCAAACCATTCTGCAATTCTATGAATATATGATTTTTCCCTGTGTTGGACTTTTACTTCAAATTCACTCCTCTTTACATTCTCTGTAACAGGACTAAAACTATTCTGGAATTTCTGGAGCACAGAATACCTGAAGAATAAGTCTAGGCATGAAGTATTCCTGTTTGTGCTTTGCTGCATAATACTACATTAGCCTTTTTACATGTCATTCTATTTTCCTTCACAGCCCTTAAACATGTGGGCTTTATATTATATCACTTTTCATAAAACTAAAACAATGCACAGAAAAACAAACAAACAAACAAAAAAACAAACTACAATGAAATAAAGCAAAAAACTAATACCTATTATACTGACTAGCTACATTATACAGCCTTTTACATTATTTTTCCTGACAGATAAAATAACATGAGCATTCTGACTCAATATAGTTTAAAAAACATTATTCTACTTACAAAATGGCATTAAAATCCACATGCAATAAACATTTCAAAAAATGAAATAATACAATTAAATTTGACCAATGTAGATTAAAGGAGTATAATGCTTTTATTTTAGATTATAAAGTGCTACTACAAGCATGATATTAGAGTGCTGATAAAGAGAAGGAATTAAAGGAAAGAGATAATTTTGATGTAGAAATATTAAAATATGAGGTTTTGGAGAAAAGAGAAACCAAGGCAATAAAGTAATTACTGTGCAAATCTCTTGGACAAGCTGGAGATTTGTAAGCAAAGAAAGGGAGAAAAGAGAAATGGACACATGGAAGTGGAGATTATGTGAAGGAAGAAATAAAATGTATGTAGGAGAAAGAGTTGTTAGGATATTGAGAAAGGGTGAAGAATCGGACAAATGAAAATGAACAGACATGACAGGTCCCTTTTCTATCTATTGGATTTCTTGACAGTCAAAACACTGTGTGACTGAAGACTAGTCTCAGCTGTGGGGCAACTATTGATTCTGGTTCAGTATGCGCAGCCAATGAAGGCAATGGATTATGGATGTTGTGAAGCAGCTTTTAGAGAAGGCCATTTGCCACATCAGTTTCTAATTCTTTCTGCTATCTTAGTCAATGTTACAAACATTTTGTCTTGTCTTTATTTCTCTAATACCACTGTCAGACTCACTTACTAGTTGTTCTGAAAATTCTTTTATTTACCCATGTGTCCATTTGTCATACATTTTCATTTTTCAACACAACTGATGAAAATGAACAGATTTTGCATTGTATTGCTTTTACACTAGTGTCAATAACTTCATCAGCTGAAATTACAAAACAATGTAGTTGATGATTTATCATTATTTTTCTTAACAAAAATTATTGAATTGTCAAATGAAATTGACTGAATTGCAATCAAATAAAGATTTTCTTTGCTTTGGTTTTTCATTCTATTAAAAAAATTGAACTGTGAAATTATTATTCACCACAGGAAATGAAGTGAGGACGTCACCAATTATTTGTTACTAAACAGAATCCTGAAATCAGCCTACTACCCTGAAGATATTTTCCAAAATTTTTACTTTATCCCTGGAGTTCTGAATTTGGAACAACTAGGAAAACAGCTGTGCTATCAAAGCATTCTTGTCTCAAACATCAAAAATGCCGAAATGGAACTGAATGTTCTGCAGAAGTATTCTGAGTATTTATACCTCAAGAGAAAGTTAAAAATGCATTTTGTATAGAAATGGGGGGACATTCCTATTTTAAAGGACCAGGTAATTTGCTGAGAAGACAGCTTCAAATTGGGAAGAGCTAGAGGGTAGTAGCAAGTCCCTAAGAAGTCACTGCAAACTGCTTACAGTAGCAAGTGAACAAAAATGAAATAAAAATAAAAAAAATTAGCATCTGTTCTGATTACTAAGGATGTTAATTCAGTTTTCATGAACTTATTTTTTTACAGTAGACTTCTGTGAGGAGTGACAGAAAGTCCTTTATTCTGATACACAGGAAAAAGAAGAAAATATTATTTTTTTTCCCCTGGAAAGTAAATTATAAAGAATCTATATTCAACAGATCTTTTTATTTTCCTAATCTGTGATGTCCAAAAAGCTAAGTAATCAGAAAAAAGAACAGAAATAGAATCAAATTTTTGAAAATGTATCAAAAATTCACCACATCTTTCTAGCCTCCTGTTATTCCTACTAAATTCCGGGGAAGTACTCAATTTGGAATGAATAAAGCCATACCGAGATCACAGAAATGCTGAATTTCATGGAATTCACCTATTAACAAACCAATCTATCTATGATTTCCTATGGTTGAGTTTTTCAACCTCTGTCCTTTGGATCATAGGATAAATCAGTTTGAAAGGTATCACTGCAGGTCTGTCATCCAACCTTCAACCCAAAGCAGGGTCAGATACAAGTTCATGCAGGCTGCTCAGGGTTTTGTTCAGCTGGGACTTGAAAACCTTGAACCACGGAGTCTGCAGTCTTTCCATGCAAAACTGCTCCACCAGCTGTCTATCCTATCAAGGAAAACATTTCTTCTCACATCCATCCAGTCTGAGCCTCTCATGAACACATGCCCATCGCTTCTTATTCTCCAGGCTCTGTAAAGAGCCTGGATCTGCCTCCTCAGCGACCACACTTTAGGTATAGGCAGGCAGCTGTTAAGTACACCACAGCTGTCTTTTCTCATTTTCAGTTTGCACAAGCCCTAGACCATCAGCTTCTCCTCACAGGGTGAATGTGCCAGCTCTCGATCATGTTTATGGCACTTGGTTGAACTTTCTACAGTTTCTCGTTATCAGACAGCTCCAAACTGGATGCAGTATTCCAGATATGATCAATCAAGTACAATTGTGTAATTCCTTTCTTTCATCTACCTGTTCACTCAATCCAGGATGCTGCTGGCTGTCTTTGCTGGCTGGGCAGGCTGCTGGCTCATACTCAGCTTTCTCATGGGCCCAGAGGTCCGGACCTTTTCCAGCAGAGCTGCTTTCCATCAGACTATCAGTCTCATGCCTATATTTTAGGCAGTTTTTCATTCCAATGGACAAGATTTGTCCATCTATGTCGATTTTTATAGGGTTTCTATTGGACCGGTCTTCCTGACTGTTTAGGTCTCTCTAAATGAAAGTTCTGTCCAAAGGAGTATCAAATGCTTATCCCAATCTGGTGTCATCTACAAACTTGAGCATATTTCCTAAGAGTCACTGACTGAGATGTAAAATAAGACAGAGCCCAGGATGAAATCCAGTGGTAATCCACTTGTTACTGGCCTCCAATTAGAGTTTGACTCATTAAATATCTCTCTGAGTCTAATCATCCAACCTTTTTCCCAGCTGTTCAGACAATAATGTCCTAATTTGGGCAGAAAAATATTTCAGGAGACTGTCAAAAGCCTTACTCAAGTCCTCACTAAGCCTTAGTAAGACTTACTAAAGATAAATGACATCTGCTACTATTAATTCACGCACTTAGGCATTTTATCTTAGAAGATAATCAGACTAGTTAGGAATGATTTTTACTTGGTAAATCCACAATGACTGTTCCCCATCAATAATTTTTTCTTTCTCTAGCCAGAAACATGTACGTAAGGGAATTGCTCCATGGGACTGAAGTAAGGGTGACTGGGACAAAATTCTACTTGGCCTTTTTTGAAGGCCAAGTAATCATCACCCTTGAATGCTCCCATGAACTTGTATTGGTCCAGTTATCCTTCACTTGGTCTACATCCAGAGGTAACTCTCCTCCTTGAGCCCTGGCACTAAGTGCAGTGGTCTGGGTTACCTTGTAATGTACTTGCAGAAACATTTTTTGTCCTGTGCCCCTTATTGGTCTTCGCTCTAGTTGAACTTGAATTTTCCTGACACCATCCCTTCACATCTGGTCAGCTTTTCTAAGTTCCTCCTTTATAGCCTGTTCCTGCTTGCATCATCAGTATATAGTCTGTCTGCAATGGAACTTCGCCATGAGTTCTCTGCTTTGTTCGAATTTGTAGGTGTGTGGTGTAGCTACAGACCAACATTCTTTCTCTCTTGCATAATGAGATTATTATTGCATAGAAGTCTTCCTTTATTTCAACGGAACACATACAACAGTTCTTCCTCCAACACTTCTGCATTCTTTGTAGCATAATCAGCCATCTAAAGAGGTATCTCCCACATTGCTGGGTACAACTGGGCATATCATTTACCTTCACGATCTGTGAGAAGATTGTTAACCTCTTCTACATAGTAGAATTCTGAAAAAAGTGATAGAATATACTTCACAACTATACACTGTTTTAAAATGGTGCACCCTAGTACCCCAAAATACAAGCATTCCTACTAAAGAACATATGCATGCAAACACTAGAATTACCAGAAAAGAAGAGAAACAAAACCTTGCTGCTAGTGCTGTTCCCTGAAAGGAGGAACAATATGAGCCATTTAACACCAAATTAGCTAGTAGAAGAACCTAGTAGTTAATTCCTTAGATAGCAAACAGAAGGAGGGATGTGGCAATTATTCAATAGACTCATATTTAAATGGATCTGAAAAGCATTACTAATGTTTGAACTATTTTTTTTTTTTTTTCATTTCTTGGGTAAAGAAATTCTGTGTAAGAAATTAGATTTCTCAGTTGAGAGATGTTATAGAGCCTTATAGAAAAAACAGAATAACATGCTTTTTCTACCACTAAGCACAAGAACACACACAATACAGGCTGGTGTTCTTCAGAGTCCTGTTGCAGACATCACTTTTTCATATGTACTAATCAAGCCAGGAAGATCCTCCTTCATTGTTCTGATGTCACGACAGTCTAAATATTGCAACTCTTTTTTCTTCATACTTTGGATGATGCATTTCTACCTAGAAAAATATTAAAAATATTGAAATTATACAATTGAAGTGAAAAGAGTTTGGTTTCATGCCATGTTACATTTGTTACTTCTAGATTCTTCCTGACACTTATCTGCATGATTTGTTATAGTAGGGAAGACAAATTCAGAGAGATGGAAAGAAATACTAACAGCAAGCTTGTGCTAAATCTACTGTTATCATACAAAGAACTGTTTTTCTGCCTACAGCTAGATAGATTTAGTCTAAATTTTAATATCAGCTTTTACTACTGAAAGGGAAAGCTGAAATAAAACATGAGCATAAATGAAATAAATTATACAAAAATTACTATAATTATGAACATCAAAGTTACTTATCAAAACTCCATCTTCTTTATGCTAATTATTTTCCCAACAGATTATTCTGAATAGGATGAAGCCATTTTACTTATGAAAGAAAACTAGTGTTTTCCTGTTCCCTGATAATTAGTCATTCATATTTAGATAGTTTTCATTCACTGCTGCACAGGTGCCTCAACCTTTGCCATATAATGTTGAGCTGTATTTAAAGAAGTACTCTTTGAATACTTCTAAAGGAATAATAAAAAAAAACTGTATTAACAGCTTAATCACCCTACATCTCTCCAAACCTCCAAACAAGAGATCTGTCATGTGAAATTCATCTTTTTTTTTTTTTTTTTTTTGGGAAAAGCACTCACAAAACAGTTCTGACAGACTAAAATACGACAACGTTGTATCAGCAAGCTTGCTTCAGCAGCCCTGCTAATTTAACATCCTATTCAGGAGATATTCAATTTCCATGGCTGCTGGCCATGAAGTTTCAGTGAACTACGGGTTGGCACCTGCAAGATTTAATTCCAACTCATTTAATAAATTTCTGTCTTCTTCATTGCAGGTACATGAAATGCTGACTGCTGACTATGGCTATGACACTCCAGCAGAAGTATGCACTATTCTCATACCTATATATAGAAGTCAAGGTTACATGTCCATCAGACTTGCAAACCTATGTTTGGATAGACCACAACTGATGACACATAAGAGGGAGAAAAGTCAATGAAGAATGATATAAACTGAGAAGTGCTCAGAGATGTCAACAGGAAAAATGTACCTTGATTGATGCATTCCATCTATGTGGCCTCTGAATACATTATATACTTATGGCTATGCAAAGTTCTATTAACAGTAAACACAAATTAAAAATCTTCCCCGTATCTTCTGAGATACTGCTACATGATATCATGGGCAAGTTAATGGAGCTGTGCAACCTATTCATTTTCCCATAAGCCAAGATTTTCTGTTAAAGAGCCGCTGCTAGCATGCTACGTCGAATCAACCATAACATACCATACTCTCTCACCAATACTGTTTGGTGTATCAGATCTGATGTAGCCTAGACAGGAAGTTCATATAAGAATCAATAATACAGGACTACTTCTAAACTACTAGGCTATCTGCTTTTACCATTTCAGCCACAAAACCTATTCTAATTCTAAAAACATACTTCATTGTTTCCAATGAAAACTGCCGTGAAAATTCTGATCCATATGATAAAGCTTCAATATTTTGACTATTTCAACTGACTCACAATTAAATGTCAATGAAGTAACCGATGATATAGTAGTCTGGTATTTCAGTCAGATACTGAGTGACAACCATTAATAGAAAAAGCAATTGTTGGTGAAACATTCATTATTTTTAGTAAAACAACCAAACAAACAAACACAGACACTCAAAACAACAGAAAAACAAAAAAACAACCAATTACTTCCTTTGTGCATTTGATCAGATCACCTGAAGAAAAGGATATCATTTTTGAATGTATTTATTTGTGTTGTTCCTGTAAACACAAGGAATATTTGTATTTGATTCCAGCAGTCTATTCATTGTTATGCATCAAAAGTCTATGCTTCCTTCTTGACCATCTCCTAAATGTCACTTGCCTGGCTACTGAAAGACAAATGACCAGCAAAGAAGAAGTAGAAAAAAAAGAGTTATACACCAGGCATCTTGAATCATGATTATTCTGTAGAAGCTGTCTATCTATCTCTTTTAGCCAATAGATATTTGCTTGTCAATAGATCTTAGTCCATTTGAAAACTTTCATTGACTAGTTTGCATCATGACAAAATAGAAATGAATAATAGGAAATCCCTGGAACAGTAAGAATAAAGAGAAGGACTTAAGGATGAGAAGGGAGCTAGGAGATAGTAAGAAAGCAGAATGACACCATATAGTCACTGTTAAAGTGCAGAGTGGTGACAGAAAACGAGGAAAAAGACGTAACAGGAAAAAAAATCAGAAAGTAGAAAAGGAAGCCAGTATCTCGTACATCTCTAACTGTTATCTGACATAGACCTCTTTTCTCTAATTCCCATTGACACACATGAACAGCTCTTCAGCTTCTTGTTATGCATGCAAGCAATATCTGCCCTCTGTCTCTTAGTAAACTGAAAAAATTTAACTCTAAAAGCCATTCAGACTGTGTAAAAGATATCACTCAAAACCACAGCTATTGCATTTTTTTCAATCCTCCTACACAGCATGATGAACTCCTATGATGAATTACGCATCTGTGTTCCTGAGAAGTGCACACAAGAATAAGAACTGTGGCAAACAGTGCAGTGTGCTTTCCTTGGGTGTAGGAGAAAGCCTCCCTTTACAATGCAAAAATATACTACTGCTTGGAATTCAGTGAAAAATTTCCAACAGGGCTTTCAGAAGTCCATTTTTTATTTTTATTTTTTAATCACTGGAAAGCGAACAGCATGCTGAAGCTTCAGTGACTGCTTTTCTTCACTAATTTGGCCTCATTTCACAACTGTAGATTGCTTGTGCCCAGATTTTATACACTGCTTTTTTCCCTCTCTCCAATGTGCCAATAAAAAAAATGTTTTTTCATCTGAAATCTTATATTTATCACTGTTGGTGTCATTTAAATGAATAAATCTATCAGGGAGTAATGTGCAAGTCAATAAAGTAATGTACATATATCAAATAAACTTTTTACTAGGTAAGGTATTATGGTACAGGTAATAGAATTCTTTGAAATATACTATAAGGCAATATTTTTAACGGTAACTGTTAATTTCTGCAGTAAGCCAATAAAATTGTGCTTTTATGTTCTTATAAAGGCCAATTTTTAAATATTCTAAGGCACCTTAGATTCTTTTAACCTTTGAATTAATTTCTCCTTTGAATTAAGTTAAAATATATTCTACCTCTTTTTTCTTCAAAGATGAGAGAAAAAAAGTGTCTACAGTTAGTACAGCTTCCATAGAAAATCAGTAATGAAGACCTCAACCTTCTAATAGACTCAGACTTACTGAAACCTTATGGTTACATAAAATAATTTTTTGGAAGGTAGGAGTAGAAGTAAAATGGATTCCACAGACATTTATGCATTGCATCCTCTTGTTTATCTGGACAACCTACCTTAAGCCAGAATGAGCTGTGTTCAAGCCAGAATCTTACACTATCAGAGCAATCCTTTGACTACTTAATGCAGTTGGCTGCAAGGTTTAACTGTAGTTTTTTTTCAGATGCTTTGCTGGAAAATTAAAAAGCCTGGACAGCAAAGAGATGGTGGAGTTAGGTCTCAGTGCATGTGCTAGATGATTGGGTAGGCAAACATTTAGGCTGGCTTCTGTCAAAAATTTTGAAGGAACCTTCAAGTTATCCATTGGAACAAAATACCAAATGTAGTGGGCATTACAGCTGTATCAAAAATAGGCAGATGAATAGGCATAGATGTATTTCTGAAGTATTATCATGATAAGACAGATTTACCTCAATTTTTTTCTATTGCCATGTGGGCATTTTTATTTCATTTTTCATATAGAACTTCTTAGATTATTCTTTGTAATAGTACATAAGGAACTGTATGTCAGACTAGGGTACTGCAAACAGCTTGAAGCCATATGTCCTTGCCACAGCACACTGATTTCAGGCTTCTGTGTACGCTGTGAATCAGTAACTTTCCAATCAAATTTACTCGGTTCACATGCAAAATGGTGTTTTGTTTAGATTTTATTACTACCAGTTCTGTCAGACCATCCTTAAATCTGAAAAGCAAGCTACTTTTTTTTCCAGTTCATGTATTTTTCTAGTTGCAGTGAGATCTCTGATGGCCCAATTGCACCTCTTTTAGCACAGAACATAGCTTATGTTGTTACCATTTCTATTTCTTCTGAACCCTTCAGGTTGCTTAGGCTGTTTACTTGTTCAAATGACTGCACAAGTTAGAGTATACAATGTAAAACAAAAAGTTTTTTTTTTCATTTATGTGGTTAACACTATAGTAAAAACATCTGAAAACTGAATACTGAGGTTTTCTCAACATTGAAGGCCACAGAAGAACAGAACAGTTTTTACTGCTTCGTCTATCTGCTGAGGAGTTTGCCAAGACTTCCAAGTGCCTGCTGATGTCCCAGTGACAGACAGTTCAGAAGGCTAATTACGAGCCACCTCAAATGGTAGCAGAAAGCAGACACTTTCCTTTTTCAGGAGAAAGGAGGCTGTTCATCTTGCAGATGAAATTTATCAAAGAGAGCATTTTATTCTAAGGTTCTGCCTCAACTATAGCAGTGAAGTACAATGCATTAGCAAAGACAAAGGACTCCAGATGCTAATGATAAAAAGAAGCAAAATCATCTTCATGCAAGCTAAGATACTCATCAGATCTTTGCTGGAATGATTTGTGCATAGCTTTATTGTTTGTGTCGCTGAACTGCCCAGAAACTCCATCCATTACTGTTAGCACCTATGCTAGTATGTTCTAGAAGAAAATTATGCCTGTCATGGAGAGAAGAGTGCTTTAAAGAGAAAACACAGATAATCAATGTAAGACAAGTACTGTTAACTTCGTAGATTAGAATTTGAATTACTGCTAGGCAAATTCCTCAGTGCTGAAAACCATCAGAAAGAAGTGAAGCATCTCCCAAAGCCTGTCCGTGGTGGCAAAACTCTTGTTTCTTGTCAGCTTCACACTTTGCTGTTGTTAGAACAAGACCAACAGTGGAAGCCTGGCTGGCAGCTGCTCTTCTGAATGCTAATAAAAGGTTTCAGCACCTCGGGGAACTAGGTATCCAGCTGACTGATTTCAAGTTTCAAGGGTCCCATAGGGAATGGTTATGTACTTGCAATGCAGAACAGGAGAGGTTTGTTCTAAGGTTAGGCTTCGATTATCTATCAAAACAGAACAAAATGTATGTAGTACTAATGACTTGTCAGGGTTGAACACACTATCTGAAAACTTCCATCATATTACACTAATTTAGAGATAAACATTAGTTCAGCTGACTTAGGGAAAAAAAGGCTTCCTTGGCAGATGTGAGGACATTTAAACTCAAAAATTATCAATAGATATTTGCCAAAATATCTGACATCCATATTTTCCTGGATTCAGGCCATAAATGCAAGTAACATTCATAGAAACATAGAATCATAGAATGGCCCGGGCAGAAAAGGACCATACTGATCATCTAGTTTCAACCCCCCTGCTATGTGCAGGGTCACCAACCACTAGACCAGGCTGCCCAGAGCCACATCCAGCCTGGCCTTGAATGCCTCCAGGGATGGGGCATCCACATCCTCCTTGGGCAACCTGTTCCAGTGCATCACCAGCCTCTGTGTGAAAAACTTCTTCCTAATATCTAACCTAAACCTCCCCTGTCTCAGTTTAAAACCATTCCCCCTTGTCCTATCACTATCCACCCTCATAAGCAGCCATCCCCCCTCCTGTTTATAAGCTCCCTTCAAGTACTGGAAGGCCACGGTGAGGTTTCCCCTGAGCCTTCTCCTCTCCAAGCTAAACAAGCCCAGTTCCCTCAACCTTTCTTCATAGGAGAGGTGCTCTAGCCCTCTGATCATCATAATGGTCCTCCTCTTAACTGTGTACGTGAACTTCAGAGAGGAAATATGCAGAGATAAAAGCAAGTGAGTAAAGGTGGAGAGCAAAGGGCAATAGAGAGAAATAGTATCAGAGGGGGATAATCATAATAAGACTTAATTATGGACAGTTTGTCAGTAATTATGGTTTCTTAAAATGAAATTCACATTTTGGACTGTACTTCTAGGCAAATTTAAAACAAGAAAGAGCAAGGAAAGTCAGGACTGTCTACTAATTGCAACACTGATGTGCAACAAACCTCTGTGACTTTCATGGTATTCAGCAGTTCCAGAGTACACTTGGGAAGTAAACACCAAGGAAAATTTAACCCAGCAATAGCAGTGGGACATTTTGCCTTGCAGGCTGGGATAGCACACTTCCAATATTCATTTCAATTCCAAATTCTAGTCTCTGTTCCCTCAAAATTCCATTTGAAACAAATCTGAAACTGAAAGTTTTATAAAAAGGGCTACATACATTGTATATCAATACCAAAGCGGTTTTAGTTTCCTACAGACTTTTCCTCTCCATACCCTTGCAATTGTTGGTATTCTTGTTATTATAAATATGTATATATATGTATATATGTATATATATATGTAATCTTTGTTATTATAATTCTGTCCCCTGAATTTGTCCATTGGCAAGAGTAGAGGCTCAAAAATGGTCAAAAATGTTCAAAAATTCCTGAGAGTAAAGTTCGAATTTTCTTAGTAGATGATTCCACTGCAGTGTTCAATTTCAGGTTAAAGACTTTGGTAGTTTTTCGTATTTTTTTCTTTATTAATGAACTGGAAGAAAGTTGTTATCATTCAGTACTGAAATGAAAACAAACATTGAAGTTTCAGGTTATTATTTTTTTAGTTTGAATCTTTTCATTCAAATTTCATTTTTGGAACTCCAGTTGGAAAAATTAGACTGTTCCTCCAAGGAAAAATTATGCTTTCTGATCAAGCCTGTTTCAAACTGTCAAAATTAAATCCCCAGCACACACAGAAGTTTATATTCCAGAGAAGCACCTTTCCTAACTCATGTACTTATTCTGATCATTTAGTTCACCTTTGTTCTCTTTCTTTATTTCTCAAAGATGACGTGAGTAATTATTATTATATTAGCTCTGGTACCATGAGTGCTACAGCAGACTTGCAGCATAATTTTCTTCCTCTTTGGGGAATTGGTATTTTTATTCACAGTACAAGAAAACCAAGTTTGTGAACAGAATATTTTCCTCTGTTTCTGTTTCTTTATTTGGTGTTTGATGCAATAAATTGATTAGATAGACTAGACAGTAGTTTCATAATCCTGTTCTGAGCCTACCAGAATTAATTACTGTTCACATAATACTATTCAGGAAGTATGTTTTAAACAGCAGAATACTCATTATGATATAATTTTCAAGAATGCCATCCACATGCTATAATTCTCAACAGTTATGGGGACTGGTTCCTTTATACCATAAAAGGGCGAGACAGTTAGCAGGTGAGGATTTATCCAGTTGACGTAATGTATGGTCCTGTGTGAGTCTGTCATGGCACAGTTCTTCCTTCCTCTTTATTAGATTAGATTTCACCTGCCTACAAGTACCAGTGTCATGCTAATGAATGCTGACGAGGTAAAATAGCTAAATAATAGCATTTTCACTGGCTTCAAGACACTTGGTCTTAAGCACAGACTTTTGCATGAGGCATATGAGAGTTTTGATCAAATTCCCTAGAAAGAAAATAAAAATAAAGGCACATAAAATACATTTTACAAAAGAATTCTTTAGTAGTTCATTTGCTGTCTCATAAAAAATATTCAGCATCCACAACTGAATTAACTTCATAGTTGCATATGCAGACTGCAAAATTGTTTCTTGTTCATCTTGGCCAGGTTACTGTAGTAATATACTATTCTTCATCTGGTGTGTCCCTCAGTGAAATAAATAGGAAACCTATTAAGATTTAAGGTTTTGTTAATGCAAAAACACAAATATCTTTCACAAAGGACTTATTAGCACACTCGAAAATTCTTTCTGATAGCTAAATTTATTGTTTAGATGAACACAGAAGATTTTTCTCTCACTAAACACTCCCTAAGGCAGAAAAGTTAACCACTGATGACTCTACTTCTATTGAAAAATTTTCACTGAACTTCTCAAATTTATCAATTGAAAGAGTATTTAAGGCTCCAAAGTAGAGCAAAAATAATGAGTGTTGTAAAAAAAAAAAAAAAAAAAAAAAAAAAAAAAAAGGGCATAAATGTAATTCCTTAGGATTATTTAGCGAGTTAGGAGAACAACTTCAATCCTGCAGTTACATAGGTTGTTACATAAACCATAAGCTAGAAGTCTGGGGGAAGCCTTTTTGTAGTTCTTCTAACAAAATCACAGCATTTGCACACTTGGCTACTTCTTATACACACAGGTGATCATATTTATCCTTATATGGATCCTACTGTTGTCCTGACATTTTTCTGTTTGTTTGTTCCTTCAGTAATACATCTGAAAGTGCACCTATTGAACACCTGAAGAACTACACAGCTACTAAGGAGAGAAACATGTTAAAAGTGCTAGCAGGGGTAGAGTATACAAATCCCTACTGAAGGAGAAGTACACGTTAGAGTAGTGGTGTATAGTTAAATGTAGTAAAGATTTTCAGAAACTATTAGGTTGATATTGTACCATATTGAACAAGGTAAAGTCATCCTGTAATGGTTTATGTCCATTTCATCACGACTTCAAAGATGGATGCAGAAATTATATTGATTTTCATGGATATGCAAGTAGATATGAAATCTGAAAATTCAATGAATTCTGGGGTATATATATAATGTAAATTAATATATAATATATATATAAAATATAAATTAATATATAAAAATAATATAAAAATAATAATATAAATTCTGGGGTATGGAGCACATCTGATGATCTCATAATAGGATAAAAAATTATCTATTACTTAAAGAAAGTATGCTACATTTCAGAAGTTTATTTTGACACACTACCACAACTAGGATGTTGTCGTCAAATATGGGTTGCCAAACTTCTTTGTGCCATTAGGATTCACTTAAGCCTTGACTCTAAGCACAGAAAACCCTAATGTGGAACATCTAATTTGTCGCACAGTGAAAGGTATCAACATTAAAGTAGTAATGTGAAAAGGGAAACATTGGTCAATACAACAGAATGAAGTATAAAAGAAAGTATCTGCTGTTTTCGAATGAGAACTTGACAATCAGCTCCCAGAGTCACTGCAATTAAAATCATTAGGTGAAAATCATTTTACCAAAAAAGTAATAAAATAATTACATAATAATTTCCTCTGAATTTATTTTCTGCTTTTTTTTTCCAACCAATGTCTCCACAGATCTATGTTTCTAGTAATGATTTACTTCTACAAGATCATTTTGCTTTGTAAAAGCAAAAGTAAAACCTCTCAAACTTATAACTCAAATAATTCTTTTTAGTTTTTAATAGAAAGAGAGTATTTTTCCAAAGTTACACTGGTCAGTCTCTATAGTAACTACCACAATGTATTATTAATAAAGGCCTGAAGATGCAAAAAAAAACCATTTTGGTTATTTGAATATATCTCATGGTCAGAATACAAAGCTGAACGGATGGAAAAGCACTCAAACAAGAGACACATATGTGAATGGGTTATTTACAGGTCAAGAAGATGCAAAATGGAGTTCAACTGTCTCCTTCTTTACTGAAATCTGCAAGTTGGTTTGAGAAGTCAATAAGGAGCTTTTCTAGCTTTTGAAAAGAGAGTTGGTTTCCTTAAGCTTGACTTCCTTTCTTGCTTTTATTTATCTTCTCCTTACACCCCCAGAAGATGGCAGTATAAGACTCTTCAGGAAATAGTATGAGGTTAACATTTTCATCCAATTTTCATCAAAAATGTTTTTTTTTTCCCTTTTTATTTTTCCTTTTATATTAAATCTATGTCATGAATTTATTCACATTCTCTACAGAAGAACTGATCTGTTTCCAGAAAGCTTCCTTCCATTCACCAGAACATACCCGTACACATCATGTCTATTCACCTGAGAGCATCAGCAAAGATATTTGTGGAATACTTCTGATAGTTCACCACTCTGAGGTACTTACCTCATATTAAAGGAGTCCACACAATTAAGTCTCAGCTTCCTTCCTTTAATTTTCATTCTGGACAGTTCATGTGGCTTAGGGCAATCCTGAATAAGGCTCCATGATGTCATGGAGATCTGGGCAACAGTTCAGTGTCATCACATCAACCTAGATCAAAGAGATACTGTGTTCATGTTAACTGTAGAAAGAAGATTTCCATGTCTTAGGAAGTCAAGTCAGCATCAAGTCTCACACTGGCCTCAAGGTAAGTGGAATAAGATCTGTAATACACATGAGTTCATAATAGGATGCTTGGAGAATTTTCAGTTTTTGTTTATAGCATTTATATTAAAACAAAAACAAAACAAAACAAAAAACAATACAACAATACATCCTATATTTAGGTTGTTCAGATACTCAAAGCTTTCTAAGTATAATACCCTCTACACAGAACCACTCACTTTTAAACTCTATGCTTTCAAGATGGAGAGTGAATGAACAATTCACAGAGATAGAACACTTAAGGAGAGACAAGAAAAAAATACAAAGTCCATTTCCAGTCAAGTATTGCTACAGCAGTGTTTGCAAACATTTGCAAATTCTCATTGATTATAAAGATGGCTTATTATTATATTTTCCTTAACATGCTTATCATTTTTTTTAAAATACAGTACCTCACTGTACATGAAATCTTGCTCATATATGGCTATTATTGAAAAATTTTTAACATTCAGACTGAATCCAATCCTTTCTTGAGCTCATTAGTCACCACAACATAACTGTTGACGCTTCTGCCAACTAAGACCACTACTTCTAGAACAGTTCCAGCATAGACACTTGGCTGCATTCCCTTTGTCCATCCAACTAAGAAACACTCTCATGTTTTCCATATCAGGCAGCTGGAAGAGCCACAAGCACTAAGATATTTTCCATTTAATGCTTTCATCATTTTTTCTCCCTTCTCAGAAAACAGAAACATACACTTTGTATATACTAAATGATTTTCTTCTTTCATTTATGGCAAATATTCTCAAAATTTTCAGTGCTTTTCTAAAGGAAGATGACATAATTAGCATTTTCTCTTTACAAAGAGATAAGAAAATAGGTAGAAAACTTCATGCAACAAACATTGGTGGAATAAAAGCTGTTTAAATGGAGGAGGGTTAAAAAAAGTATAAAGCTATATCCAAAGGAAAAGATTCAACTAGTAAAAGATTTATGATGTGTTGAAATAAAATTATCTTCCTTTGTGAGAAATCTAGTCCTAGCCCAAACAACAATAAATGGTTATCAAGATGTATGCAATAAAGAAGTATATGATATCTAAATCCCTGGATAAAATTGAATAGTTCTGTCGGGACTAGTATTAGTTAGCTTCAGTGAAAGACAGGAGAACAAACCGGTCTCATGTTAAAATACATGGAGAAGGAAAAGAAGAATCTTCAAATAAAGGAGAAGAAAAGAGCCTGATGCACGTATTTCAGAAGAAATCATAACGGGTAGGAATAACAAAGCGGTAGTTATGCACTTAAGATGAATTGGATAGATATCTTTATTGAGCTTTCAGCTTCCTTGCCCCACTCCAAAAAAAAAAAAAAAAAAAAAAACCCAAACAAAAAAAAAACCCACCAAAGAAAAACAGAACCCAAACACAGAACAAAACAAAAGAACACAAGCCAAACAAACAAAGAAAAGCTCCTAAAAGATTCACAACTACCCACAATTAACCACTTGACTAAAGTTAGGATACAACAATCTAACATTCCTTATCATATCGAAAGCATCTCTAACTCTCTTTAGATTTCAGCACAAAGATGGAATGTCCTAAATGAAATGGACAATTTTTTCAAGTTTTACGTCTGCAGCAGCTTACACAGAACACAAGAAACAATAGTTATCTTCTTTGTTTTAAAATAGATAACTGATGTTTACAGCACTTCATTTCTTTATAGCTATCACTACTCTACCTGGGTAGTAGGGAGTATTATGCTCTAGTATCTAACATATATATGCATGCATATATATATATGCAACATATATATGCATAGAATATGTGACAATATATTGCTTTACATTAGTACAAAATATGTGTCTGTGTATATGTACATACAATATATATTCCCTAACTCTTGATGCTGTTTGGGTCTTCTTGAAATGAAGTATAAAAAATAATTTTTTTTCAAGATTTTTCTACCAATGACCTTGTTGGAATTAAACAAAAACTCTAATGGAATATTTGGACCACAGTGATGAGATCTTTCAGAGATGATTGGGGAGGGCATCTTTTGCTGCTTTCAGGTAAACTCCAAATATACTCCACAGTTTGATTTTATACTCATTTTTAACAATTTTTGTTCTATTTTAATATAATTACTTGTCTAACTTTCTTTTATTGAGCTATGAAAAGTAGTTAATTTTTAGTGTCAGTTAGATAGTGTATTTACCTTACCCACATGCATGTTAACAGGACTGTGGGAACTCCAAATGTATTCAGAGACTGATGAAGTGATATTTTTTTTTGACAAGATGATTGTGAAAGGTTAAGAGAAATCCTTAATTATCTTGCCCTGTGGCCTATCCACATGGTGGCAGCTTTGTCAGTGACACTATCTCTGCAATTTCATTACATAAATTCCTTAATATTTGAGTTGTTCTACAGGCTGTCTATAAAATTAAATAGTTAGAGTTTACACTGAATGTGAAAGAACAACCTGACTTCAGAGGAACAATAAACTTTAAAATCAGTTTTCCACAGTGAGTTCTCTTGAGAAGAACATGAAATATTTTTCATTCCATCCACTCATGGTTACTTTCTGTCATTTGGTATTCAATCCTAGTTACCTGAAGGCATTCCATGTTTGGAAACCCATGAAGCCAAACAAAGAATTTGACAAGAATCATATTAACGAGCAGATATCCTTAAGGTATTCCATACACTTTAAGTCAGATAATGTATCACATAAGCTTACTACATAGATCTTTCAGTGTAGCAAGTGTAACTGGCATTCTTGCTACGCCACTATTTGTTTTTGCGTAACTTTAGTCCTCATTTTTTTTTGTGGTATTCTGGGTGTTATACCCTCTCACAATAAAAATAACCTTTGCCAAATGTCCTCTAGGAACATAATCATATCCTCTTTCCTTCTATAAAGCTATAGAAAGTTCTTTTAATCTTTTACTAATCAATTTTCTCATACAGGAATTCTCATTACTTAAGTTTCTGGATTTATTTTTGTGCTGGTGATATTAGCAGATCTCTTGAACAAAACCTTCCGCTCCTAATACAATTGAGACTTTAAATCAATAACATAGTCTAATGAGATTATCCATTCTTTTCCTTAAAGATGAAACAAAACCTACTGATTAGACTTTCTAGAGGATGATTTTGTATTCCATGTATGCTATCTGTTAAATAAGTTGCTGCAGGGTGCATTGTGTGGATTGCTTTTAATTGTCTTCATTTATTTATTTATTTAAATGGTTCACTGCAAGAATTTGCAGGGAAAAGGGGAAGAAATGAAAGGAGGAAGAAAAAAAACTATTTAGAGTAAACTGCATGATCAGATACTATTACTGGCCAAAGCTCAGTTTTGGGCAGGAGCATGAGAGCCAAACCTTCAGAGTTCCTGGCATCCCCAGTATCGATCAGCTGTCATTGGGAATGCAAGAACCGTAGTTATATCTGGCATTCCTGCTTCTGCAACGTAGGGAGGATCACAGGATAGCTTAGCTAGTGAAAAGAAATACCAGTGTGTCTTGAAGAAAATGAATTCTGCTTCCTGCTGAATCAGCCACCTTATAGTTGCAGTCTAATTAGCAAAACACTTGACAACTGCAACTGAATTAATCCCAGCTCTCCAGGAATTAGAGTAATGAAACAGTGAGGAGTCACTGACACCCTATTACCACCATCTGAATTATGGAAAGTTATGAGGCCATGGTAGTTCTCCAAATTGAAGAGAGATCTATGACCATGCTACCCCTTACTAGAGAAGTAATCTTCCAAGATTTAGGTAGCCTTAACAGACATTTTGTCTGGAAAGCACTACTACCTGTAGTTCAGGAGAATAAATCAGAGACATCACTGTTTTAGTGTCACATGTTATGTTACAATAGTAATATGACAGTAGGTTTAGCCTCTTTCAGAGCTTTAGCATCACAACTTTTTTGATTCTAGTAAGTGAGTTAGATGACATCAATGAATCACAATGTCTCATATTTCAAATGAAAAGCTAAAAGGCAGGGAATATTATAGGTACAGAAATGTAAGATACAAATTAAAGTTGGTCATCATGCTGTCCAAATACTGAGCATTTTGCTTAATCAGAGCACTAAAGGTTAGGTGTGCTTGAAATAACAAGTCTGCACTTTTGTAGGTTTTGCTTTGTTTGTGGCTAATTGCCAGTTGAACTCCAAGTGTTTCTCCCTCCACATCCATTTCCCTTTCTCAAGTTGTACTTACACAAGCAACCCACTGTCATTACAGAAACATCTTAATTTTAATCTGTATCTATCCACAAAAAGCAGAAAGGTATACAAGCTGTCTGCTCAGACAGAAAAGCTGCAATCCAGTTGCTCAGGGATCCAGTTGCCAATTGATGAATCGGTAAAGTGGTATCTTATGAGCACAGCATCTACCACCACCCTTTCTACTTCCAACAAAGGACAGCTTAGAAGAGTGTCTTTTTTGCAGGACTTCTGGTTGGAACAAAGTCAGGGCAGTGAAGGACAGTTGCGTGCAGGAAATGTGAGAGGAGTGGGGGTGAATGAAGGGGAAGACATAGAACAAGGGTGGTGGTGTGTAACTGTCAATCCTCAGTACTGAAGCCTAAGAACTCATGGGAGACTTTCCACAGAGAGGAAGTAAAGATCTAAACCATTAGATGAGAAGTCCTTAGTCGTTATCCTTCAGTTTTCTGGGGCTCTTGTCTGCTATTAGACTACAGAGTAGAGTAAGAATCAGCTACTTTGAGATCTTGGCCTGTCTCTACTCAAGGCTGGATCAGAGAAACCACACTACCATGCATCACCAAAATTATGCCTTCCTGGGCATGAACAGAGCTCTTTATTAGTGGACACATGGGTTCAAGTGACAGGAGATCAAATCAGCTGACTGCATATGAGGATGTCATGATTTGAGAGAGTATGTAACATTTCAAGCTATCAGCCTTTGAAAGACCAACAGGGAATTGTAGATTAGAGATTAAGCAACTTCTTACTTCAGTTTGTGTCTTAAGCATATAGGCCTTGCCAACCTGGATGTTCAAGCAAGATTGACAAACACTAACTACATAATACATTCCACTGTAAGGTAAACTTCCTGTGTGAGTCTTCTTCTAAGGAACTTTGGATTGACCATTAAAAAAGGAATGCATTTTTGTCTCCAGAACAAGATTTTTATTTTGAAGTTTTTCCAAGTAATATTGTTATCACTAGAGTGTTTGGATCAGAAATGAAGCAAGAAAAGCTTGCTTTGGTTGTCATTTGCTGACAACCAAATGCAATAGCATCTGGAACAACTGTGGACAATTTATGCTCATCCGTGTTTCTGATGTCTCTTTTCCTTTGCTCATGCATTCCTGTTTTATTTGGTCATGACATGCCATTAATATACAGTTCACACAGTTCAATAAGCAGAGATGTAAGAAATCATCTCTGTACGCACAGTCACGTCACACAGTCGCACAGTGAGTGTATTCAGCCTGACTTTGACCATATTTTGGTCTGTTTTAATGCAGTGTGCAAAGTATCATCTTTCTCTGTATCAAAGGCAAACACATTAGGTAGGCTGACTAAGAGATATGACTGACCTGTCCAAGCTAGGAGGAACACACCAAAACACATACTTTTATGAGATAGATTTGGGATTATAAATTGCCATGACCAACACTGCATCTTTATTCTTCTGCTTGGAAGATACAGAAGAAGGTGCATAAGGAACCTCATAATACAGCACTACAAATTTTTTGAGTTCTTAGTTGCAACCTGCGCAACTTTAGCTCAGAACAAAGTAAGAAGCAGAGCAAAGCTGTGAAACAAAGATTTTTTTCCTTATATTCAAGTGTATTAGAGTTACTTGGGTCATTATAGAGCTGACACATGAACAAAAGCGGACACTGAGTGATGGGCAGGCATTGAGTGATGGGATAGACAAAGCATTTCAGCTGTGAGGTACAAATACCTCCACCAGTAAGAAGATACAGCAAAGCTCAACCCATAGCTCAGGTTCCACCAGTAAAATAAGGATCTGGAGACTGTCAGGCAATCTGTTGCTGAGCAGCCATAATAGTCATCAACCTTTATTGGTGAGCAGATCTTCTTTGAATCACATTTTCTTTTCAAATGCTTGAAAGCAGATGAGAAAAAGAGCATGAGTGTGTTGGCCTAGTAGTCATTCTTTAAGAAACAGGTAAATTTTTTAGGGGAAAATAAAACTGTGTTTGAAGAAGTCCAAGATAAAATCTGTCTTCCTTCTCATGTAATCACTGGTTCACAAGATATTTGATGGACACTCCTAGCAAGCCTGTCCTACTCAGTTCTCAAAATAGGATTTAAGAGTAAGCAGTAAAACCAAGGTCTGGAAATTTAAAGAGTGAGTCCTATGACATTCCTGAACTTACTACCCAGAAAGTCTGTAGAAAATTCCGAGCTGCAATGATTTAGATAAAATACATAAGCAAAAGTTATGATTGGATAGCCACAAAGATCACAACAAAAAGGAAATGTGCAGTGCACCTTTCATGCTGGGAATGCTTTATATAAATAATTCTGGTATCTGTAATACATACGAACCGTAGCATCCAAATGAGGTCTTGGTCTGTCTTTGTCTCTGATAACACAGGAAAAACAGGTTAACATAGAGAAAGAACAGTATTAATTTCAATATTTCTATTGTCTCAATTTGCTACATTATACTTGTTGAACATCAGTAATTAGGATTTAAGTTCTCATTGAGACAAATCAAGTAAAGGAGTAGAGAAGTTTGTGTTCAATCAAGGATATATAACAATCTCCCCTACTTGAGGCCACTGGGACTCTGAAGCTGGGTGCATACTGTGCACTTGCTGCTTCCTTGCTGAAGAAGACAGAGAAATCAGCAGCTAGAAATTTGGCTCAGCTATGAATTCTGAGGAATTACTATTTTTACCCACAAAGACAAACTTTCTAACAGTGCTTTTCAATTACCTCCTTGCCTTGAACACATTTTCAAAATAAAACTCAAGAGTTGTCAAAATATTCATTTTGGTATTGAAAAGAGGACATACTCGAATCTCAGTCTGGGACAGAAATCATAGAATGGAATCATAGAATGGCCTGGGTAGAAAAGGACCTCAAAGAACATCCAGTTTCAACCCCCCTGCTATGTGCAGGGTCACCAACCACTAGACCAGGCTGCCCAGAGCCACATCCAGCCTGGCTTTGAATGCCTCCAGGCACGGGGCGTACACAACCTCTCTGGGCAACCTCTCTGCTGCTCAGAGTTAGTATTTTGCATCTGATTTGAAAACCGGGCTAAATTAATTTTCATTCTACTGATTATTCTGATCTAAAACCAAGAAATACTAATAAATTATGACAGTATCCATGAAGATTTTGTTGAATAATTAGCTTTAATGGAATTTTAAGGAGAAAAAAATGTGTTACTTTAATAGATACAAGATATCACAGTTTAAGAATGCTTAAAAATTCTGTGAACTAGCAAGTTTTGTGCTAGCACATAAAAAATATCTTATGGCCTTTAAGAGAGCCTGTTTATCTAAAAGGTTTTTTTCATTTTTTTTTCTGCTATATGTTATATCTAAATGGATTATAATTGAAGGAAATTAAATTACTTTGGTCCTCGTTGGCAGAGCTTGGTGTAACTGTCAGTTGTGCTGCATTGCATGTACAACCACACTGGTATTTTAAACAGTGCATTGCAGCACTATGCATAAATACCTGAGTTAGCACTGAATTAGCTGGCTTCAGAGCTGGGTAGATTAATGTGGGAACAGCGCCCCTCAAACTGGGCACAGGGTATCATAGCTCAAGCTCCTCACTGTCCCCAGCTGTGCAAAGTGCGGTTTACAGGTATTTGGGAATTTCCAAGTGGCACTGCACTGCGAAAGATAGATGTATGTTTTTAGACACTTGAATAGCAAATGAGGTACATTTTCTTAATTCTCCTCTTTTCTGTGCCTGTTTTTCTTTTGACTCGCATCAACTTCAAGGCAGGATGGTACCTCACATGGTACTGAAGGGGGGTTAATGAAACATAAAATTTTTTGAATCCCTTCCCTCCTCGGATACATCTGGCAACTTCTCAAATGTTTTTAGGACCTATACTGAATAACTTTCATAACTAAAGAATAATAATACTAAAAAAAAAGCCCTAAAAATATAATGCTATTACAGTACCAAGAGAACTGGCAGGAGAAGCTAAGTAGCTTAAACTGTTTTTGGAAGCCAATGCGATATGAAATTGATAGAGCTCTAGCAATGTTATTTAATAAATTATCTGTATGCAAGCTACTGTACAAAACTCTTTTCTCCTCCTACTTTCCATTGTACAACGGGCATCTGTAGAAACTGCATCATCTGGGGTCGTGGGCAAATGACAGAAAAATTTCAGATATGAGTGGGAAAATGAGAAAGAAAATGAAAATAATCACTAATGAGAAATGAACAGAGTATATAGTTGTAACTCATATTTTAAACAGTACCTCAAGAAAATGAAAATGAAAGAGAGCGCTGCTACTTTGGTTAATGATGAAATAGAGAAACTCACAAGTCACTTCAAAGGATAACTATTACAATATGCCTTCATTTTTTTTGCCCCTTCTAGGTTTGTTTTACAATTGATCAGTGCTACTATATAGTACATTTTTTAAAAGATTGGATAAATCTGTTCTTTAAAGTGTTGAGAAAGCAGTAAAAACACCATCACATAAAGATTGCATTTATTCACAAATTCATAGGATGAATACCACTGCTACCCAATGATGTAACCAGTTTTTGGAATAAAAGCACACAAGCTTTCCCATCTTCTTCTGCGATAAGACAGTTATTTATCTTTAGTCTAGTTTGTCTGAGACTCTTTATCTGTACTTTTAGTCTAAATTATCTTAGAGTAAAATTTACTTCAGAAAGATGCCTACCTCTGATTCAAAGATAGTAATATTTTGAAAGCTTTATTTTCAGCTAAGCTATCCTCTTTCTTATTTAGTTTTCCTTAGATTAGGAAATAAAACCTTGCAGCGCAGCAAAATAGTGACTCTGGACAAAAAACAGTCTACCTTTCAAAGAGTTACTTCATGAATGAAAAGATATTAGGATGTTGCAATAATCTTTATAAACTTTATACTAATTTTTAATGAACTAGAGTTACATATGTCCTGGATACCAGGCCCTTGAAATACACATTGTTTTTTGTTTTGTTTTGTTTTTGTGTGTGTGCTGCAATACAATCCGTTAAAATTCTAAGCTGATCAAGTCTTAAAGTTGTGCACAGTTCTGAGATGGGACATATACTAAGGATGAAGCCAGAGTATCAACAGAATGAATGTTTAATAAAGACAATAATCCTGGTCCCAGCAGCGAGCAACCAACTATTCCTCTTTTCTTCATCTAAAAGGCCCAGGTTAACAACTGCAAATTATATAGTTGCCAGGTCTGGGAATCAATTATTTTTAAGTGAAATTTGACTTATCCTCTCCTGAAAAAATAAATATACTTCAACTATGAAAGAGATAGGAAGACGGATCAGTAGGTGCCTCCTCAGCTGGTGTGAATAGATACTGGTAAGGAAAACGTCTCTATGCAGTATGGCAGTGCTCAGCACTCTCTTTCTGAAGGAGAGAAAGGAGCAAGTGGCTGCAGATAAGATGAAGAGCCTGAAAAGTTTCCACAGATAAAAAACTACAAAAATGCAGTTTCACAACACAACTGTCCATATTTTTTTTTTCTTTTTCTTTCCCCAGGAGATCCTTGCTGCCTGATGGAAAGGGACCTTCGTGTACTGATGGACAGTTGGCTGAATATGTCAGCAGTGTGCCCAGGTGACCAAGAAGGCCAGTGGTATCCTGGCTTGTATCAAGAATAGTGTGTTGAGCAGGACTAGGGAAGTCATCCTGCCCCTGTACTCAGCATTGGTGAGGCCTCACCTCAAGTACTGTGTTCAGTTTTGGGCACCTCAATACAGAAGTGGTTACACTGAGGTGCTGGAGCAGGTCCAAAGAAGGGCAACAAGGCTTGTGGAGGGCTTGGAGAATATGCCCTATGAGGAGGGGCTGAGGGAACTGGGGCTGTTTAGTCTGGGGAAGAGGAGGCTGAGGGGAGACTCCTCTTATTGCTCTCTTCAAATATCTGAAAGGTGCTTACAGCGAGAGCAGGGTTGGTTTCTTCTCACTGCTAACAGGTGAAAGGACGAGGGGAAATGGCCTCAAGTTGCACCAGGGTAAGTTTAGGTTGAATATCAGGAAAAACTTCTTTACAGAAAGGGTTGTTAAGCACTGGAACAGGCTCCCCAGGGAGGTGGTTGTCATCATCCCTGAATGCATTTAAAAACCATTTGGATGTGGTGCTCAGGGACATGATTTAGCAGAGGGTTGTTAAAGTTAGGGTAGTATGGTTAGGTCAATGATCTTTAAGGTCTTTTCCAACCTGAGTGATTCTATGATTCTATGATCCATATGATGAAAAGTGCAGCAAAGATCAGAAGAATGCCAGGAAACTGTCACTGCATCTTGGCTAGTAAACCCACATAAAGCAAGCTGAAAAAAATGCTGCATAATTTACTAAAGGGAGAATTTGTTTTATGCTTGCTCTTAATTTCACTGGAAAAGAGATAGAGGCATGTGTGCCTGGAGATTTTCTTTAGCTGTGAAAATATATTTCATTTCAGCCTTGCTTTAAGAACTAATCGTTAAACAAATTTTTGAAAAGGCCTAAGGAAAAGGAGGAAGATATTTCTGCTGCCTATGGCAGGTATTCAATATCAGATTCCCACCAACATGGGTGAGGAATTCATTTCTTACTACCTGAATGTCATTCCTGAGACAGCAAAGAGACTTGGCACTTTGGAAAACTTTTACCATTTTTCTTATTTTCCCACTTCTTTTGGTTGAATATCACTCGGTATTCAAATTCAGTAAAACTCAAACTCTATCCTCTGCTGAGGCTAAAAGGCTGTGACACCACACTCTCCCTCCCCGGACCCAACCCCCAATACTCATTGTATTTGTTACGGTTTTTTTGGCCATACTCTTTCTGCATACCATCAGCCTTACATGAAGAAATGCTTGAATCGCAGATACCAGGGAGATCATAAAATCATTAAGGTTAGAAAAGACCTCCAAGATTACCTAGACCAACTACCAATGCATCCCCACTGTGCCCACTAACCACATCCCTCAGTGCCACATCTATACGTTTCTTGAAAACCTCCAGGGATGGTTAATCCATCACTTACCTTCCCTGGACAGCCTGTGCTGGTGCCTCACCACTCTTTCTGAGAAGAAATGTTAACAAGAAATATCCAACCTGAACCTCCTCTGGTGCAACTTGAGGCCATTACCTGTTATCCTATAGCTGCTGCCGGGGAGAAGAGGCCAACCCCCACCTCACCACAACCTCCTTTCAGGTGATTGTAGAGTGCTACAAGGTCTCCCCTGAGACTTCTTTTCTCCAGACTAAACAATCCCAGCTCTCTCAGCCACTTCTCATAAGACTTGTGCTCCAGACCCCTCACAGCTTCATTGCTCTTCTCTGAACATGCTCCAGGGCCTTGATGTCTTTCTCATAATGAAGAGCCCAAAACTGAACACAGTACTGGAGGTATGGCCTCACCAGAGCTGAGGACAGGGTTCCAATCACCTCCCTGCTTCTGCTGGCTCCACTATTTCTCATCTTAAGTAACTTTATTCCAGAACATTTTGTTCAGTATGACCATTTTGAGAATATTGCTCAATGTACTTATAGATTTAGAAAATAATAGTTATTGGCTTGGAACCCTAAAATCCACATGGAAGACCAAGCCTCATCAGTCAAAACAAATAAATAATTCTGTTATTAAGAAATAGAAAAAGTTTGTGGAAAAACACAGCAGAACTGCAAATAATTTTCCATTACAGTTCATACACTTCATGTGGGTTTTTCAGTAGGAAACTGATCTCAGGTAGCTTTAGAGCAACTAGGAAATCCATCAAGTATTTTAAAATCCATAGTAATCTGAGATGTATTGACTTCACAACCTGGCTATAAACATCCAGAGGGAAAATAACTTACAAATATGACATGTATATATATGATCTCTAGCTGAGTTCTGAGAAAGATTAAGTTGACTGGCAAACCATCAAATAATTTGCATGCAAGATGTCCATTAAACTCGATGGTAATCTATCTAAGCCATTCACTAGAACCCAAGTAAAGGATTGCTGCCTAGAAAGAGTATCTGTCTTTAGAAATCTACAGATATATATCTACAGAAGAAGCCCTTAACAGCATGGCTCTGGAGATCTTTGAAGCAGTCCTATGAACAGGTCCAGAAGAGTTACCGTGGCATGTTTTCAGAGTGATGGTAATGTGAAATTGATGTCGGTATCTTCTATGTCAGTGAGAAAGGGGGACTCTGCAGCTTATGCACCTGTATATATGTAGATGTACATATTTAAATTGGAAACAGCCTACTTCTATCCTTGTCAGGGGAAACACAGATCAGAAGACCTACAGAGCCCCCAAATGCTGCAGAATGCGCTCGGGTCAGGCTCTCGTTCTCAGCACGGCCACGCGCCCCGAGCGCCCCGACGGCGCAGCATCCCCGCACGACTGGACCCGCTGGCACCGTGCGGCTCTCGGGGCCGGGGGGCGGCGGGGGGCGGTGCTGGCCTCCCGCCCGGCCCGGCCCCCGCCTCTAAAGGTATATAGCGGCGGGGAGGCGGCGGGGGGCAGCGTTGCGAAGCGAGGAGCGAGCGGGCTGCTTTTCCCCGGCATGTGCGCGGGGCTTGGCCTGCCCTGAGCGGGGCCTCTGGGCGCGGAGCCTTCGCCATGGGGCTGGGACTGGGGCTGGCCGCGGTGCTGGCGGTCGCCGCGCTGTACGGGAGCGGAGCGCTCGGCGGGCGCGTTCTCAGCGGTGAGTAGCGGCAACAGGGGGAGCAGGCGGGAGTGGGAACCGACGGAGGGGAGAGGTGGAGAGGTGGGGGCAAAGCACTCGAGAAGTAATCCCGCGGGCCAGCGCCGCTGTGCCGGCGCTCCGGAGCGACTTGGCGCACGTCTAACTGCATCTGCGGGCGCTCTTACCGCAGCGTTGGAGTTGGCGAGCACCCGCCGTCCTGGGGAGGCTGTGCACAGCTCTGATTGCGGGTCTTGGGGGACGGAAAGTTCCGCTGCCAAACTTCTGCAGTAGCCGTAAGGCAGCTCCTGCCACCTCGATGTTTTCTTGCGCAGAGGGATTTTTTGAGCTGATTGAGTGCCTGCGTAACTCAGCTCTGTTCTGTCCGCGGGACAAGAGAGCACGGACACGTTGCATTGTCTCTGAGAAACAGCAGTGCCTTGAGATGTTTGTGGCCACGTGGGAATGTTTCTTCTCTTTATAACACAGGTGGGAGGAAGAAGCAAACTGTTAAGAATACGACACAAGTAGTTTTGTGATGTGTGGGTGCATCCAGAGCTCTCTCAAGGGAGAAGACAGTACTTCAGAAACATGTATCCAGAGCGTGACATTAGGCTTAGTTAAAAGCTATGGGATCCCATTGTACGTTTCCAACATGCTGGTTCTTATGCAAAGAAGCTGCAAAGTATAATGAAGAGGCTGTTTTTAACTAGGCTTTGGGTCAGATCCTCCAAGCTAAAGCTAACAGGCTGCTGGAGACATGCTGGGTGCACAAGCAAATCCTTACAGCTATCTTGAAGCAAAGATTTAGACACCCGATTACACTTGTTAACGAGTAGTGTGCAAATCTCTGTATGTGCAGGTAAATACACGTCTTCATGAACCCATTGCAGAACAGAGCAAGTTATTTCTATGAGCTATCACAGAGACTGCAATGGCAACTTGTCAAGGAAAGTTTGTTGCAGGGCTTTTGGTATCCAGCATTAGGTTCCTGATTCCAGTTAGTTTTCTTTGTAGCTACTCGTGGAGTACAGTCACCGACTATTCCAGTGATGTCTTGTTTGAAGCAAGCTCATGTGCACAGCAGATGTACTGTGTGTGTCTGTGAAACTGTCTTTCAGGAAAAAATAGCTAAGTAGAAGCATTGCAAACATTTAGGAGAAGCTTGCCTGCCTAGTGTGTACCCAGAAGTATTTCATCCACCTCTGTGTTATAATGTAAATTGTGTAGTCATTTACAATACAGAAAAGGTCTTAGTTTAACAATTTATGTTAATACTATACTGCACTTTGTTATTGTAAGGAACAATGAAGGTTGTTCATCCATGGGATTGCATTTGGCATTAGCATTCTCTATGTAAGAGTCCATGTATGGCTGAGGAAAGCCCATCCCTTTATCTTCTACCTGGATCTTCTGCACTTAACTGACACGCACAACAAACTGAATAGAAGTCCAGCTTATAAAAGAATGCACATAACACACGTACCGCCTGTTCTAGATGTGCATAAGACTTCAGGTTTTGGACAGAATACAGACTGCAGTATTCAAAGCATGCGATCAGTCTTATCCCACTCTATTATTCTAGCTAATGCTTGGTTAATTTAATACAGGAGAGGATTTAAAGCCACTTACAGAAGGAACCATTTGTGTTCTATTAGATATATTAGCTGAATTTGTATTCATTAGGTAAAGAGGACCCATACTAGGCAGTAACAATTGAAGATACTCAGTGTGCCTCTATCAATGTGTTCTTCAATATGGGGGGAGGACTCATTGTTTCTCACATGAACCCCACCCTCTCCTGCCACATGCACATGGATGTGCAATGATTAATATGCACTTTTCAAGAAAGAAATAGTACTGCTGAATTACTGGACAGTGTGTGCTGCCCACCTCTCTCCAGTCTGGCTTGTCTTTTGGACTTAAACAGGCTTACATTTAAAATTACAAACCTTCATTCTAAACAGACCTGTTTCTGAAAAAAAAAAGTTAACTTATGCTTCGATCTTCATAACATGTAGGAAATGGAAATATCTCAGTTTTCCAGATATGTTAAAAAAAATAATCCCTATCACTCACATAAAAAAAAAAAAAAAGAAGTTCCTGACCTTAACCTGAGTGCTGGTTGAAGCCTGTGGAAAGATTCCCATTAACTGTGGTAAGTTTGCAGCAGCCTGAGCAACAATTGCAAAAATTGCAGCCATTTTGCCCTCAGCATCAAGAGGGCACAGAAGGAAGAGTCTACCTTTTGAAAATGCCACTTCCTTAACTAAAAGTTTCCTGTTTCTTTTTCAAAGTATGTGCTTTTTTTTTTTTTTCCTAGTCAATCACCAAGTTGATTATTTGATTATTTGCATCAAGACATTCATATTTAGGTGTTATTCTGCCATCTCTAATTTGACAGTTGTTAAAGAGAAGTAATACAAGTGGTATGCAGTTGTTAATGCAGCTAGAGAGATACTTTGCGAGGAGTGCTCACAGTCTTTGTGTCTGAATATTTGTTGTTGCCAGGGAATGGATGGTCAGAGAAAAGAATTAAAGCAGCTCTGGAGAAACTGCTGAGTCTGCCTTGCTGCCCCATGACATCATGAGGAACGTGAAGTGATGATAATGCAGTTTGCAAAATGCAATTACTTTAAGTATCTATTGGGCAGGAAAGATGCAAGCTAATTGTATTACTAATCATTTAACAGCGTATGTATTAATCATAGACATTATACCTTAATGGCTGCCGTTTGCTGTACTTTTGTATTTCTATGGCTTTTAACATTTTTTCTCTTCACTGTGGCAATGTATCAGTAGCTGATTAAGTGATAGAGTATTTTTATATAAAAATAATTGGATATATGAAATCTTAAATAAAGTAAAACATTTCTTGGATCACAAAAGAACAAGAGTTGCCACTAAACCGTAGGCTCGTTTGCTTCACATGCCCTTAAGGATGTAGATGTTTTAATTCACGGAGTTCATAATTGCATTTGAGAAAGTCATAAGTAGTATGAAGTATTTTCCTGGGTATTGAATTGCATATCCATGAACTGATAAGAAATCCTTTTTCAAAAGGCAAAATTAAATTCAGGTCACTTGGCTTGGTCTACTTGTTACACCTCAGTTTTGTCTGTGAGGCTTTAAGTATTTTTGGTTGATGAAACTTTTTTATGTTCTTAGTAACATGGACTGTTATTGTTAAGCTATATTGATTGCTCAGAACTTGAAGAAAGTTAGAAAGTTAGAAAATTAGAAAGAACACTGCCATTCTTACCTAGAAAAGGTATACATGTTATTGCTCTGTAATGAACACAGAGCTGTGAATGCTCAGCATTTGGTTCCATAATAGAAAAGGTTTTAATGGAAATACATATCCATGTTGTACAGGATCTTTTTGTTGGGATGGTTTAAACATGCTTTTTTTGGGTAATTGCTACTGATGAGACTTTGAGAACTGCAAGGGAAGTTGGGTACTTAATGCCCTTAGACTCCTTAGCAATTCTTTCTTTACATACCTATTTTGAACTGTGTCTTCTTGGTGATTAGTCAGTGATCTGGGTTCTTAAATGGAAATGAAATAATGATTCTTGGTTATAGATACATGCATCTGTTAAACACATTTTGCTCCTAAGAAGGAAGTTAAACAATATGAAATGACCACATCTAGGCCTTTGGCTTCCAGCACAAGAAAGATTCAGAGCTGTTGGAGAGTTCAGAGGAGGGCTACAAAGGTAGTCAGAGGGCTGGTGCACCTCTGCTACAAAGACAGGCTGAGGGAGCTGGGCTTGTTCAGCCTGTAGAAGTGGAAGCTCCAGGAACATCTCATTGGGGCCTAGAGGAAAGACAGGGAGGGAGTCTTTATCATGCAGTGTTGTGATAGGACAAGGAGTAATAGTTTTAAGCTAAAAGAGGGTAGATTTAGATTTGATACGAGCAATAAATCTTTACTAAGAGAGTGATGAGGTGCTGGAACAGCTTGTCAAGAGAAGCTGTGGATGCCCCATACCTGGAGGTGCTCAAGGCCAGGTTGGATGGGGCCATGGGCAGCCTGAGGTAAACTGCTATGAGTGTGTTGAAAGCATAGTTTTGATGACTTGAGATACATGATGGTGGAGGAGTTCTTCCACAGCAGTGTAGATATACAAGAGTACTTAAATCAGTTCCAGGAATTGGACTTCTATGTCAGAGTCAGTCCTTCTGTATTTCAATCTGATATAAAGCTTACCTTGCGTTTGGGAGAGTTATGCAGCTCTTTTCATGGTATATGAAAAGAGTGATGCAAAATTCTAGCATTTTGTCTCAGGTGTGCATGTCGCTTTTCCAGGAATAAGTGATTCACCACTTCAGTATGTTGTTCAAAGACAAGTTAAGGCACTGATGCTTATGACCGCCAAACCCCAGCATCCCACTTGACGAACAGGCAAGTGAACAGAAAACACACCACAGAGGGAGCTGTGGTACATAGACTGTGGGACAGGATGGATGTTCTGCCTGTCTTTTACAGCTTTTCTTGCTCCTGGTGAGACAAGGCCAATGTGTTGTCCCAGTGCAGCAGCGTGGTGCAAAATAATCTCTTGCCTTGCTGAAGTTGTTTTCTGTACCTTGAGTTTACTTCTCTGTAGTTCAGATCTGATTGTATGAGGGTGAAACTTTGGGTTTATAAGCTGTTTGCAGGAAAACATGCTTTGGTTCATAAGGTGTTCTGTAAATTTACAGCGCTATCTGAGGTTTTAAGACTAATTCTCATAATGACTTTCTCTTCTTCAATCACTCATGGATCTGAAAAGAATGTACTATACTATATATGAAATAAGAAATAACAATGACTTGATAGCTACTTCTACGTGGTATTCCCATGTTCATACTAGGCACTCACTAGTCCAAAATGATTGGAGCCTCTTGATGAAGAAGTCCCCATCACTGACAGAAGGTAGTACTTTCAGCTCCAAGCAGTCTGAAGAAATAATGAATCCTAACTAAAAAGTTGGCGTAACTCTGTAATTAGCATCTAAATGTAGCTGCAATATACAGCTAATAATTCTAGGATTGCTTAATAAACAGTGAAGGAAAAAAAAAATGATATTTTTAGAGTGTGATTACATCATTTTAATGTAGGTCTTGAAAAAACTGCCAACACACCCTATGAACACTTGTTATTTTCAGTTGTCTACTCAGTGAGGTTAGTGAGGCAGCTCATATACTCACAGCTACATTGTGAATTAGTGAAGTTAGGTGAGACAAATTGCCCTGGATGTATCAACAATTTATTTCCATGTGATGTGAAGTAATCAGTTATGCTTTACCTCCATCTGGGTTTATAATAAATGATATTTCACCCTAAAAGGAAAAACATTCTTTTTTTCCCCTCCTTGTAAAGCTCCTTTCTATCTTTGCCCAAAGTAAACTGTAATCAGTTCTAAGTTCCTATATGGAAAGGTTTTTCCAATGTTTTTCAACAGAAGAAAGAGCAAGAATTTGTTCAATGTTAACTCTTTTCATTGTGAGACTACTGTAGAAAGATCAGCACTCTATTGCACTCTTTTACACAGATAATTGTAAGATGATCCGCCAAGGAAACTTTAAGTCCATGAAACAAGGAAATGAATATAATTTCACATTCATGTTTAAATTTTATGTACATAAATACAGGTGTCTCTGTAACAAATACATGAGAACATAACATGAAAAAGAAAAAGAAATGTCACTGAAAGAGAATAAGAGAGTAGAGATGCTTGCTGTGGATACTGATTGATGAAAAGTAATTTTAATGATTTTAATAATTAAAGATTTATGAGCAATTCCCTTCTAGAGACTAAAATAAGAAATGAGCAGTGAGCAGAAACTCTCAGAAGTGCTTGAATTTATGCTTATGAGAAATCTGGTTGAAGGAATCTACTGATGTATATATAGAAATGTCTGCTGGACTGAGGTAGGGGAATCAGTATACTCTCTGCTCTCCTAGGCGGGCAAACATGAAGCTTGAGCTACTCAGATCATACAGTTTCTGTCAGGTGTATTTCACAAAATGCTAAGAACAACATAATAGCTGCCATGTTATGCCTGTCTTAATATGGTCTAGGAAATCTTTTCTGTTTTTCAGCCACACTGAAAACTATTGATGGAGAGACTTAATTTGCCTGTTTTCTTGCCAGAGAGATCCTGTCAGTACTTCAGCCTTATTGTTAAACAGCTGAAATGTTTGAAGTAGGTGGAGTTTTCTTGGTGTATTTAGGCTGTGATATACACACCTCATTGCTCTCTAAAACTACCTGAAGGTAGATTGCAGGGAGGAGGGTATTAAGCTCTTTTTCTCAAGTGATCTCTTTTGACAACTGGTTGAATACCAGGCAATGTTCTCAAATTGTGCCAGAGGAGGTTTTGATTGAACAGTGGGAAGAATTGCGTCATGGAGAAGGTGATTGAGCATTGGCACATGCTGCCCAAGGAAATCCTCATCCCTGGAGCTATCTTTATGGACGTGGCACTAAGGGACATGAATTAGTGACAGGACTTGGTAGGTCAGGTTGATGATTGGACTTGATGATTCCTGAAGTTCTTCTCCAACCTAGATGATTCTATGTAAAAATACATGATTTGTGTATTTATGAAAGACTTTAGAAAAATAAAAGAATCAAGCAAAACAAAGCACTGCTAACAGTTTCAGCAGTGTTTTAAGTCTTGGATAAATAATTTACATCCTGGAGCAGACTTGTAGATGTGTAGGTCTTTCTAAAACACTGTATTTCCTCTTACTCTGAACAGGCTCAAATAGACCTTATTGACATCTGAGTGTCGTCATTGGTCTCCCTGAATGAATCTGTGGAAGTTAATATGGCTAATTAATACTTCTTGTGCATTATATTTTGACTAGCATTGCAGATTTCTTAACAAGCTTTTTCTTATTATCAGTTGAGACGATGCACATTGTGTCATGTTGAAATGCAAGCCTATCATTGAATTTACCTCTGTGGATGCTGATGCTCAGTTGGCATTGTCTTCACCATGCATAGTGAGGCCAGGAAGCCGGTTGTTTGCAGTGACAATATTGCTATACCTATCACAGAGAGAAAGGGGGAAAATTAGCTCTGATACCAGTCTCTTCCTTCTTAACATGGAAAAAGAGAAGTCAAGTTGAAAATTTTAGAGGGTTGTCTTTGCAACTACATTGGCAATTTGTACACATGATGAACCGCTGAGTGCTGTGCTGTTGTTCACTGGCTCCTTATGCAAGCATGTGGCTGTCTGCCATGGTCAGTTCTATGATATATACTCATAAAGTTCACATGATCAGAAGAAAGAAAAAAGTTATTACAGAAAAAGCTAAATACATCTTGAGCTTTTAATTTATAATGTGAAAGAGAACTGATGCCAAGAAGTAGGTATTTTTCACTTAAACAAGAGAGAAACTGTCAGAGCTTTAATGATTTGACTGGGGTGAAAAAGAAGTATTCAGGAAATAATTAACGAATGTGTTTTCTTTTTCTTTTTTTTCCAAAACTGACATATCATGCAAACTAGCAATTAATACTACTTGATCGTTTTATAAAAATGGATATTTATTTCCAAGTAGAACATACTTAAATTGTATTGATTCTCTCAATTTTATGTCCCTCCACATGGGTAATGATGGATGGCGAAATGTTGATTAGCTTCTAATGAGATTTAGATATCAAGGTACTTCTTTATGGCTCTGTTAGCAGCATGCCATGTGTGCCATTGCTGAGAAGCTAACTATGAGAAATAACTGTTATTTTATTTGTGAAAGAAGTGAATAAGTTTCATGAGGACAAATGTTCCAGTCCCGAGTACATCAGGAACAAGCTAGTGACTGAAACACCACATCCTCAGTTTTGAAAATACAAGCTGACTTTTCTACTCTGGGGAATACAGATTCTTCCAGCACTTTAACCAACACGGTGAAATACTAACCCGTCTTTTGCAGGACAAGAAACCTTTGCTTCCATCTTCCCATGACCTAGAACAGTGCAAATTCTGAGGACAGAACTTCTAACTACTTGGCTTTAATAAATCTCCCCATAATAATCCATTCAGTTGAATACTTGTCATCAGTGTTTATATATAGACACTTTAACTTTCTATTTTACTTACCAGCTATCTTTCTGCAATGTGCAGGGAGGCTATCGAAAATCATTTAATTGTTTTTTTTTTGTTTGTTTGTTTCCTTTTCAGACAGATGGCAAAATCCAGATGTAAAGGAAAATAGCAGTTATGAGTAATGATCTTTAATAGTCAAATGAGCTCTGGACAATGTTGCCTTGCAAACAGAGCTGTCCCCTTTCTGATTGCTCGGTTTTGTAAAAGCGTAGGTGTGATGGATTTGAGAGCATTCGTTATTCAGAAATAACCAAGAAAAGTCCTTGTCTCCCAAAACACTTGGCAACTCAACAGCATAAATAGCGAAGGCTGGAATATAGATGAAAACTCCACTTCTCATGGCAAAATAAGAAAATAAAGAATCCCTGGACTGGACTAGGACAAATGTGTCTTATGTTGCTTTGTATTCTGTTTAGGTGCACTCAGTCTCAGTATGAACAGTATGATACAGTACTTTTTACTTGCAACTTTCATCTTCCCCATTTTCTTTCTGTGCAGGAGTTGCATTAACTCTAGAGATTGGTGTTTGGAAGGTGTCTGAGTGCCTCTGTCATTACCTTTTCTGATTCATGTGACGTGGGATAGTTAATAGCTGAAGACTGATTACTTGACCTATGTTTGAGAGAGAACAAAAAACACATATAAAATGGTAGATAAAAGAGGCAAATTCTATTCTATGCCTCTATTGTTTTTATATGCTAATACCTAAGAATTTATCATTTATTGTGAAAAGTATTGTAAAAATTATGGCTCATAGACAAGTGTTGCTTAAGAGAGGCTGTTCCTCTCAAGAAACTTTGCCTATGTGCTAATGACAATATGATAGGCACACAGACGATCTGCCTGTACAAAAACCTGAAGCACAGCTACTTAATAGACTCACGTGACTCTCATTTTATGTAAGCACTTAAAGGGAACTCAGGAAATTCAGAAGTTGTGTTTTGGTTTTTTTTTTTTTCATATAAATAACTTTAGAGAAACTGTATTATGGCAGCTAGGTATAAACATTAATCCATAAAAAAGTTACAAATCAATAAGAAGTTATTCTTTTACCTGCAGACTTTGATATTAAGAGATTGGGAGAAAAATTACCAAACAAGGTACAAAAGACAAAGCTATGAAGATATTAATACAGAGAGAGATCATCTTCATAGCAGTATATATGGCAAATTTGGTAGCAAACTGAATTCCTTAAACTGCTCTGGAGCTTGAGCTGGGCAACACTACTTCTCTGAATGGGTGGGTGGTCAGGCACTGGAATGGGCTGCCCAGGGAGGTGGTGGAGTCACCGACCCTGAAGGTGTTCAAAGAGCATTTGGATGTTGTGTTGAGGGACATGGTTTAGCGAGAACCATTGGTGAAGGGCGAATGAATGGTTGGACTGAATGATCCTGTGGGTCTTTTTCAACCTTAGAGATTCTATACTTCTATGATATGTGAACTAAGTACTGAGTAAACTGGAGAACAGTGTGTCTTCAGCATTACAGTCCTTGTGAGAGAGAAGATAGTAATTTGCTCTTACAATAAATACAGACAGCAGAATTATGAAATCTCATCACAGTAACAGTTCTTTAAAAAAACAAAATGATGCCTCATCAAAAATACAAATTAAAATTCAGTAGGCTGGATGGACACAAGCATGATGCAGTAAAACATCAAGAGCAGTAACATAAAATGTCAAAATATGACCAGCACCTGAGCTCCATCGAAATCTGACTAAATGATAGAAGGGCCAGTTGACATGATGCACCATCTTTAAATCAAAATGTGATTAGGAAATTGTAATACCTTTTAGCCCCTATTGACTATATTCTAAACTGCATTTTTAGGGCTTGTTGTGGAGCAGCCTGTATCCTGCGATCTGGCTACACAGTCTACAAAGTCAGCGTGCTCACATAAGCTCAGGACCAAAATCTGTTTTTATAACACAAGCAGGAAAGTATTACTAAACCAGTGGAATATTTTGATTAACTTATAAAGACTTCTGTCCTGCTGTTATTTCTTTATCTCTTTAAGTCTCCATGTCTTTTTAACTTTACTTTCGGAGGCCTCTATTAGCCTCATTCTGGTCTTGGGGACTCTGGTTAGTGTTCAATGTTCCACATTTGCACCGAATGTTCCTCTGTGTTTTCCGCTGAATTCGTTATCTTGTAAGTCACCATATGAAAACATAGTGGACTTTCTACAGCAGGCTTTGTGCATTCATTTGTTCTCCTTACATATGCTGTACACATTGAGCTACTGCTACCACAAATCTAGATGAGTGCTAATTGTAGCTGAAGTGAGCCTTGAATTGTACCTTAGTCAGTAAGGTTCAAGAGGGAGATTGGATTTACAAGTAGGGAGCTTGTCTTTTATCTGGGATTTCCAAAACTTCAAGCTGAGTCATGACTCAGGATGCCCCTCATGGCCCATAGCAGTGTGGTTGGCGCTTAGGGAGATGGCTCTTTGAGATGGGTGCTGTCAGTAACCTTAGTTCTCAGTTATGCTGCTATAGATTCTATCATGATAAACCTAAAGGAACCTATTATTTCTTTTAAATGAGGAACCATTATTAAAACATAACAGAGGTATTCCTGATTGAAGTACTGAGTATTTGTTTGCTTCTCCTTTTTTTAGAGGAGATCTTCTTTCTTGCAAAATTATCTGCAGAAATGTTTCAACTAAGTACCAGGTATTTGCACTAAAAGCTAGATTTATTTTGATGTTGTTATAAAATATTTTATTAGGTAGCTGCAGTGTGACACCTAAGGATGAAAAAATAACACATGATTGGGATAGTGCTTAATGTTTCTTAGAGTAGATATTGTGCCGTTGCTTTCTTCAGTTGCAGGAATGGTGAGAATAAGTGAAAGAAAGGGATTTTGAATCAACTTATCCGCAGTAGGCAAATAGAATTCCTAAGGCTGAGAGGGCTGAGGGACCAGGAGCAGAGCAATGCTTTATGGCTGTAGTGTGCAGGACAGGGAGAAAAATATAAACTTCTCCAGGTTTGTTCCCTGATGAGAAGACTGGGGAGACCTAACCTTGTAGTTCTGCAGTGCAATAGTGGGAGAACAATTTTTCTTTCTGTCAGTTCAGTGTAGCACTCTTCCCTCAGCAGACTTTCTGGTGCTCTGGTGATGATGAAAAGGTAATGTGAGTGTTAATGGCAACAATTCAAGTGCCTGTCTCCATGCCTACTTCTGAGCAAGGTGTGAGGGCAGCTCTTGGGTGAGGGGAGATTTGTTAAGGGTTAAGGAGCCAATTGACTCCTTGAAAAGAAGGATATAAGCACTCAACCTTCGCATCTACAGGCAGTCAGACAGGATTGATTGAAATACCAATTTGAGCATTTGTAAAGGATAACACTGAGAATGAGTTATTAAATTCTATTTATTGCATTAGTTAGATCTTTGGTCTCATGCTCAAGGAAGGACTAAATACGTTCACATCTTTTTTTTTTTTCTTTCTGGATGCGCTGTGATGGAACAATGTTTTCCTTCAAGGTTTTTTCAACTAAAGCAGCCTACAGTAGACTTTATGGAAAGGTTGCAAAGGCCTAACTTACCTGTGTTTTTTCATGTTGAGCAGTATCCAAGCCTGATTAATTCCAACTCACAAAACTAGTTTCTATTCAGTTGTGATAGGAAAATTGGAATTAAATTTATAGAGTTGAAATAGCAAGTGTTGCTTTGGAATTAACAGTAGGGTGTTGACTGCTATAAAGATGTTTGAAAAATTCTATAGTTAATGTTTCCATACTTATCTGCTGTACAGTGTGGTCCATTTTCTCATTTACACTAGTGAATTATTTTTGCTTTGTAGTTCATAAATTAATAGGGAGACAAGGCTGTAAAAAAAAATGCTGCTTTAATGCTTGACATCTCAGCATGCTCTGAAAGGAACACTAAAATGTCAGCTGATTTGGCAGCTATTAACATACTACTGCAGATTTCCATTAACACATTGAACTAGGTCTGCAACAGCAGATAAAAGTCCCCTTTGAAAGAAGAAAGAGAAAAATCAGAAAGGGTCATTGCCTAAACAGAGGAACTAAATTAACTGGAACAACAAAAAACAAACAAACAAACAAACAAACAAAAAAACAAAATAATAATAATAATAAAAAAAAATTCAGAGCTTCTTCCAGGAAGCTTACTAGCTTACTATTCTGCATCACATTCTTCATTGTTAAAGGATAAGTCTGAAACCCAGATATTTCTTAGTTGCTTGCTGTTTTCTCTATTTGTGTTTTGACAGGTATTCTTGCACAAATGATCAGCCTGTAGGGAAGGAACCATTTCTTTTGTTTAGAGAGAAACAAATGTGAAAGGGCACTGGAGCAGAGCAGTGGTCCCAGCACTGAGCCTGCTGGAGTTCAAGGAGTGTTTGAACTATACTCTCAGACATAAGGTTGATTTTCAGGGGGTTCTTTGTGGAGCCAGGAGTTTGACTTGATGATCCCTCAAGGTTTTAACTCACTAACCATTTCAGATAAACACTTGGGTAGGGATTGGTCCTCTGTTTCTGTATTCTGGACCACCCAGGAAGGCACCTTACTCAGATTCCTTAACAGAGCCAATCTGTTACTGGGCTGCACAGAACAGGTACATACCAAGTGCTACAGTAGCACCAATTGCACAGTTTTGCTGCCACTGTGCATCACAAAGACCTGCCCTTCTCCCCACTCCACGCAGTCTTACGTGTTTTCCTCAGCTTGTTGGGAGTGATGGAGATATTGGCGCTAGTGCAGTATTGAAGTTACATGAGCGTACTGTGCAGCTTACAGCTTATGGACACAAGCTTTATAGCAGCTCAGAAACATCACATGCCATTTGGTAACTTGAGTCTCCTTGCAGCTCCTGACTGTTAATGACACACTTAACTGGAAGATAAGCACACTGAAGAAGCTTGGTCAGTTGGCCAGCAAAGACCCATTTCTCATGTTGGAAAGGTCCTTCAATTCAGATTTTCGGGCAGTAACAGAAGAACAGGGAATGTGCATGAGAATGAAACATAAGAGAGCATTTCAGGCGCATGAGAAACGTAAGGAACAGGGAGGCTGGAAGTATGATGCTATGGAGGGAAAGGTGATTGCTTTCCCAGGAAAGGGAGCTGCAGCAGAGGCATTGACATCTGAAGTGGCCAAAACAGTCATCCTGGTGGTTTGAACATTTCTATTTGAATGAAACCATGATAGAGATATTTTGTTACCTGAATTTGCTCATAACTTTCTACTTATTGTCAAAGAGAAAAATATGCAAGAAGGAGAGGAACTGTAAAAGATTTTTTCTGAATGCTGTCTGGGAAGTAAAAAGAACAAGACAATGGACCAAGGAATCTCCATAAATCTGCTTCTACTTCATGAATTAAAGCTTTGAATTCAATCTTTAGTTACAGGGATAGTCCAATCTCCATATAAATGATTATTAGTGTCTTACATAATTCAGCGCTAGCCTTTGGATGTTTGCATTCCTATGTACATATGTGTACTCTGGCAGTAAGCCATAGTCACTCACTCACCCAGTGGCGAGAGTCAGAATTCTCCTTTACTGTGCACTCCATCTTGTCAGTGAGACAAAGGTCCTGAGGAAAACAAGGTTTGTGATCGCACCAGCAAAATTTGAATTACAGCATTATATAGGAAAGAGTTGAGATGTTATTTCATATGCAGCTTTCAGTCTTGCGTTTCACACTTCTGTACGTTCAGACATTGCTTTGTTATTTTGATAATAGGTGTCTTTTTTTTTTCCTTTTTTTTTTTTTTTTTCCATCAAAGAAGTGCTATAAAAAAAACCCCTTATTTTACATGCATCTGTAATGAAGGGTCTTCCCCTTGAGTCTTCAGCAGCCTTGCCCAGATAGACTTTGGCTCTTTGTAGATTCCCTGATATCAAGGCTCTTCACTTATCTAAATGAAGGAAAATGTCAGTGAAGGATTAAGGACAAACTGTAGAGTTGTCATGGCATTGTCAGAGAAAGTCCAAGGAGGTAGACTCTTACTGGTCACTGAACCTGACTGATGGCTCAAGACAGTCCTTACATTAGATTTTTCTTGTTCCTGCATTGTTTTGTCAGGATAACAACTGATAAACAGACAACTTCAGAAGTCTGTCTGCTAAGCCTAAGTAAAAATGAGACAACAAGGACACTTTTTACTGAGGGTGTTTCCTCTAGATGAACTGTAATAGGCTGTCATAAAGCAAAGGTTTCAGATTTTTTGAGGAAGGTGCACAAGAATCACAGGAAACACTAAAAAATTGAATGTAGTATACTCCTACTGCATTTTGAGAATAAAAAATATTCCAAAAATAGAAGTTACTTTCAGATTTAGCTAAGAGGCATAAGGAGATCATGTCTTTATGTTCACTTTTTAGAACCCTTCCTCTGTCTGCTCATTCCACATTTTGGGCATGTTGAATAAGTTCTAGAGAACCTCTGTAGTTGAAGATAATTGTTTTTCCTTTTCAGGAAATAGGCATCTTTCTCTGCCAAAGAACTGGAAGGAAAAAACATTATTTTGTCATTGCCTTTTGATATTTTTCCACAGTTTTTACTAAGAAGGGAAGGGAAAACCTCTGTGAATGCAGTAGATTTAGTGCTTTCTGAAAGCATAATAGGGATTCTTCAGTATCATTATAGTATTGAGGTATCTGCTAATGTCTGGGGCTTCTGTTGCTGTGGTAAGGGACATTAGGATCATGGCTGCCATCTCCAGCACCTCTGGTTCATATACTTCTGCCTGACCTGCTGGACTTGTAGAGTCCAGCTTAGTGCTTGGGATCTCTGTTGGGATTTGGAGGACATGGCTGCCATTTTCCTACTTGCAGATTCATTCAGTCTGCAGCAAAACTGAGCATATGTCCCAGAGACACGCAGACAAGGCTGACCACACAGACAGCTGCAGACAAGGTGCTGCCTTCAACAGCATCTGCCTGTGGGACCCACTCTCCAGGCTGACACATGCATGCACGTTTCTGGGTCCCTTGAGTACTGGCAGAGTCCCACTGTCCACCTAGATCCCAGACTCCTTATCTACTTCACGAGTCACCTACTCACAGGCTGAGCTTGAAGCTTGCTGCACACATGCAGCACTCCCACACTCATCTCTCTTGCATACTGCATTTACTAATCCCCCTGAGGCTCCCTGCCTGCTTGATACCCTAGCCAAGACCTGAAACCTCATTAGTCATTGGTGCTCCAACTTAAAGGTTGCTGGCAAATATAAGGGTTACTCTGCAAGTAGTGACTGCTATTTTATCATGTTGGCCTATAAATTCAGAGGTGTACATTGGTGGTATGTCAGTAGAGGTTGAACAATCCATTCAGTTTTGTTGCTGTGTGACACATAGCAGAGGGGCAGTCTGACAAAATGGCATCTGATGTGGAAGCATGTGTGAAGTGAAGTTGTGGAATTGAATTCCTCCATGTGGAAAAAAACTGCACCTATTCACATTCATTGATGCTGAACATTTCTGGAGTCTGAACTGTGGATGCGAGCACAGTGAGGCAATGGGTGTTGCGTTTCAGCAGTGACAACAGAAATGTACAGAGATGAATATCAGCTTCAGTGCATTGGAAACAATGGTGGCAACATTGAAATATCACAAAATTTGTACCTGGTACCCACAGATGCTCACACAGGAAAAGAGAAAACACCATATGCAAGTTTGTCAAGACCTATTGAACCAATGTGAGGCTGAAGGCTGAAGGTCCTGGATTGCATCATTACTGGAAACGAGATGTGGTGTCACTGCTGTGAGCAAGAATCAAAATGGCAGTCCATGAAATGGGGAAATATGAACTCCCCATTGAAGGAAATGTTTAAGACACAGCCCTCAGTGGGTAGAGTGACATGCGCTGCCTTTTGGGATAGGAAGGGAGTGATCTTGATGGATTTCCTGGAACCCAGACAAACCATCACTTGTGACTGCTATATTGCAATGCTGACTAAGTGGAAGGCTCAAACTTCCAGAGTCAGCCCAAAGGAGAAGACAACCTTTTTCTTACAGCACAATAACACAACGCCCCACACCAGTTTGAAGACTGTGGAGTGCATTGCCAGACTTGGCTGGACTGTCCTACCACACCCAGCATATAATCCAGATCTGACGCCTTCTGACTTCCATCTGTTTGGGACTATGAAAGAGGGGCTGCATAGGCAACATTTTCCTAGCAACGACACCATCATAGCTGCTGTGAAACAGTGGGTGACCCCTGCTGGTGCAGCTTTTTACAAGTGTGGCAAGCAACCTCTTCTTCATCACTGGTGAAAATGCATAGTTGATGGTGGTGGCTATGTTGACCAATTTTACAGCCAAGAATTTGCTGAATCAAATAGTGTCATTGTGCTCTTTGTATCTATTTGTTTCCATATAGAAACTACAATAGGAGGCATTACTTTTGGAGCAACTTATACATACACCTCATGCACACTGAGTTAAGTTACAGACACTCAGCCCCTTAGCAGTGGGTACCTGGGCTGTGATCTACTGCCCAGCTCCAGCCACTGACGTGGAGCCTGCCCTCATTTCTTGCTGGTTCCTCCCCAGAACTGATTTTTAGGACTGGCACAACTCCTGCTGCTGCTGGTGGTGAGAGAGGCCTGGCTGGGGTGGAAACCCTGCCTGTTCTGGGAGCTGGTGGTGAGAGCATCCCTACGCTTGGGGTGAAATGTGATAATACACAGAGAAATAGTTAGACCAAATTTAACAATAAGACAGGACAGAGTACGGTGACTACCTGCAGGGCTCAGTCAGCCAAGTATACTGACCAGGCTCCATTTTACATGACTATTTTTTTTTTATCCCTTTCTATCTTTTCCTCCCTGTTCCTCCCCATTTATTAACCCTGAACAGTCCATCATCAGTGTACACATTTCTGCGAACCCCCAACACCCTGAGCCGCCAGGTTTGCATCCTTACCAGTTGCAAAGCCCTGTTTGCATGCACTTTCCTGACTACCTTCCAGTTGGTATCAGACAGACGTTTTTCTCCTAGTTTTCTCCATGATATTAGCCTGTCAGACTTGTGCCTATATGTTTATGACTTCTTGCTTTTACTATCCGTTTTTGCACTGAAAAAGTCATTGACTGGATACCCTTAAAGAAGATTTCTCCTTCTGCACGGACTTAAGAGATTGCATTTGGAGACACCATAGCAGAGAGTAGCCCCGAGGTCTTTGTGAAAGCAGCCTCTCAAGGTTAGGTAGCAGAGCCAAGAATGTGTTAGCTTCTTCCTGCCACTAGCACTGAGAAGTTTAAACTTTATTTTTTTCCTGGTCAAATAGCTTTCCTTAACAATGAGTAGTGGAGTTGGCCCATTAATTACAAAAATACCCTCCAAATTCTAGCTTTAACAGTAGGACTTTATGGTACAGACATTAAAAGCAGAGAAACATTTCTAGAAGTCAGTGGGAATCTTCAGCGTCTCAGAAAGTTTAACGAGCATGGGAACAAAGCATAGATTTCAGCGAACTGTACAATATGAGCCATGTTAAATTCAAGCTAAGGTTTTCAGCAGTGCCACTGTGCTACTGTGAGTCCTTTCAGGAAGGGGCACAATAAGTGCCTACTCACCTACATCACTGTATTCATGATGTGCTATATATATATTTTTTTCTTTTTCACATTTGTCATATATCTACTTTTTTTTCAGGTCAAAAGGTGTGCTATGGTGGCTTCAAGCGTTCCTGCTACAAGATAGCTTATTTCCAGGACTTGTCTAGACGCGTGGGCTTTCAGGAGGCCCGCCAAGCTTGTGAAATGGATGGCGGGGCTTTACTGAGCTTGGAAAGTGAAGCTGAGCAGCGACTAATAGAAAACATGTTACAGAACCTCACTAAGTCAGGCTCTGGGATTTCTGATGGTGATTTCTGGATTGGGTTGTGGAGAAGTAGTGATGGACTGGCCACCTCCAGTGCTTGCCCTGACCTCTACCATTGGGCTGATGGAAGTATTTCACCCTTCAGGTAAGTCTCTAAAGCTGCTTATTGAGAATGTATAATGGAAATAAATGGAGAGTGAAATGCCTGGTAAAAAAAATAATCTCGTCATAGAATCATAAAATCACAGAACGGGTTGGGTTGGAAGGGACCCACTTGCTGCCGTATGAAGTTAATAGCATAACTCCTTAACTTCTCAAGCTAAAGGGGAGCTGGCAGTCAGGGTTTTGAATTTTAATCTGTGAAGGGATAGCATAGGGGATGGCAGCCTACAATTTTCTTTGCTCTCATTTCAAATAAATTCTGCAAGACTGGCCACCACAAGTCAGGCAGCCAGCCAGGAAGTAAACTAATGCAGGTTGCTTAATGCAAACTGTTCTGTTTCTACTCTGTCTTTTGAAAAAGCTTTAATTTTGTGATTAAGCATAAGGCCAGAAAAACAGCAGCTCACAGGCCTCAGGACAAAGGAGTCTGTTAAGAGTCAAATAGGAATGAAAACAGGTAAAAGAGCAGTGTTATTTCTCACAGAATGTTATTTCTACAGAGATGGTTCTGATCAGAACTGTAAGATCCAGAGATTTGGAGTCCAGGCTCTAAATGCCTTTTATGGAGGTGCCGTGGGAAATGCTATTAATCATTGAAGAAGATGAAGTCACATTTTTTTATTGATATTAACTTTTCTCCTTGATATTCTGATTAATTTTATTGTCAAAATTTGAAAGTTTTTATTTATTTACTGCTAGAAATTGGTATACAGATGAGCCTTCCTGTGGAAGTGAAGCCTGTGTTGTTATGTATCATCAGCCAACTGCAAACCCTGGTCTGGGAGGGCCGTATCTTTATCAGTGGAATGACGATAGATGCAACATGAAGCACAATTTTATCTGCAAGTATGGCCCAGGTAGGTGAAACTAAAGTCAACTCTTATAGATGGGACTCTTTCTTAGAAAAACAATTGCCTCTTGTTTTGTGAAGGAAGCTGCAAACGTTTTGTGGTCACACCATTAGACTTGCCAATGTTACTGATTCCTTTGGAGTGTGAGTGACAGAGCTGTTATTAATTGGAGATGCAATTTATCAAAGCTAGTGCTGTTTTTAAGTAAAACTATCTGTGTTCAAGAAGAATGGTTTTTCAAGGTTAGCTTCATGCTCTTTCCTTTTCAGGATTACACTAGTTTAACTTATGCACTAGCTCATTCTTCAAAAAATTATTTTAAATGGTCATTTTCTCCTTCCCCTACTTGATATCATATAGAAAGGCCAAAGCATCTCTTGAACCTACCACAAAAATTTAAGCCATCCTTGAAGTTTCATACCTCTGAAATTCTGTATCAACTTATATATGATAATTATTTCTAACAGTATTGTCTTAAAGGAAGAAAACAGCAAATCCAGAAGAGTAGGAAAAAAAAGTCTGCATTTGCAGATGGTGACAGAAAAAAAACAATTCTTATGCAATTTAGCTGTACTTCAGGCATGATATAGGTTCAGCAGAGGAAATGTGAACTATAAACTACAACGTTGTGCAATCAGAAAAAAAACATGAAAAGTAAACTTTGAAGTTGAGCCTTTAACAGCTTTTGCTTTTGATGATACCTACAGAAAATCAAACCATGTTTTTCAGCAGGATCATGCACATACCTTCAAATAATGTATAATGTATCTGCTTTTAGAAACTAAGCTGCAAGTCAGAATTAATACAAAATCCTACTTTTAGCAGCTATTTAACCTACCAAATTCTGCACAATTTCCTATCTGCTTTTTCTGTATTCATGATCTAGTAATGATCACAGTCATTAGAGATTATACATTTGTCTGTAGGGATCCAGGCTATTTTCTTCCACCAGGTTTGGTGGATAGACAGTTCTCTCACTGGCTATTGCCATAATGACATTATTAATGGCAATTAATATTTTAAGCAAATACTAAATACTTGGAAGGCTTGATATATCCACATATTTAAAACTCTACCCTCCAAAATCTGTTATTGCTTCTAAAATTAGTAATGACTACTGTTGTCTTATGGCAATCGGTGATCATCTTAGTCATATGAGCCATTCAAGGAACTGTGACATATAAAGCCTTACCACTTTTACAGCTGATCACAACTGGTTTGAAATAAGAGAATAAAACATGTTTTGTTATTAAAATAACAATATTTTTGTGTCAGAAAATGCAGGTTGGATTAAAACAGTGCAGTTTTGAGTATATTTCATGACTTTAAAAGGATAGAAATGTAAATGAAATCATCATTCCACAATAGCAAACTACTTACCATTCTAGCTATGGTGTGAGAAAGATTTATTAACTTCTATTCCTTTCTCCATTAAAAAAAATGCTGGGTATTTTGGGTTGGCAGAAAGCAAAGTGATAAAAGTAACAATGAAAATGAATTTATATTTCCTTCACCATATAGAAATAGGTTACTCCTATATAATATGGAATATTACATCAATAAGGCAAACAATGTATAGGTAATTATTAAGACTGGCATTGTTATGTAGCTAAATACAGTACTGCAAAATTGTAGCTATTTACCTTCCAAGCTGCTGGAATTGTGCTCGCTAGCAAAACAGACTATTCTTCAGAAATGTATTTTTGTATCACATGGAGGAAAAGAATAGATGTATAAATGCATATAAATAGGTATATAACATTTCTTTCACTACCTAAAGGAAATACCACAGTGTAACAAAACCACATGTGCTACCTAAAACCCATACGTAAGACTTACAAAAAACCTTACCTTCCTCTTAATAACTTCAACTTCAGCTATTTATAATACAAAACACAGCCAATTTACTAGTAGCATTACAGTGGCACACAAATATTGAATTTCACTTTGTTATCTGAATGTATTGTTTTTCACAACATTCTCATCTGTTTTGAGTATATGGTGTAGGCCAAAATGGAAAGGTTGTGGGTGGCCATGACAAAGTTGAGCCTAATTTATTGGTAAGTTCAGGGCAGTCCTTCATTAGGCATTCACACTCAAGCATACTCAAGTCATACATTCATTTTTTAAACATTTGCTGTTGCAATGTTTGGTTTGCTTTTAAATCAAATTGATCATTCAGTGATCTTAAATTTCATTATAGGTTGATAATAGCAACTGCATTTTTTTCCTGTCCATCTCCTGTAGGTTTGATTATGCTATCAAATTAAAAACTCATCTCCTCGTCTACTGTCTAGAATGAGCAATTCAATTTTTAGTGGTATTTTGATATCTTTCTTTACCTATGGCCAAACATAACCTTTTGCTCTAGTAGGTATTTATGCCTCTTTGATTTCTCTCAGCATTTTGTGATAATGAGGACACTCGGAACTGCAGGCTAGTAGCACTATTATATTGACATAACATTAATTATTTTATTCCATCAATCATGCAGATTCCAGTCCTATGCTCATCCTTTCAATATGAGATTATTATTTCTGTAATCTTCATAAAATTTTAGCTGGAATAATCACAGTAAACTTGCAAACCTCTGCAGTGTAGCTCACAGCCATGAATTGCTCCTCTGGTTTCTTACTCATTACAAGAAATGTGATACTATCATTTGTCTTTTGGTAATTTCACTTCCCTATGAGAAACATTAGAATTCAGTACCTATTACTGTTTTTTTAAGTCTGACATTCTTTAATTATTATTTTTAAAAAGTGAATAGATTTAAGTATTAATCAAGAACACTTCCTCTCTTATATTGTCTTAGTATCATCTATGTAAATGAAACTTTGGATATGTTAAGAGTTTTATTCAGCACAAGAAATTAAAGGACTCAGTGATTTTTCAATAACTTAGCAGATGCCGTCAAGAATTGGAACTAGAATGAACTGTAGCCCTTTTCTTAGGGGAGGAAAATGCATGAAGTAGAAGTAAATTTACTCTAGTTTGCCAATAATCTTTGGTAAGGCTGCTGAAAAATTAAGTGACTATTGTTTTGGAGGATAGATCTATTTCTGTGATGCTGCATGCAAAATAATGAAAGTATCTGTTTCATTACACACATTCTTCAACGATTGATTTCAAATATTGATTTAACAGACAATGTCTTAGAAAAAGAATTAGGAGACAGAGCAGAGCCAGATTACGGTAAGAAATTTTGAAACATTTAATTGAATTACAATAATAAATGTGTAATGATAAGGATTACTTACAGGAACCTGCAAAATTACTTAAGTATATCAGGCATAGGCTAGTACTGGAACATATGAAAAATATATCCTGGACACTAATAGCTAATATGGCTGTCATTTATATTCCTCTGGTCATAATTCCTGTTCCAGAATTTTGCAATTTTGCAGCAAAATCCTATTTACGTATTTACTTCTATCAGTTTAATCCTGAAAAAGTTCACTTTTCTAATACAAATTAAAATGTAATTATGGTTAAAATTTTAAACAGTGTTAACAGCTCTATTTTGTGCATGTTGGTTTCCTAAAAGGTCTGATATTCTTTTTAGGTATTTTTCCAACGGTGCCAGCAGGAAATCCATATGACACAAACAAACCAGAAGATCAGTATCATGTTATAGCTACTGAAACAGGTAATAAGAATTTAATGGTATACTAAAAACATTTAACAGTGGATTCATTTAAATTATTAACACTTTCCATCATTGTCAGTAGGAAGGAGCAATCTATTGCCTCAGGAGGTGCCCTGAAAAATACTTTGAATAACAGCTCAAGAGTTCTACTTTGTCCTGTTTGTAGCTCTGGAAATAAAATATTTCCATGTATCTCCAAATCTTGATCTAAACCTGTAGTTCAGTGGTCCTTAAAATCTGCAGTGATGCTGTGACCCCAGTGATCTCTATCAAGATACAAGATTTCACCAGCATTCATCCAGCTGTGGAGCATCTCTTTCTAGAGCTATGATAGCTTTGGCTCTTTATCTCCTATTCTCTTCGACAAGTCAAACTAACATATGGTACATATCTTTTTTATGTGATCTGGGGATCACAAAGAAGGCACTAAGGAATCTTTCCTAAAGGATAGGGCATAGAGTTCTCACTTATCTGTAGAATAAGCACTGTGTCATGCATGCCCCAAGTACGTCATGTTTTAAGGAATGCTAAATGCTGAGTGGGAGCTTTCCGTAATGCTCTTGTATGCTCACTTAGCAATTTATGTTCCAGAGTCCTGCTGTTCTTGAAGGGTTGTAGCATGGCCTTAATTCAAGGAACTGCACATCTCTGAGGAGCAACTCAGGTTCTTACACAATACAGCATTATATTATGGAAACTTGGCACTCCCCTTCTGCACTTACTGGCTGGATTTGAACCAGTTCCCTAACTGACTGTTTGCACCTCCAAGGGAATGGGATATTGATGAACTCTATTTTGAAAATGATAGTAGTGTTTTTTACAAACCATACAAAGACTAATACAAATAAAGAAACCTAGCCTGAACATTTGCATTTATTCTTGCATGTACAAATATTTTCATAAGAGCACAATGGATAAGAAAGTCTCCACAATATGTACCTTAGATGTATACTGCTATGAAACATTGGTGTATGGTTACTGAAAAACATACCCTTCCTGGAAGCTGTAAGCCCCATGTTCTATTCTAGGCAGATAACAGAGTCACAGCTTGTAGCATTTCCCACTCCTTTTGCTCAGGGCATTTTTAGCTTTTATTTGTCTTCATGTTAGCTGAGGACATTTTATGTACATCTTTTGAGGGGAATGGGGAGAAAGAGCAGGGGTGTTTCTTTAGTAGTCCTGTGTAGTTGGAATTCAATATGTAAGAGTAACTAACTCAAAAGGTTATATGCATCATAGAAATAATAGACTAGAAATGTACTCATTTAAATACTTGAATTTTCAATCACAAGATTGGAAAGCTTGCACTGACACACAATGAAAATGTCAAAATTTAAAACCTTAAGGTATGTTTTACGTTTCACTGGGGAAACTATTTTATTATTGATTTTATTGAGTCATCTTTTCATAGCTTTTCCTATAGAAGGAATGCATAAATATTCTTTTGTGTAAGATAATGTATTTCTGATAGTTTATTCCAGACTTTTACTCACATGGTCAAGAGTACTTCAACATGAGAAGCATTAATGAGAACTTTTTGTCTTGTAGGTATAATTCCAAATCTAATTTATGTCGTAATACCCACTATACCACTATTACTGTTAATACTGGTGGCTTTTGGGACTTGCTGTTTCCAGATGCTTCATAAAAGGTAAAATACACTAATTGAAACTGGTCTGACAATGCATAATTCATGTTTCCATTGGCAAGCTATTCATACTGAAGGACTACTTACATCTATCTCCAAGTATGCAAATAAGCATCTTATCATCTATTAAAATCCAAGTATTTTACAGCTGCTAGAGCTGAACATGCGCCTTCAGGCTTTTCCATGATAAGCTGAAATAATTCCAGGTCTCTCTAAGTATACTGCCCTTAGGACTTCACTTGTTTTGAAGAAGATATCTTTGCTGTCCATTTGATCTGCTGAGCCCATCAGCAATTTTACTTCACATCTTCCATCATGATTTATCTCCTATGTAGCTTCTGGGCTTTAGGAAGTAATAGTGGGATCCTCACTGATACAGGGCAGACTCAAGAACTCACCTCACTTTCTGTCCAGAATGGTAGATTGTTTTGAGAGGGATCAGGAGCTGCTTCAGTGCACATCCCATATGAGCAAGATGAAACACTGGTGCAGGCAGATTGAAAACAAACAAAAAAAACTTGTTTTGTGCCACATGCCAGTACAACTTCTTTGTACATCACTTATCTGTCAAAGAAGACAAAATGGAGAGATATGCATTGATAGTGTCAAACAGCTGTTTTATTATGTAAATGGGAAATATTTCAGCCAATGGAAAAGGATATGTTTTGATTCACACTTTAAATACTTTTTGACATTTCTTCTTTCTCAAAATGTGGTATGCCAAGATATGAAAATATACAAGTAATTTTTTTCTCAGCTAATCTTTCTGAAACTTTCAAGGATATTTTTCAATCTGCATCATTTTCACAAAATGTTCTCAAGTTAATGTACTCCAGAAAAGTTTAAACTGAAGTATTTCAGGACAGGACAAGGGGAAATGGTTTTAAACTGGAAGAAGGTAGATTTAGACTAGATATCAGGAAGAAATTCTTTACTGTGAGGGTGGTAAGACACAGCAACAGCCTGCCCAGAGAGGTTGTGAATGCCCCCTCCCTGGAAGCATTCAAGGCCAGGCTGGATGGGTCTTTTAGCAACCTCGTCTAGAGGGAAGTGTCCCTGTCTATAGCAGGGGGGTTGAAACTAGATGATCTTAAGAGTCCCTTCCAATCCAAACCATTCTATGATTCTACTTTTTAATGGGTAAAAATTATTTTGGTAAAATAACAGGAAGAGCAATTTACAGATTCACAGGCTCTGTTATCCCTCTTGAAGTGCAACAGTATGGGTAAATTTGACTTCACAGTTGTAGGAAATTAGAAATGATAAAAAAAAAAATTCCTCCTTCTTTCTTTCTTACTACTTCTCATTTACTACTTCCTACAAATAGTTGAAATACCTTATTTCAAGTGAGAAAACACTCCAAATGTAAAAGTTTGCTCAGATCTATATTAATATACACTGATGATCACAGTGATCCTTAGTAGTATGTCTTCTTGAGAGAAGTGAACATACAGAAAAAGTAGGTCTGCCATATAACATAGATTATTACTAAAAATAAAATAGATGGCAACTCAGAGGAAAGAGAGTAAAAAAAGTGAAAAAAGGAACTTTGTGCATAACAGTAGCAATTTTACAGACAACTTAAATCTGGAACATGTTACAGTGGACCTGAATTGCTTGGTCAGTGTAATGACAAGCATGTTTGTTCACATCTTTTCCAGCAGCAGTTTCTCCCTTTAAGATTAAAAAAAAAAGGTGTGTGGGGGGGGGGGGGGGGGGGGCGTTGTGGAAGCTGAAGCTCTCAAATAGTCCTAGGAGGACAGTGAGAGATTCATGGCCCACTGAAATCAACTGATTGTAGTGTTGACTTCAGTGGGCTTTAATCAGGCCTTTGATGCTATAGAAGTTTATCCAGAAGTAATTAATCTGAATTTTCAAGTATTAAAAATCACATGACAAAGATACAGGAAATGCAGCTTGGAAAATAAACAACTGTTTCTTCCAGATGGGCTTGCACCAACGTTTTTAAGGACAATATTTTTTTTTTTTTTCATTAAAACTCATCTAAATCAGAAGCAAATATTTTAGTATCACCAAAAATGAAGCATTTTGGTTTGTATCAGTTCAAACAAATCTTTAAAAAAAAGTTGTTTTTTTGTTTTTTTTTCCACATATGACTTACCTTGCAAATCATTTTGGTTCATCAAAAATACAGTTCTTGGGCAAAAGAAAATCAAAGAGTCAACAACTTAAACTAATCAGCTGGACAGTGTGGAGTTTTAGTAAAGGGATACTGTCCTGCTGGGGAAGGAGGGATCCCCAACTTTCCAAATGAACTTGACTTCTCATTCTTTTTTAGGCTTCCACAACATGGTGACCTTTCCTCTGAAAGCCACAATCAATGGCCAACCAGGACATGCCTAGCTTGAAAGGTCATGACTAATTTTGCCTGGTGTTGGGCTCTGAAAGGGTAGTAATAAGGCTAGCAAAACATCTTCCCTGTAGCCAGCACAAATGATCAGCTTGTTCATGCTTAGATACTCTCCCTTTCATTTCTTCCAGGGAAGCAAGGAGAAACTGCTTCAAAGACCCATCTCCATTATCATCTGAATGCCTTGCAGAAAGTTTAAATTCCAACCTGGTATATTTCTCAGTTTCTACAATTGCATTTGATGATCAAAACAGCAATGTGCTATTTATTGCACCTTCTATACTAAAACCTGTTTCTTGAAATAGATGTGTAGCTTTTGAAAAACAGTTTAGGTTAACTGAAGATTAGCTTGTATCTGGCCCAAGGTATTTAGAAATTTTTCCTGCTGTGTAGCAAAGATGCTATTCAAAGCATTTCATCAGAAATTTACCAAATAAGCTTGATTTTGCTCTGTTAATCTGGAAACCAGTAGTGAATAAGTTTTTTAAAGAAAGAAGTACTTAAAACTACTTGATTCATTGCAATTGGTTTGTTTATAGCACTGTGGCCTGATCTAAAGTCCACTGAAATCATAGGAGTCTTTTCAATTACTCCAATGGGCTCAGGTACATAATGCATTACTTGTAGGGCTTCAGAGGTAAGTCTGGAGGGACTGAAAACTACTATCCCATTCAGCTCCCTGAAAGTGCATTTTAAATCATTCCAGACTTGCTTACATTTACACACCAGTAACTGAGTAAAACTGAATGTATAGTACTGTTGGGATCTTAACTCTCAGGCTTCCAACATACAGAATTACATGGTGCCACAAAGGCCACTTTTCCTTCTCTGATTTTCACTAAATCAGACAGTATATCAGTATGAAATATTCTGGCCAGAGACTAAAATATTTTTATCACAGTGCAGCTGCAGTGGCTCATGTCATTCCTGTTTTATTCAGTAGACTTCAGGTATTTGTCATCTAAATGAGGAATGATGGTGCATTGCGGCAGTCATACCAGAGAAGATGCTAGTCATGCGGAAAAACTGCCTTCAACCTACAGGGTACCTCAGGGTTCCCTGTAAATATTAGTGTGACTGGTTTTGCAGTGTTCCAGAGCAAGTACTTTTGGAGAAGTACTAAAAAACCTATAGAACAAAACCAAACTCACAAAAACTACTGTCAATGGCACTGAATGAAAACTAGGCCTCAGGAAGCTTTCTACTGGACATTCATTGCTAGGACTCTAATTCATACCCCATTGCTTCATTAGAAGTTAGGTCAAGCCCTGAAGGGAAGAGGCTTTCTGGCTAAGCTGGCACCTGTTAATGTGTCATGATCACAGGGGTGCAGCTTCCAGATGCACATGGGCAGGGTTGTGGTAGCCCTTCTGGGTGGAAGGCGGGCTGGACCTTGAGCACATGGAAGTAGGATTGGGGACATGTATGCTTCTGTCCCTTGTGTATCCTCCTCTTCAAGGGAATTTCACTGGTGAAACAGTGTCCATACATTCTCCCACGCCTGTTCATAGAGCATAGTCATCTTCTGAGAGGTTTTAGTCTCTGGCCACAGATGGAAAAGACTATGTTGTATGAGTAAGTGTGGATGATTATGAACTGAAAAATGAAAAATAAATCCTGTCCAAGTCACCTCACTGCATGGAAGGAGCTCTCCTAAACAGGGTGGTTCTGTAACATTGGTAACAGTTGCTTACCTTGACCCACCACTGTGGCACTAAGTTTGGTGCAGCATGAGCATGACTCTTGTGTGGAGGGGACATCTATGCCAACAGAGACAGCCTTCAAATGGGGGCTGAAATATCCGGGTCTGATCACAAATCTGAATTAGGACTGTAAAGGTATATATGCACTGAGAATAGTTTGTATTTTTATTTTTCAGTAAAGGAAGAACAAAAACGAGTCCGAACCAGTCCACACTTTGGATTTCAAAGACCCCTAGGAAGGACAGTAGCATGGAGGTATAACGGTTTACTGGTTGAAAGCAAAGCAAAAATAACATTTTGCAGTCGGGCTGTATTATAATGTCGTCTGAGAACATTAGCTTGGAATGGCTTGAAAATGCAAAGGATCTACAAGAATGAACTGTAAGCTCCCCCTTGAGGCAAATGTTCAGATCATTTTTATATAATGTTTGATTATTAATTCAGTAACAAAATATGCCATGCTAAATAAAGGGTATGTGTTTATTTTGCTAAGAGATGTAAGTCAGCTAGTTGTGAGTAATGAAATGAAAACGCATTTGAAATTTTTATGAGGACATATCTACACTGTGTATCAATTTTAAGATAGATTGTTTGTAGTTAAACAAAACCTTGTTTTCTTTAATCTCCTATGCATTGTAACCTAGTTGATGTACTATACATGGAACTGACAATTTTGCAGTGTAACAATTATTTATCTTTGCATAAATGTTTGATACAAAATATTTGTTTAGTATTTATTTGCACACTTATGATAGTTTTTGATCCTCAGGCACAAATTACTTTGGTATACATAAATTATGCTTGCTGGCAGAGACTGCTGCCATATTCCAACATTCATCTGCTATGACAAAATTCAAGGATTCAAGCAAGAGTGGTTTGATCTTATATAATGAATCCACTTTATCAGGGAGTGACCACCATATCTTCTTGACGTATTGGTCCAAGGTCAACATAAATCACTTGGCAAATGATAAAATGAATGAGGTATCTTTGAATACAGTTCTTTGTGGTTAAGCAAAATATTTTTTACTTTTTTCTGAGAGAAAGTACAAATTTCAGTATCTCACTGGGCAAAAGTTTAAGAACAGAATTAGTTGTTTCAGTAAGTCTAAGTAAAGAAGACTTTAAAGATTATTTAAATATAGTTAATAGCTTTTTAGGAATAATGGATCAAAAGGAAGACAAATGGCTTTTCTTGGAAACAGCACTAAGAGATTGATCCCAGCTCTAATGAAGCTCAGCTAGAAGAGTGTTAATTATGTTAATTGGTAGATCTAGAGGTAACCCTGATGCATTTAAAGCCCTTTATAAAAAAAATATTACTGATATCATTAATGTTCATTCTCTTTGATTCCTTAAGAGCTTTCTATGCTATTAGGATGGCGTCTCAGGGTGCTAGCAAAAGCACTCTAGCTGATTTGTTGGTGACAGTCTGGTGCTGTATAAGAAAGGCTAACTGGTTTTGCTGCAGCTTGCAGCAAGCGTTCAAAAGCACAAGTTCAAGTTTGTCAGGCTTTCCATTAATACAGATGCAGAATTACTGCTGGGTGGAAGCTGGGGGAAGCTGGACAGAAGTGACAGCATATTGCAGTTTGTGAAGCCTGTGCTGTGCTTGCTGATGTTGACTGTAGCTTCTGAAATTCAGAGACAAATGTGTATCAGTTTTTCAAAAGTGCTTCACACTTGCAGATAGAATACGTAGAACTTTATGCTGTTACTTCCTATGGATTTTTGGCAGGCTTGGAGAATCCAGGAAAGCACATTTTTACATCAACATAGTACATTAGTGAAAACAGAATTGCTATTAAAAAAACAAACAAACAAACAAAACCACAGAACAACAAACACAAAAAAAAGCTAAAAAAACAACCCTCTTTGTCCTTCATATTCACATTAAATTCTATAAACAGGCAGAAGGAACAATTCAGGTGACAGATTTCATCAACTAGAGCCACTTCAATGCAGCTTGTCATCTACATACAGCCATGGGTCAGCTCATGCTGACCACATTCTCACTACCACCCTTAATCTCCCAAATGTGTGAGGTGTGAGGCAAGGAACTGATGTGGAAGAGTAAAGATATAACTAGGCCTCAAATGGACATCATGACGTCAACTTGGCACTCTGAAAAACATTGTACTTCCTGCCTTCATTCCCCATTTCCCTCAAGAAATGTAATTTTTCTTTTTTCCATAGTGATTCTGGCCTTTTGCAAGCAAATAGCATTGCAGATAGAAAGCTCTTGTTGCCTCCCTCAGTCTTTTAATCTTTTTAGGTGCGAGTGTAAATCAGCATCAAGTTTCCATACCCTATTTTAAAATATCTCGGACCTTTAACTCAAATAAAACATTATCCATGCTGCCTACATGTATTAACATATTAATGACTGGTTTCACCACAGGCTAATATGGGACAGGCATGCTAAAGTAATGCACGCTGAATGAAGGCTTCAATGTGCTTGGCAAAGGTTATCCCGATATAAATTAGTTGAAATAAAATATCTATTTCTAATTATACAATCTAGTGTATGTTACATATATGCTTCAGCATAGAAGTTTATAATGGGAAATTTTTTAGTCCAGTGTGATAGTTTATTAATGCATACCTCAAAATCTATGCTTTACATTTTGGGAAGCAAAAAATACACATAAATAAAGGGATATTACTGTATTTCTGGGAAGCAGATCTTCTAGTAACTGGATCTGCTTTGATTTGGCTTTTGTATTTCATTAGCAGAATGAAATGCCATTTACAACAGTGATATATCGTAAATATTACTGAATTCATGTCACATTTTAATTAAGTATTTTAATGTAATTGCTTCATCCACATCAATTTATACTTGATAGTAGAATGCACTTTATTTTCATTGGCTTTTTTCCAATGAAGGAGATGAACTGGAGAAAAAAGACTACTACTGAAGATAAGGTAGCAGCTCTGAAATGTTATCTCAGCCAAATAATTTAGAAACAAATTCACAATAAAATGAGTATCCTTAGTTGATTTGCAAAGATGGCACTGTGTAGATTGTCTGAAAGAGTCTAAAATACTTTTTGTCTGCTTTCTGGCTTAATTACATCTGTCTGAGTTACAGTCACAGATATATTGGTGGAACTGCACATTTTGGTCTGGACCTAATTCCCTAACATTTATGATGACCAAAGGACATTTTTTCTTTATGACCATCATCCTGTTTGTAAGCTTACCTTGTATTCTGAGCACTTCATATCTGCACTTAGCATTGTAAATAACAAGTATGGAAGCTCCTTACAAAAATCATACATCTGTGAGTGCATATGTAGATACACAGGTGCACTAAATTAAAATGCATTTTGTGTTTTCATGTGATACTGCAGAACGAAAAAGACACTAAATTACCATACAATCTATAAGCAGAAATAAAGGACATATATCACATTAGACTAACATTAAGACACCAGTGAATTTAAGGTATTTCAATAAGAATTGTTTTAATAGAACTGTTTTCTCTTGTTTGTTTTTCCATATTTTATACCATTTGAACTGCTGTTAATGGGAATCAGGATAGAGTCTATACAAAAAGCAAAATCATTATTAAAAGCCCCTAATACAGAGAAAGCATAAAATATCAAATGAACCCTATTACATTTTATTCACCATGAATGGCTGATCTTCATTATTGTCGATTGTTAAAACGTATATGTGAGGGGAAGTTGCAGTATTGCATATTTCTGCAAAGGTCCACGCAAGCATATATCTATAATTACTTGAGTAATTGCCAGAAGACTTGCATGAAAGAAGAACTGAACAGCAAACAAATTACACCAGAGATAACTTTTATGTTACATTCAGTTTGCTTGTTATAAGCAGCATGATACATGATCAACCATTATTCACAATCTACAAACTTCATTTTAGAGCTTTTTGTAACAGGCAAGATAGGAGAACTCTCATGAGCCCAGTTTCAACAGATAACGTATACCTTAATTTTGGTATGTGGCAATTACTGAGAAGAATTGGCTGTGCATTGAAGTGAGAATGCACATTGGGAAATGTACTGTAAAATCATTGAAATAGTTCACGTTTATCCTGAAATTAACAATTTTTCTGACAATTTATCCCAAAATTAACAATTTAGACCATTTTTCAATAAAGCATCTATGGTTTGAAAAACCCTTCCTCCCTTCCTCCCTTTTTCTTTCCTACTTTCTGTCCTTCCTTCTTTCCTTCCTCCCTGCCATATTTTACAAAACCCCCACTACACATTTAATACAGTGATGTTCAGATAGACTGTTTTCCCACACCATGGACTGATAGCAGATCTACCTCTTATATAAAGCAAACAGTAAACTGCTAAAACTATTAACAAAAGCATAGCATCTATCTCATTTGAAATATTCCTCTCAATTGATAAAGAAGGGAATTTTTAGTTACTAATATTTTCCTTTCCTAAATTTGAAACCAGACTGCACTTTGAATCATATTTTTTTTTTCAGATTCCCTAGTTATGAGTTTTGAATGCCATTCTGTACTGTATTACTCTGCAGTGGTTTACTTGCAGTCTTTAACTTCTGTTTCTGTTGTTAAGGAATATCGAGGTAATAGATGATTTTTTGGATCCAGTCCACAAACATAGCAACCCGAACATACACTCCTGGTCGTTGGGCAAGTGCACACTCATAGCCAAATGATGTTACACCTACCAAAACCCATTGGTTGCCATCTTCAGACATGAGAGGGCCTCCTGAATCTCCCTGCAATATGCAATTCAAAAGTTAAAAGTGTACAATTGTTAAGCCTGGAGCAGAGCTTGTTTATGATATTTTTTGTAATTGATCCTTAATCATAAAACTTGTGTCTTATATACTCTGGACATCAGAAACATAATCAATATGGATTCTTCTATATAGAAAAAAAATCTTGAAATAATCAATTTACTTTCTTTTTCTTTCAAGACTGCAACTTGAAGCTCTCATTAGTCTTCTAGATACAGGACTAAGTTTCAAAGGATTATTATATAAGGAATGCTCTGAAAGTAATGCCTGCTATTTTATTATGTTGGCCCAGGTTGACATCAGAAACAGAAGTTGGTGATACGGCCATAAAGGCTGAACATTCCCACCGGTATTCTGTTACATTTTGTTGCATGCGCCAGATGGCAGCAGAGGAGCATTCTGACAGAATGGTGTCTAACATGGAAGTGTGGATGAAGCAAAGAAGTGTCACTGAGTTCTTCCATGTGGAAAAAATGTCACCCACTGACATTCATTGATGGTTGTTGAACATTTATGGAGATGAAACAGGAGTGTTAGCACAATGAAAGTTGGACCGTGTGGGCAACATTTACCTATCAGTGACAGCGTCATAGCTGCTGTGAAAAAGTGGGCCACCTCTGCTGATGCAGATTTTTATGAGCATGGTGTACAGACTCGTGTTCATCACTGGTGAAAATGCGGAGATGATGGTGGTGACTGTGTTGAAAACAGTGTTTTGTAGCTGAAAATTTGCTCTATCAAATAGTTTAATTGTGTCCATTGTAGTTTCTGTGGAAATATATAGGAGGCATTACTTTCAGAGTGTCCTAAGTACATTTAACCCTTCACCTTTCACAGTGCCTGCGTAAATGTGTAGCATTACTTTTTAGCTGCATCTATTTAGCTAAGAGGCAGTTCTATTTTCTGTCCCTAGAGAATTTTGACAATTTCAAATTTAGAGGAAATGATTACAAGACTGCTAGAAGAGGAGGCTTTTCTGCCACCTCTTTCTCAATAATTTAGCAGTTAAAGAATTGCAGTAGTCTGCAGACATGTCCAATGCATGGCCTGTGGGCTGCACATGATCTGGCACAGCTTGTAATGGGGCAAGTCCTTCTGCCATGCCATCATGGCAGTGCTTCTGCCCTGCTGAGTGGCCCAACCCAGCCCTGGGACCCAGGGATGGCACAGCGCAGTGCTGACAACTAATATGGCACTATACTTAATTAGCAAGGAGATCATGTCAGCTTTCAAAGATTAGAATTTGAAAACACATTATAGGCAGAAATGTGCTGCCAAATTCAGTGTATATCAAGGAATGCTTCATAAAGACTCATTAGTGAAACTGAAAAAAATGTCTGTTATCTCAACAACATATTTAAAAAAAAACCTGAAAACTCAAATGAATTCTGGTATAAAAGCTAGTTCTATGGTAGCAAATCTCATTGTAAAAAAATCAAAAGCTTTTATTGATGGTGAGTTTATGAAGCAATGTATGGAACACATGGCAGATATAACGTCCTGATAAAAAAATTGATTTTTCTAAAATCAGTTTATGTCATCAGATCATAGTTAGGCAATCTGAAGAAACAGGAATATCTATTGAATGAAATTTGGAGAGTAAAGCTGCTAATTTTCTTTTTTTTTTTTTCTTTTTTTTTTTTTTTGCTTTGGCGAAAGTACTGAAGTACTGTTGCTACAGATATGGCTCAACTAGCCATTTTCATTAGGGGTACTGATAACAAATATAATGTCACTGAAGCAATTGCTTCTTTGGTGTCATTGAAAGACACAACTAAATCTCTTGATTTGTGTGAAGCATTAAAAATCACATTAAAGCAATTTTCTTTAACCTTTGTCAACATATCTGGTGTATCTACTGATGGTGTCCCGGTGATTGTTGGTAAAAAAGATGAACATATAAAATTATTAGAAGATCATGCAGTTGCCACTGGCAACTCACGTTTGATGAAATATCACTGCATCGGACATAAAAAAAAAAAAAATATGTGCGAAAGCTTAACAAATGGATATTCTTGTGCAAATCATCATCAAAGCTGTGAATTTCATAAAGTCCAAGGGACAGAAACATTGCTAATCCCAGGAGTTCCTTGTAAGTATGGATGTTGATTTATGGGCCATCACTTACTTTGCTAAAGGAAGGTGGCTAAGTTCAGGTAAAATGCTAAAAAGACTTTATGATTTGCAAAGTGAAATCCTTCATGGAATCAGAAGGAAAATTTATGCCAGAACATGAAGACTATAAATGGCTCACACATTTAACATTTTTGGTGGATTTCACTGCTCATTTAAATAAGTCAAACATGTGTCTTCAAGATACAAATCAACATATCTGTGCTATATTTCAAACCAGAACTGCATTTGAAATGAAACTTATGGCAAGCTCAAGTTGTGGCAAATTATTTCATGCATTTTGATACATGGGCTAAGCACAGTCCTGTGAACAGTGAAAGATGTGTGGATGTACTTTCCATTTTGAGAGGAATTTGGGAACAGGTTTCCAGATTTCCAAAAAAATGATTTTTTTTTTGTATATTTGTGACGCCATTTTAAGTTGACATAAATACATTACCTGCAAATTTTCAAATGAGATATACAGAGTTACAATCAGACCTTCAACTCAAAGTGAAATGTGGTCATGTCTCTTTATCAGGCTTTTATAAGACCTGCTTTATCCAATAAAAATCTCTCTCACTTCACAGTCACGCCTTGTTCATGTCATCACTTTTTGGCAATAAGTACATTTGTGAACAATTATTGTCAAGGATGAAGCACAGGAAGGGTAATACTTCATCAAATATCTCTGATGAACACCTTGAGAATTCACTAGGAATGCCAGTCACTGCCCTTGAACCAGACCGATGCATTAGTTTCACAAAAACAAGGGAAAACATCCTATTAGTTTTAGGCTTTTGTGGTTGTATTTTAATGTTTTAATAAAAATTACATTAAAAATATGTTTTGTTACTTATTTACATTAACTTTATTATATATTTTATATGTGGCCCACAACAATTCCTTTTTACTTATTGTCGCCCAAACAAGTCAGAAGGTTGGACACCCATGCGATAGAGTGTGAGAGACCAAATTTGATTCATCCTACAGCCTGAGTAGCTTTGAATGTCTTGTTTTGATGAGAAAGAAAACAATGACTATTTTTTATTGTCTGGTTTGAAGCGAGTTAATTCAACTAGTATTATTGTTGTATATATATCATCTTGTGGTCCTATGAAGGGAGCTTTAGGGGAGACTTCTGTGGGGACTCAGTCATTAAAATAGTTCTGCCTGTAACTCTAGGGCATCCAGAAAAGTTCAAAGGCTGTGACAGCAGTCTAGAGGGCAAAGCAGTATCAGGACTCGCTTGTTCCTCTGCTTATGGTTGAATGGTCATTGATCACAATGCTGGTCACTTGTGCTCTGTATCAACTTATGTGCTACATTTTTTTTTTTTTTTCAGTTTGAGGGATGAAACACAAAAAGAGGAAAGTCACAGATGTTGAGGGAAAGGCAAATTAAATAGGCTTGCATACACTACTGCTTGACTAAAGTAGCCAAGCTCGCTGCGCATGATAAAGTTTTAGAGTTGTGATAATAAAGTAAGACCAATTAGAGATATGATTTAGCGGAGGGCTGTTAGAGTTAGGGTACTATGGTTAGCCTGTGGTTGGACTTGATAATCTTCGAGGTCCTTTCCAACCTGAGTAATTCTATGATTCTGTGATTCTACGTGAGGATGCTCCTCGTCAGACTTGAGGAGAACCAACCAGTCTCCATGCCATGGACTCTACACTGCTGGAAGAAAAATTAAGTGTTGAGCAACACTGTGCTCTCAAGGAGAAACAGTGCATAATGAGCAGAGCTAGAATGGACAGAAGTGACTAAAATCAGCTAAAACAGCTCCAGGAAGCAGCCTATAAGATAAACGCAGAAAGGCAGCTTCCCCAAAGTACTGTGGTGTCCACTTAGAAAATGTTTTTAGAGCCTACATATTCTGGGGAAAGATATCATTGCTCTCCCCCTTTCACTGTGAGAAGCATTTTTGAGATATTTGACCTACTTGTGCATTTCTCTGTACCCTACTTTTTGCTAAAAGTCTTCCTCTTTCCTCCATGTGATTACTCAGCAGTAATTATTCAAAACTCAGTGCATAAAATGTTTGGTCCACATATTTATCTCCTTCCAGTGTTGTTTGTGTTGAGATCATACAAAATAGACTCTTTACAACATGTATTCTGATAAAGAGCTAAATATTGTGCATAAAAATATTCATAGACAGTGACCATCCTGGTTTTAATGACTGGAGTATCAAAGAGCATGTTACTCCATAATTAGATGTGCTGTGTGCTAGCATTAGTCGTTTATTCTTACCTGACAGGAATCAACTCCTCCCATGTCATAGCCTGCACAGATCATATTCTTAGAAATACTGTATTCTGGCAACCATTCCTGGCATTTTTCATTTGAAATGAGAGGGACCACTGCTTCTTGCAATATATTTGAAGTGGGACCTGATGAAAATATAGAGTACATTTACTCGCTGCATTAAATATGTATAACACGTTCAGAACACTGATAGCTTTGTTCTTGTTCCAACATATGGGCATGTTACTGAACAGCAGGAAGCCCTGCCAGACTACTGTATTATTCAGGTTTCTGCCCCTGTAACACAGTCACTGATTAAATGGTGCTCATTAACTGAATCCTGTCTTTCATTTGTGTAATGGGACTGAATTTGGTTGTAATTAAATGAAAGTTACTAAAATCAATAACTATGAACTTACTGTAGCGAAATCTAAGAGCTAATTAAAGGCTTAGAAGCTTGGATTTTTCAATGTTTCCACACTATTCATTGTGTATCTTTGATTGCATATTTCTAGTTTTTACAAGCATTTCTATTACTAGTTCTTACTTGAAACTTGAAAATGCAATTCTACTCTGAAAATATGGATGCAAACATGTACAAGCAGCCATGGAAGTGAAATTGCATGTTTATTATTTTACAGAGAATCCAAATTTGGAGCATGTGATATGCAAATAGAATGTACATTTCACACTACACTCAGTATGCTTGGCTTCTGGGGAAAATCATTTGCACACTGTAAGAAGCATGAATCTTTCTTCTTTCTGATCCCTTCACCTCCCCAGTTAGCTGGAAATAAGATGTTCAAATTTTGTAAATTGAGAAAAGTAGTCCTCATAACTCCTAAGGAGCTGCAATAAGTTCTTTTATTAATTTAATGATTGGAGATGTATATATTTTTTCTAATAAGTATGTTGTAACTTTATTACTTTAGAGAAGAAATGGTGGAGGAGTGGAATAGTACAAAACCTTTTTGTAGAGGAGCATATCTCTAACCTGTTTGACCTTAGCAACTCCTGTGGAATCAGTAGCATATTTTCCCAGCATAATTTACCCACCTTCATATCTAATAGCACCCCAGCCAGCAATGGAGCAGTTAATTCCTGGTAGAAACTGTTGATTTTTTTCTGGTAAGCAGATAGGTTGTATGTAATCTGTGAATGCAAAATAAGCAATCAATTTCAATCTCTTTCCTATATATATATATATATATATATATATATTTTAATGAAGTCACAAAAGAAAGTATTCATTAATTCAAATTCATTTTTGGAACACAATAACCAGGAAGTAGTGGATAGACTCAAGAATAATGAGACTGTACAAAATGTACAGCCATTCCATCACCCCCATATGGTTATCATATTTAGGGTTTAGAGTAATACATACATTTTGTGGGAAAATACAAACTCACTTACCTGTATATTGAACTTCGTATTGGAGATGCATCAGAGCAATATCACTGTCTTTTGTGACTTTGTTATAATGAGGATTTATAACTATTTGATCAATGTTTCGAACTACCGTTGAAGCGTCTGTCATATTCGACTGGTCATACAAGCCAAGAACCGCTTTCCATGTAGATGGTTGTAATTGTCTCCTGGAAGTTGCAAGGAGTATTCACAATTATGAATGAGTAATGAACATTCTGAAAAATATGTTAGATAAAACGCTAATCTTTAACCTCATTATAATAAGTAGCATGCTCTCACTTTCCCCAAATTAATAGGAGAATGTAGTAGATATGTTTACAATTTTGTGATAGTTATACTATCTTAAACATCCATGCTGTAGAAGTACGTGATTGACTTTTGATGTTAAGCTTATATTGCATTATTTATAGGAATTAATCATACAGCAGTGCAGTGGAATAAAATACATTAACTAAATTAGTATGTATTTTATAACATTGGAAAGAATACTGCTGACTGCCCACAATGCAATTAGCATTGGTCCTGGATAGAAAATTATTATGGAATTATCTAAAGAGTAATAGATTACAATGTTGTAGAAAATACTTCAGCTCATTGACTCAGAAAATTGGTCCCTTAATGTTTTGTCTAAGTTGAAAAGGATATGTTTAGACAACTATGGCATAAATCTGTGTGCTTTTTTTTTTTTTTTTGCTGAGCCATCTATGCTGGTTTGAAACTCTGTCTAAGCTAGTGAATGTATGTATTTGCTAGTTTTTTAATCAACCGGTTCATTTTTTTTTTCTAAAACATTATTTCAGTCTGCCTGTTGCGTGGAATTGCTTTCTGTTTATCTTTTTGACTGACATCTGGAGGTTATCTTGTTCTAAATTAGCATTTCAGTTAAATATACAGAATTAAGAGATAAAAATGTAAGCTGTCGCTTAAAGGAAAACTCCAGCAAATTCAAGATAATAAAATGATATCTAAGTGAAAATAGAAAAGTGAAATAGGTGAAAAGGAAGCACCAATATAAGTGCGGATTTATCATGTGCAAACTAACAGGGCTTGATCCCCCTCATTTAAATGGCTTTGTGTGGAATATAGCTCCTTTAATGGAATGAGGAGGCATTCTTATATTGACATAGTCTCCCCAGTATTATTATTTAGCTATTTATAATGAAAAGTATTATAATTTTGAATACTAATGTTTGTCTTCTGCTATTGCAGTTTCTGAGTGTCTTCTTCAGTACTAGTTTCCATTACAGAGATTATGGAAGAAATCTTAGAAAATATTTAAATATGCATCACTTCTTTGTGGTACAAATAACATTATCTGGAGGACATTCCAATATTGCCTAATCAATATATATAAATCAAGATTCATTTCAATTACGCACAATAGATCTTGATCAATCTGTGATACTTAACAGGTGGAATGGGCAACACTGAATTTACCTTTCTGAGATACCTCATCCTTTAACCATACATATGATCCTCTAACCACTAACAGAGATTCCTGTGAGTAATGGAGGCTCACATTACTTATAGGTAAAGTAAAAATGCTCAGTATTAATACCATATATTTTAAATGTTCATTGTTCAGAAAATGGCACTTGGTTTCCATGACTGCCTGCTTTAAAATAAGGACTGAGGATTTACTAGTATGTAGCAGAGCCTTTACCTCAGCTCGACATGTGATTCAAAAACACAGTAATTAAACAGTGAGGTAGTTATACATTTTTTTATATTAGAATCACACATTATTCATTATCTGATACATCCTTAGTCAATCTGCACATAAAGCAAGTGTTTCACTTTTTTTTAAATGAAAAAGACATGGTATGGATGTCATTTGACCATTTCAGCTAGTCAGCAGGATGCCCTGCAGTCAGTGGAGACAAAGATGTACTTATGAATCTGTAATAATTTCATTTTGAACATTTAAAAAGCCTCTAAAACATACCTTCTTCCAGTGATTTCAATATGATCCTTTGAAAGGATGATTAGCTCTGTAGAAGACTGACCAGTGGCTCAAGATTATACTTCAGCCCAACTTTACTGACAGATATCCACCAAGTGGGTGCTTGCATGTTGTAAGAGCATCAGAATGCATTAACTTATGAGTACAATGAACATTACCCATATACACAGTGTGCTGCTGTCACCAGCCATTCCTCATTGACAAGGGAGGCTCCACAAACAGGTCTGGAATTAAAATGAAGTGAGACAATCCAAGGCCAAGCCTCTCTTCTGGCATCACTTCCACCTACAATCCTTGTTCCTTTGTTCTCAATTTCCAGGCGTTTTCCACAAGCTAAAATAAATGCATATATGTATTTTAAATAAAAAAATGAAGATTTGTAGAAGAACATGATACGCTTTATTTGAGTAGTTAAATTCTTGGAAAAATAGTCTTTGTACAACCTGACCTGCTATTCAAAAATACTATTACTGTGGAGAAAAGTTTGGCATTTTATAGCTGAAATCAAGATGCAACTTCATAACTTGGATTTAGATGTTTTATATCCTCAGATCTTATTTTTTTATATATATATTTGCTTTCAGTATAGACCCGTCTCCAGTGTATACTCAACTCTGAAAACAAGCGAAGACTGTAAATTTTGCTGTGTTTATATCATTACAAGTATAGCTTTTATAGTCCATTTCCTTACCTTTCAATTCAAACTATAAACATTAGGCTTTATGGACTGAACAATATGATTTCTGTGTGAAACATTCCCAGGGTAAATGTACTTACGTTTAATGTTACACTGCAGATGAATCACCAGGTTGTTTAAACAATGTTCTCTAGAAGGAAAGTATAATTAAATCACAAGAATCTGCACACCAGGTAACTCTCTCATATATATAAAAGTACATTAGTTTCATTACTTTATCTAATATTTAAATATAACATTTTGGCCACAGTCCTTCATGATATAATAATAATACTTTAATTGTAAATACAAAGCATTATATTATATCTAAGATGAAATGTACATGTTGTTCTTTAATGGACACTATGTATGTTATAGACATAAAACTAGATTTCTTTTCTGTTTTAAGGAACGAGTCATCTGTCTATGACAGATTCTAAGTAAAATTGTAACTGGATATGGCATTTTTTCTACCTTTTGAAAAGTTTTCAATAACTTACCACTAGAGATCAGTGTAACCAAAGAATTTTGAAACGGTTAATTTGATATCACTGTATCTTTTTTACTAAGATTATAGTGCACAGTAAAATATATAGCTGCATATAGAGGGGAAGGAATTATTTAGCGGAGATATAAAGCCAGAGCCTGAAGAGCATGAAACCACAGATCAAAACTACTCAAGCATTTCTGATACCTAGAGGTTTTGAGATTATCTTCATAGCTTGTAATGAATTTGAACACTTGGGACACTGTGTGTGCTAGCAATTTAAATCAGATACACATATATCAGAAAAAAAGAAAAAAAAGTTAGTTAAGGGCTAGGTCACATTTCCACTTCATTTTTTAAAAGAGATAAAAGGAAGCATTCTTTAAACATAATATAGTATTATGTATCCCTCACCATGTTTGCACTAAAATTTGGCATTTTTTGTGAGAGAAATAATGAGTGACAACCCAGCAAGTTAGAATGTGTAACCTTCCCCTCCATCCCTGCCTAATTAAATCTGCATTATGGTGAATGTAAGAGAGTGAAATATGCCTTCAGCCCTGTATTGTATCATACAAACTAGCCAATTCAATACCCAACTTGTCAGACTTGTCCCTATTTTTATGTTGAAAATGGGGTCTATCTCCCACCATCAGTACCTACTAATTGCTTAGTAGAAGGTACTTTACAGGAGTCCACTTTTTTGTCTATTTGGAGTAAGTGTCCAGTATGAAAACCATTTCCTTGCCTGCATTTCAATTTACCAGTCCTAAGTTACGTCTTGGTTAGCTCAGAAGAGTTCAAAAGGCAGTAGAGTCACACTACATGTGCTGAATACCCATCCTATGTACCCTTCTGAGTGTCACCTGTGAATGAGCATGCTGGAGAGAAATCTGAAATCTATGAGTATGGTCTCACTTAGGAATGGCAAAAAAAAAAAAAAAAAAAAAAAAAAAAAAAAAAAAGAAAAAGCCTGTAGCATCTGCTCATGTGTATCTTCAAAGCAGAATTTTGGCCCATACAAAGCAATTCTGCCAAGAAATCCATTACCTAACGGCATCAGAGAACAGTTATGCTGTTTCTGTACCACAGCTTTCAGGTATCTGTGTGACCCTTTACATTCATGGCAGTTACACTTGAAAATAAGACCAAAGGCAATGTGAGAAATACCTTTTTTAAATTTGATTACCAATTTGATTATTTAATTATCAAATCTATGTGATCATTCTAACGTACATACAACAAAAGCACATGAGACTTTAATGGCGTCACCCTGTAAAATGATTCCTATCAGTTTTCTAGATGAAAAATATCTATCTAGATACCCATTTCATCAACAAAGATACAGCTAAGATGAATGAACTTATTCACTCTTGCATTATCTTTAAGTATCTAAGAGATATTAACAGAAGACATCTTTAAATCACTGCTGTTGTTTAATATCTCTTGTGGTTATCTGGTTATCCTTGTTTAGACATGTAGTCAAGAAAAAATGAAAAATAACTTGCAGTGATATCTCAGTTGTAAAAGATCCTTTTACCACCAGTAAAATGATAAATGTTTGGAATTAACAGAGTATAACTGGAACAATGTATCTTTTTTTTTTTTTTAATATAGAAATAATACAGCATTTCAAATTATGAATTCCCACCCACTTTGTTACTATGTGGTATGCCCATAAAGGAAACATGAAAGAACATGGACTCTTGCCATCCTGAACATCATTTCAGCATTTTAGCAATTATACTGTAATTTTCTGCATCTGTGTTTGTGGTAGGATTCCAGGATAATGTTTATTATAAACCTTCTTATAAGCAGAAACTCAGTAACTGAAGTCATTATATAATGTTTCATTTGATGGTGGCAATTCTTTCTACTTTTTGGAGGTGTGCTGTAAACCCCAGCATTTCCTGAGAAAATAGTCGTGGGGAAACATTACATTTTCACTTAATCTACAAGAAAAACTGTCAGTTTGTATGACTCTTCAGAATCACTTCAGGTGCTCTTTGAACTGAGGAAGATAAGGATGTAATGCATTCCAAGGATCATCTCATCTCATGATTCAATTCTAAATATGAAGACATGACCTGAGAGTGACGTGGAATCATTTTTGAACTAGATTAATTTGTCTAAACATAGATACAACTGGTATCCTAAGTGCCTTATTGATAAAATCAGTGGATTGCAAAATGTGATTCATCTTATTCCAGAAAAGATAGCTTGATGAATTAGAATTTGGAAGTACTTGTTTTTCTCTGTTGATTTTAGAGAGAACCAAGTGTGATATCTTCTGTATAACCATGAAGGAATGCCACTCAACTTTAATCCTACTGGTGCTTAAGTTATGATGTATTCATGGTTTAGAGATCTCTAGATAAGAAACATTTTATAAATAGCATTTACAAACAAAATGTGCATTTAAAAAGAAATGTGAAAGTAAAAGTATTAATCATTTCCACAATAAATGTATAAAAACGTCACATAAAATTATACTGAATAATAAAAATGCATCAAGCATCTCTCTCCTTTAAAATTTGCAATAGGCAAGCAAGAATGGAAGGTGGAAAAGTGAACTGCCCAACAGTTTATAAAATTCAGCAGTAGATATGGAATAAAACCTATTTTAATGGTCCTGACCTCATACAGAATCATGTTAGTCTTCAGATAAATATAAGCTAGAAATTATTGTATAAATCGTAGGCACTGTACTTGCAATTATCCTTAGTATGAGGAAGCAACCTCACTCTACTCACTTTTTTGTAAATATTAGGCTGTGATTAGCTACTTCAGCGATGCTGGCAAATGGACCTTCTCCAGTGAATGATACAGTTGATGACATATTTGAATTCCTGGAAGGAAAAGACACACATACATATTTTTAGAAATTTATCCTGTTTCATTGGTGGATGACTGTTTGGGAAATGATGATGTTTGTGAAACTAACTGTAGCATTTTTTAAAATGAAATAATGACTGTTTATCTGGAGATGTGTGAGGATTAAAAGTTTCACAGGTTAAAATGTGACTTGCCTAACTTTATTCACTTTATTCTAAGAACTCCAGTGCTATAATTATATTAAAATAGAGAGAAAACAATTATTTTAATGAAAGTAAATTATCAGTTTATCCTCTTTTGTGCCACAATGAATAGTTTGCAATACTTATTCTTAAGTATATGGAGGCAGATGATGGTGGTATGGCAGTAAAGGCTGAAGCTTCTCGACAGTATCCCATTACATGTTGTTGCCGTGTGACAGTTGGCAGCAGAGGGGCAGTGACAAAATGGCGTCTGACATGGAAGTGTGGATAATGTGAAGGTGTGTCATTAAATTCCTCTATGTGAAAAAAATGTCACCCATTGATATTTGTAAACTCTTGCTGAATGTTTATGGAAACCAAACAGTGGATGTGAGCATAGTGAGGTGCTGGGTGGTACATTTCAGCAGTGGTGACAGCAACAGTGGATTGACTCTGCTGGTGCAGATTTTTTATGAGTGCAGCATGCAGACTCTTGTTCATCAATGGTGAAAATGCACAGATAATAATGGTGACTGTGTTGAAAGTTAGTATTTTGTAGCTGTGAATTTATCTATCAAGTGTGCTCTTTAGTTTCTTTAGCTGTTGTAGTTTCTGTGGAAATAAATAGAAGGTATTATTTTTGCAGCAACCTACATAAATGCTGAAATTTCTGGATTACAGGCTGGATCTTTTCTGAGCTTTCCTTTAACAATAGGGACTTTATTTAGCTTCCTCATCTTTCTGAACTAAAATCTAAAGCCTTTTTTTTTTTTTTTTTTAACCTTTGGTAATTTCACTTGATTCATTTGTTTACTTTGAATTCCTGAGATGCACACAGCTGGAGACTCCTAAATGTTATCAGTGATTGCAAAACCAAGCTGTTCTTCTTTCAATTAACATATTGATAAATGATGAGTGTTTCTGTAAGTATAAGAAATCATATACTTTTCCTGGAGCAATGCAGTTTAGTAACAGCAATATCGTTCTGCAGCTTCAGCAATTCCAAGTCACAGCTCTTAAATATTCCTTGATTCAAGGCATTATCCAACACATACATTTGGTGCACTCAAGACAAAATGTTCTAACAAGATTGCTTTGCTAGAACTGATTAGCATTCAAAATACAGTTAGTTTTTAAATGGAGGGAACGATAATGGCATATTATGATAGATTTTAGCTCTACTAATACAGTTTCTTATCATTTCAAAAGGAAGAAAGATTAACACCATGGACCAGATCCTAAAGGTGATGCATAATTTGAGTTTTCACTGGGGATCTACTGTTAATGAAAATGATCTATTAGAAGTATTGAAGGCTGTGACAAAAATGGCCTTATGGAGGCTAACCTACGAGTTAAGTAGCCTTCACTAGCCAGAGTTTACAGAACAATCTTGGGTAAGTTTCTTACACACAGATCTACAGAGATATTTATGGTTTCAGTCTCTATGTCTCTGATATGATCAGTAACAATCAGCAGTACCAAATGTTAGAAAAGATTCGAATAAAGTGGTACATTTCTGAATAATTATTCTGAATAAGAATGCCATTTGTCAATAGCTACATTTTTTTTCTCTTATCTAAAAAATAAAAATAAAAATCCACATGCTTATGTGAAGAAAATATATTTACAGATTTTTCATTTTAATGTTTAATTTTCAGACTGCAGGATATTTGTAATTTGTTTTATTTGTGTTTAAGTCACAGGGTAGTGTTTCTGCTTTGTCCACTGGTTTTATGACAAACACAAAAGCACTAAAGCATTGCAGCAAATTGTCAATAGGGAACACTTAGTATAAAATAAAAGCTTTGTTCACACGTGGATTCATATGAAGAACAACTATTTTCTAAATGCTGATGTGCATACAGTATTTTTATGAGAAATCATGCAAATAGAAAATAAAAATAACCTCTCTATGCTTTCTTGATTTGAAGAGAAGCCTCTTATAAGGGGATTTAAACAAAGGTTGCTCACAGTTTCTGAACCTGAATGAAGCTGTGGACCTAAAAATCCCCAAAAAACCTTTGAAACTCCTCCTGTGGCTTCCAGGTGACAACTGACATGACATTAAGTCTATCTCCAAGTTATCAGGCCTGTCCTCATTCTGCCTGCAAACACAGCCTCAATACACTGAGAAACAGGTTCCTTTCTACATCTAGCCAATTACTTTTATAGGATTTTGGCACACTGGAAAGCCTGGGTCTGGCCGTCAAAAGTCAAAAGGATTTTCCCTGGCATTTCTAGTAGCTAGTCATGTAGCTACTACTGACTGTTGACTAGTGGAGTAAATGAAAATGTAAGTGACCTGGGCATCTCAAACATGAAATTTTATTTCAGTTAATTAATTCTCAAGAATTTTATGAGTTCATGAATAAAACAGGTTGCAGGTCTGCTAATGCTGGTCCCAAAGAAACAAATATGTTTGAAACCAGACAAATAAAAAGGTAGAAAGTTCAATGTCTTATCTTATGGCTTGAAGAAAAGCAATGCTAACAACAACAATAATCAGGCATGGCAGTGTCATGCACACAGTCACGAAGCGCATGCTGAACAAAGGATTCTTCTTCAGGTTTCTCAGTTCCACCACTTTGTGCTCCTTTTACTCTGGACTCACTAAGAGTATTTGTGAATTATTTTCCTAACCTATATTTTTGTAGATGAACACATGGGCATCACTCCAGATTTCCCTGTTTGGCACATATCACAAATACAACAGCTGCATACTTGAAGAATGGAGGCAAAAGGATTCTGATGTGTGATATACTTGAGTCTGTTTGAACATTACACTTTCTAGCTCAGCTACATAAATAATCATCATATGCTGCAGGGCATCATTTCACTCCTTTTCATAAAATAAAATAAACAGTAGAGGAGACTAGTGAATGCATAAACAGATAATAGCAAAAGTAAATAATTCCAGATGAATTTTAGCCTCTTTCTCTGATAATGCATGGTTCCAGGTAATTATTCAGTAGAGCAGCATGAGCTACAGCCTACCAAAGACCTCTTATTACAAACACTCATTTACTAACAAACATGGTGCTAGTTGTTAACAAATATGCTGCTGCAAGGAGATAGATTCAAAGAAGGTATAAATAGCGCGATGTTTAAGGGATTTCTATATATGTGTTTCATTCTACTATCAGGATTTTTAACAGAATTGGCAGCATCGGAGGTGATGCAATTTAGTTATAAAAACAGTATTTTTAAAAAACAGTGGGAATAGGTAATAATCTGAGCAATGGAATGACAACTAACCATGAAACTTAAAAGATTTTTTTTTTTGCATTTGACACTATTGTAGAGACAAACTCTGAAATATTTTGCTACAGAATGTTATTGAGACAGCAGCATAAGTAATTTTAAAATGTCATGGAAAACAAAGTTCAGTGAAGCCGATCAATTATTGAAATATAAACTAAATCATTAGACGACAAAATGACTAGTATCCAAAAGTTATAGAGGAAAAAGAGGCAACGGCAGGCAGGGAGAAACAGGGAAAGGAAGAAAGCTAATGGCCATTGTAAATGGTTGAGGTATCCGACTCAAAGAACATTTAGTCATATTTCTATGTCCTTATATACATGCATAAAAAAGATAACTACATACCTATATTACAATGAGGATTTGTGCATCTGATATGTATATAAAAGCAGTACTTAACCAAAGGATATAAGAATAAAACAGTACCTATTCATTGGATGATTAAAAATGCTTTCAAATAGCATTCTGTCTTTTTCCTAACCCTTCTTACTTTGTCATTTCTACAGTTAATTTATGAGACAGGCATTTGCAGGCATCTTGCTTTTGTTAGAAAGCAACATAATAAACTGCAAGCTAAGAATTTCATTTGATTATTACTTGAGTAAATTACATTCCCTAAAAACCTCAGCACTGTAGGAAAGACATTTATTATTCATTGGATGGCAGTGAAATTTCATGCAGTGTAAGTGGGGCCAGAATTCGGGCCATAAATTTTTGTAAAAATATAACACTACTGCACTAAACTCTCCTCGTCTCTTCCCTGGAAATTCTGCTGAACAGTAGCAACTGAAGACAAATATGCTTTTTCAATCATATGCTTCCCTCCTTCCTCCAGCCCCAAACACACCTCAAGAGAAATAGCTTCCTACCCCAAAACTCATGTTTAATGATAGGTATGAAATGTTTTGGGAGCCCTGTACTCAAGTGGTTATCTTAAATTTACTTGAAATGAACATCAGCATGACAGTAAAGTAGCCAAGGCTCCTGTTTTCTCCAGATTTAATTTTGTGCTGTGCACAAAAATGAAGACATAAATGATGACACAGTGATAAAAGACCAACGCTTCCACGTGAGTCTCCAATATGTGCTTTCATACTTACTCTGCTGTATTCAGAGTTAGCAATACAGTGATGAATGATGTAAAAATAAGCATTGTGACACGTACACATTTGTTCACCGATTTGGAGCTTCATTTACTACAGAAAAGTATATTTGTTTCAGTTTTTATAGGTGGTAACAACACCACTAAAATGATGGAAAAAACATAAATTCACAAACTCAGCAAAGCTTCAAACAAGATACAAGAGCATTTAATATTTTCACTCACCCCAATCCCAGCTGCTGGCAAACACTGTCTGAAATCTTTTCATTCCAATCATCTGCACATGCCAGGTGCCATGCCTTCCCAATCCTGACCTGTACCAGTCCTTCAGTGCTTGCAGAGCCATTAAGCAATCTCACTGTAGACCAAAATGGACAGAAGCATTTTAGACAGGTTATTAAAATGCAAAGCAAAACCACCCGCACCAAAAAAACAACTCAGTATACACAGATTTATTACTGCCAGCAAAGAACAAAAAAAAAATAATATTGTTAAGATGCACTACAGCAGTAATAAACCCAGCATGTCCAGGTTGTTGCGTTCCTATAGGGAGGAAACGTTATCTTCTTCTATATTTCTGCCACAGGGCAGTTTCATAGCTTGTATTTTGCAAGCATCTCATGAAAAGAAAACAAATAGTACATTTTCCATACACTCTAAACAATGTTTATTCTTAGCCAGCACTGTGTAATTTCCAACTGCTGTGTGAGGTTTTATCTATACAGTGGTCAGTAACAGTGACTGGAAATAAAGTTTAAAACCAGAGCTAACTGAAAAATAGGATTTTCCAGTTTCAGTTGCTATGAGAACTTTCGTTTTCATTGGAGCTTATGTTAAGACAATAGCAATAAAGCTCTCTGAAAAACAATATTTCCGTCAAAAGTTTTTCCAAAAGAGAGTATTCAGAAGAAAAATTTATAAAATCATCAATAATGTGGTGAAAAATTTTATGCTATTGGCATGGTGACTGAGGAATTTGGAGTAGAAGGTCAGTGTCTATGGAACAGTTATTGCCAGCATGAAGGAAAAAAAATGCGAGATATTTGTAATTTACTGCTTACTGATGTTTTAAAAATAGAATTAGCTCTCCAGAAAACTATTTTCCATTGCTTTTCCCACAATAATTAAAGCTTACCCATAAATAAACAAACAGATAAATAAATAAATATTTAGGAATGCCTCTTTGAAACCCAGAGCACATGAATGAAGTGATATATAGGAGTAGATTAATGGTAAACCTCAATCACACTAAATTTTGGAGCACTATTAAAAATCTCAGAAGTGCGTGCAGTGTGAGATTTCTCCAACTTATTTTTGACACCTTTCCTCTCTCCTATTTTAACTATAATTCCTCTTCCTTTCTCCCATCACTTCCACATTCATCTCCAAATACACTTCTGTTAAGCAATGAGACTTACTGAGCCCTCAAAAAGTATTTAATTCAAAAGTTCATATACTTTAGAACTGCCCAAATGAAGGCATATGCTATGTCTTTCCTTTGCTGTCCACGGAGAGTTTCAGAAGTTGGGAGTATTTGAAAATGCCAGTTTATTTAGTTTAAAATGGTAGGTATGATAAGAAATTGAAATTGGTTCAGGAAAAGGAGCAAGTATTTTGGACACTGAGAAGACTCAATGTGATGGCATCTAATTAAAATTACATTTTATTTTAAAGATTAGATTGATTCAGCCAACTTTTGGACTAAACGGGTTTTTGGAAACAATTCTGCCAACCCTTTAATGGGAGGTAATTTGTTAAGAAGGAATAGACAATCTATGGCAAAATAAATCTTTGGGAAAATGTACAAAATGTTAATGTAGGTGATGGTAATTTCTCCAGATCTTCTTCAGCAATGTCTGGTAAAAAACTTTCCAGGTCCTCTTTGCTTAAGAAGAAGCTGAAATAAATTTTATTTTGTTCACTTTAAAATGCAGGATATTATTGCAACAAAATAGCTGAAGCATTAATGTGAAGACTGAATTTGGGCTTTCATACATATACGTATGCATATAAAATATGTTGAAATCAGTAAGAACTGTCAGCATACACCTAAGGACAAATCTGAAGCACAGAAGTCCTCCTTAAAACAAAGGCAGATGATGATGTATTGAGCTTAAAAGCCTGCTTTTAACTTTCCCATTAGTGTTCCATAATACATTGTCAGAAAAGCACTTTGTCAGGAACAGTAATTTGGTTTCTGCTCTAGGCCCAACATGATTTTAACATCAGTTTTACATTTAAGTTGTTGTTTAGGGAATATTATTTCTGTGTTATGTGAAATGAAGCCATATGTTGTAAATGTAAATTTTGGAGACGACCATTTTATTAGAAGATTAAGCAACAGTAGCTATTGCTTCTCCTGTTGTAGGAATCTGCACATTCACAGTGAGCAACAGATACCACTTTTGTAGCTGTGCCATACCCTCACCCTGTGGCAGTGCCTGAATGATATGAAGTCCAAGCAGTCTGGAGGATGCTGCGTGCTGCAGTTTGACTTCTCACTCACAGAAGTATTTGAGAGTTTCCATCAAGAATATTTAATCCTTACCCCACACTACAGCATTTATACTGCTATTAATCTCAAATTAATTGCAGGAAAATGTGATAAAATTTGGAAATATGAAAGGGATACAGGGGACTGCATGTAATGAGTTTTCATTGTATTTTGAGGTCATTATAAGCAGTCACAGGCTTAAGCATAGAGTAACTTTGTACCTTTACCAGAAATTTCCACCAGATTACATACATTGGCTCAGAAATATGATTTTGCTTTTCTATCCCTGACAAAGCCAACACATACTGATGTGAAAATTTGCATGTCTTGCATGCAGTTGCAGTAGTTTACACAAGCTGTGTTATTGTGCCTGTTTGCCTAGGTAACACCTACTAAATATAAATGCATCCTTTTTCTATGTATGAAGGGAAACTCACTGCACTTTGCTTCATCAGAGCCATCTTCACATTGAGGTACCTTATCACAAAGGTTATCCAATGGTATGCAGTGTCCACTCTGACACTGATATTCTTCAGGTGCACAAGCTCCTAAAGAACAGGAAAGGAAAAAGAAATTGTAATTACTAAGTTAGGTTGATGTTTAATGCAGATCATCCAGTTTACCAGAAAATAAAATTGGTTGGATTATACACAGGACTTTTTCCTAATGCCTTTCTACTTTAATTCTTTATTCTCTATTACCTTGCTTCCCCTTTCATTTTATCTCTTTTTCAGAATAAAGACTATTTTTAGATAAATGGAAGTGAATATATATCACATATAGAGTAAATATAAAGCTATAGTTATTTCTGTGTCCAAGGTGCATTTTTAATAGTGCAATTTATTATGTGGAAGTCTTATTTAAGACAAGACAATTCATCAGCTTCTGAATTTTTAACATCCATATAAAATTATTCATTCGACAGTCAGAATGGACTGTTGCGTAACATGGATACAAAAGAATATGGTTTCTAAACACATTAACTTAGCACAACTGATGCCGGATTTTCCATAGAAATCATTTTGCATGGCTAGATGAGAACAAGATTTTCAAAACTGCCTTTTTAAAAAATCATATTTTATATTATAAAAAAGTGCTTATTGTCAAATTATGTTTCCTTATTAAAATCTCAATATTTCATGCAAAAATAAAATGTGAAGAAAAATCTTCTTTCCTTCTAAAATTCACTTAATGGCAATGCTTTTATCCTTGGACTTGTAGGCTAATGAAATTAGTATGTGTCCTTTGGCTGCAGAGATCATGAATAAGCATAATTCTTTTGGAAATGAAAACCTTTTAATATATTTAAACAGAACTGGCAATGGCCACTTTGAGAACTCTGCCTCACTAAGCTTAATTCTTATTTTACAACAAAATTTCGGCAAAGGTTCATTTTTGCTGAACCAGCTGAAAGAAGTCTTAGCATTGTTGGGCTTAATAAATGTGATAGCGAAGGAAGAAAAAGAAGCAGTAAAATGGGCTTATGCCCATATAAACCTGCATCTCAGTCTTGTACAAGGGGAGATGATTTCGCAACAATAATCAATGATGATGACTTTTTCAGATATTAATAAAATTAATATCTGTTACTGTTTATCTGTAAAAGAGTTGCAGCTCGTTAACATGCCAGAAGATACTTGTCTTTATATTTAAAGAAAAAGAAAAAGTATAGATTCTTGTTTTCTTTCTCTTCATGCATGTGAATGGTACTGCAGCCGTCTCTGAACACACTGCTTTTCCATTCTCTTATTTCTGTTGTCAGACTTCCACAGAAGTAACACAAAACCTTTAGTTAGTTTCAATAAAATTTGTTCTAGAGATAGTATAAGGATTTGTCCTAGTAAGCACACTGCTGTTCCATATACTTTTGTATTTGGCACAGTTCTGCATGTTTTTGAAGAGACACAAAATTTTGCAAATGACAGGTCTAATTGCAATCAAGAAAAACAGAACCATTTAATAAGGGGTCTGAGTAGGACCAGAAACACTGCTGTCCAAATATATAAAAGTACCTTTTCCAAGACCCTTCACATATTAGGTGCACTGCTGGCAAGTTTGCAGAAGACACCAAGCAAAGTAGTGTAGTTGATATAGCAGAAGGAAGGGATCGAAGGGACTTGGAGAAGCTTCAGAAGTGGGCATGCGTAAACCTAATGGGATTCAATATTGCTCTTGGTTGGGGCAATCTCAGATGTGTGTACAGACTGGAAGAACAACTCATTGAGAATAGACCTGCAGAGCACTCATTGAGTGCTCAACTCATTGAGAATAGACCTGCATGGGGGTCCTTGATGAAAAGCTGGCCATGAGCTAGCAGTATGCACTTGTAACTCAGAAGACCAGCTGTCACACATTGATGACATCATAGAATGTGTGACAAAGTGATTGAATAACAGAGCTTTTATAAATAATCATTAATATTTGCCCCCTTAATATTTAAAAGATTTATCAGCCAAAATAATGAGTCAATTTTTCCATGAAGAGAATTAGAGATGGTACAGATACTGATCAATAGGTCATTTTGTAAAGTAACAAAAGTGTCACTTTTTATTCTAGAAAACATGAAGTGCAGATGGATAACTGTTAGTCTTTTTAACTTTTTGCTATTTTTATTAAGGACAGAGAGATACCTTCTATACTGCACTTCAATTGTATTTCAACTCTGGCATAAGCTCTTAAGGACAGGAGATCATACACTTACCTAGATGGTACCCAGTAGTAAAGTTTGCAAGAAATCCCTTACTTGTTGAAAACTTGTCCGTAGAAAGAGTTACTGTCATTTGATTTGTTGTAGAGAAGACATCAGGCAGTGGGTCATTTCCTGTATAGACAGCTGTTCAGGAGAACATGAAGACATTTATGTTATTTTGATCTTATCTGTTTTAAAATGTTTTAGGATTCAATGCAAATACTGCTACTGCATGAATGCAGTTATTTCTTAATACTAAATGCAATAAGATTGCAATGACCAAAGCACAACCCCTAATTTGATACATCAGTAGAGAAAATAAGGTTTGACCAAGACACGACTATGCTTGTCCACAAGCATGAGCAGTCTTATTTACTGAGAAGTTATTTTCTTTTGGATGTATCACATGCTGAACATTCTGGAAATGCAGTGTCATATATGGTATGTTATCTCAAGTTCTTCTAGTTTCTGAGACACATAACTATAAAGAAATGAAGAAGAGAGAATTAATTTCCTTTACATCAGGTCCATCAGTTTGCTTGAGTAGCCTGACTGCATTCATTTTATTACACATAAGCATTACTTGCCCAAAAGTAAGGAATCTTGTCCTCTGCCGTCCCTGACTTCAACTACATCATAAATATTTTCCAGATCAAAAACCTGAAAGTGAAGTTGAATGTTTTTTTCCTTTTTCGGCATTTAAGTACCATATACCTAGAAAATAGTAACACACAAACACAAAAGTCACCTTATTGCTTTTTAGAGTTTACTGTGTAATTTTCACGTTAAAGGAAAAAAAAATCTCAGCAGCAATATTCAGAATCACCCAAGAGATGTAGAACTAACTTTAAAAGCAACTTATCCTGTCAAGACCTAAAATTTAATTGACTCTGGTTCTCTAAAATACCTTTGAAAATTAAATTTAAGCTTCTAAGACATACATACATGCCTTTATTACCATTAATTGCAACTGCAGTTTTCTCTGATGTAAAAAGGGTAATTATTTTGTAAATGTGAAAACATGACAAATAGGTTTGTCATTTAATCCTTATGCTATTTGATAGTAAAATATTTTCTATCATTGTTCACAGAAAACTGCCTCAGTTCTATTCTTTTAACAGAAAACAGGTTAGTTAAAGAAGAAGTATTTGCTTCTGTTTAATCCTCCTTTACTATATTTATTCTGTGTAAGTGAGGATACTATGGACATCTTGCAAAGTTAAAAATAAACAACATAAAACACTTTTCTCACTTCATAGAAGGAAAAATATTTTCTCACTACAATCTCATCTGGGAACTTGTGAAATTAATATCTGGAAATGAGAGCCATATCTCAGATGGGACAGAAACACAGAATAACATTTTTTGTGATTAGCATCACAACACAATTCTACAGTTAAAGGTGAAGTAATAAATAATTGAAATTTAATTAAGAAGAAACAGCAAAGTTCTCTTCCTTGCTTCATCCATCAACTGAACATGGTGTGTCACCTTGAAACACTGTAAGTCTGATTTTCTTCTCATTTTGTCCAACTCAAGCTTAATCTATATCAGGTAACATTAGTAGAATAATGCTGTCTTTTCACCAATATGTTAAAAAAAATTCCACAGAGAAGTAATCATACTTACATCCTTTCACCATAAAAAGGTTGACTATTTGATAGAAATGATGACCAGGTTACTAACCTGGCAAATACATTGATGTGAAATGTTAAAATGCAAACTTTCAGCACTTTGTCTGTTGTATTGACATAAAAATATTTGACATGAAAGATGTGATGCAACCAGCCAGTCTGAAACATAATGGTTATGCCCATTATAATCATTTTTTAATCAACTGGCACAAGATTCCTTAACTTCTGCTAAGTGCCATATACATAGACTTTAGTTAAAAGAGCCCATTGTATTTAGCCAAAGTCTTTTTGGCTTAACAGTAGGAAAGAGCATTTAGAACCATTATACAACTAAACTTTTCCTGAAGACTTGGAGAAGCATAACTTACAAGAGGCTTGATTAGGATAATTGTTTGGAAAATTTTCAGAGCTGAATGTACTGTTTGGCTCCCAGAGTTCAACTGGACCTCCACAGTCAGCTGAAAAAGAGAACATTTTAAAAAAATCCATTACCTTACTGTTGCGATCAGTTGTCTTCAAAGACAATTCGGAAAAAGTAACTTTATGAACAAGATATTTAATATTACCATTGTAAGGACCCAGCTACACTGCTATTGTTATAAAGCTTGAACAATGAATTGTAAGAAGTCACCATCCCAGTAAGGAGCATTGGAGAAGGAAGATGTGTAAGAAATTCATTGTCCTTATCAGTTGCAATTTCTAAGTCAGACTTGCTGACCCATATAATTAATGTCATTTTGTTACCTACAGCTATAGGTGAGTGAAGTGCTAGTGGCAAGGTGTACATCTGCATTCCTGAAGGTGTTATGAAAAGTTATTCCCCATGTAGGCAGTGGAATAACATAATTTCCTTCATATGGTGATTACTGGTCTGCAAACTGTACACGACAGAAAATTGGCTGAAAAGTTTATAATTTAACAGTCAATTAATTTAAAAGCTAGAAAACAAGTATGTAAGACAGGAAGCTCCCTCCTCCCCCTTAATATATGAATAAGCACATATGCCTTGCTTATTTGATTAAACTTTTTGGAGTATTAACAGAGATACTAAAGTATAAAGCCTATTTTGTCAGTTAGAATAAATACTTTGTAGGAAGACCATATGGATCTGTCATTGAAAAAATTAGAATTTATCAAAAAAATTCTTGACAGCAAAATTTTATCTGAAAAAGCCTTCAAATAATTCTAAAAAAAACTGCTTGAGTCTTTACCTTTTCACAGTTCATCTTAGGTAAGAAAGAGTAGTACATTTTCTGATTCCATAATCTTGTAAATTGTATTGATTATTGTTATTACTGCATCTACTACTGTTTAATTCATCAGTTAAACATGAAACTTTCAAGTTAAATTTTTATTTTAAAACAACCGTGTATATTAGCATCTCTAATATTTTCCCCATTTTCCTCACTTTTCCCAGAAAAGTGGTAATAGAGATTTGAAAAAAATTTTTGAACTTTGAGGAACTTAATAAGGATAGATGGAATATAACTTTCCAGAATAATTATAGAATATAAATCTGTGGAGCTTAATGCAAGATTTAAAAGGAGAGAACCTAGAGAAATACTAGTATGCTTTGCACAGGTACTAAGACTTGTCCAAATATACTCTCAGAATGGAGAGCAGTCAGAATGCTGTGCAAGTACTTCTATGAAGAGATGATTTCATGTGTCATTAGTGATCCAGACAACAATAACTGGCACACCCAGTATTTATATACTGTATGAGAGAGTTGTGAAAGGGTCAATACTTTTCTTTTTTAGAGCTATTTCCAATATAAGTCTACATTGAACTGGATGATATTTTCTATGTTTGGCCTGAAAATATGTCTTAATAGCTATGTAGAGATACAACAGTAAAAAAGGTGATAAAAGCGCTTACAGTATCTGCCTCATCTGCTTTGATAACTATGATGATAATATACATAAGCATAATATACAAAATATACAATATAGCATAGCATAATATATAAAAGCTTGTACATATTTTGTAACAGAACATCAAAAGATTGACTACAACAAGACTCATAATTTTTCTATTAGGCAATGTTTTTAGATACATACTCAGCTGAAAGACTGAGCAAATAATATAATATTTAAGTACTTCAAAAAGATATACTGTCATTTTGAGTTCATCAGAAGCATAAAAGTTTTTAATTAGAACTCTTTAAATGGTAAAAATAGCTATCTGTTTTCTCCTTGAAACAACTGCTCCAATAAAAAAGATCTTTGTCCGTATAAACAATTATATGTAAAAGCAACACTTATTTAAAAGCAGGTATTCCAGATATACATATACATACACTCTCACACAAACACAGATAATTCACTGCATTTTATACACTCAATATTCTCTTTCAAGATATAGTAAATAAAATTGGTTTACATCCAAAATGCATCAAATTCGTATCTCAAAATTTTACTTTAAATTGGGAAATGTTATTTATGTTCACTTCAGCTGCACCATCATATTTGCCTACTTTAGTTGCTCTCAATTATCTGTTTCAGGAACAAACACTTCCTCTGTCCCTTTCAGAAATAGAAGTAAAGACAGAAGAATTCTAATGTTTTTTCTTTATTAATTTATTATTATTCCTTTAATTAAATGTTATTTTGTTAACACAGAATTTGGCTAAACATTGCTTTCATTAAGACTTACATATCATGTGTCTTGGTGTGTCTGTCAGAATTACATACTGTGAGGCACTAGCATAAGGACCTCATAATCTACAAGCCTTATTAAGTTTGACAATTGAATCTCACTCAGAGGAAGCATCACTAAATACAAGAAAGATTTGAACTTTCTCACAAGAGCCATCCTACAAAACTTTAATTAGAATTCTGGAAAGATAAATTGAACTCTGAAAGGAAAGCAACTCACTAATAAGTGTGTTACGTTTCAGTTGTATGGGCCAAAATGACAGCTAATTTCTGTAAGTACCTTTAACAACAAAAAAGGTAAATTGGCTTTTGTTATGAAATATTAATGCTCATACAAAAAGACACACAACTACTGTGAAGCTGCATAAAGAGTCGAGTACTCTGCATAGCCAGTACCATCTGATGACATAAGCAGTGTAAAACAAACTTTCTTAATAGCTGACCTTTGGCAATTCATGATGAAATCTGATCTAGCGTTGAGTGAACGCAAGACATGTCAATAATAATCTTTTATCTTGTATGGAAAAACAATGGAAGCAGTTGATTTTACTCATGGAAAAATTGTTTTAAAATAAACATGAATTTATATGGAATTATACTGGATAATATGCCAGATGCTCATTAGAGAACCGAACAGCAATCAACACCAATAATCTTACTTCTTTCAGCTAGCATAATGAAGGATTTTCTCAACACTGTAGAAAATTATATATGACTTTTCTAGAAAGAGAAGGAAAGGAAAGGAAAGGAAAGGAAAGGAAAGGAAAGGAAAGGAAAGGAAAGGAAAGGAAAGGAAAGGAAAGGAAAGGAAAGGAAAGGAAAGGAAAGGAAAGGAAAGGAAAGGAAAGGAAAGGAAAGGAAAGGAAAGGAAAGGAAAGGAAAGGAAAGGAAAGGAAAGGAAAGGAAAGGAAAGGAAAGGAAAGGAAAGGAAAGGAAAGGAAAGAAAAGAAAAGAAAAGAAAAGAAAAGAAAAAAGAAAAGAAAAGAAAAGAAAAGAAAAGAAAAGAAAAGAAAAGAAAAGAAAAGGAATCCTCTGTGCTTTTGCCAAAACATTAATTTATATTGACATAAACATTAAAAGTGTGGAATCTACTCTGTAATTTACACACTATGGTTTGTATTAGAAGACAGGTTATAAATTAATGCAAAGATTAAAGCAATCCTTGCTTTCGATGAAAGTGTAAGCTGACAGTCTTCTGTAAATGACAAAAGGAAATCCAGCTATCCTACCACACACCATGGCAAATAAAATTGGCTTTTCAATAAGCTTTTCTGGCACTGTGAATTATGCCAGTGTTTCTCACTGAAGCTCTAAGTCTAGCAAAGGAAATCGGCTCAATGCAAATTCTTTCATCTCTTGTTTATGGATGTGACATTTGTAGTGAAATCATCAGTGTTAGTAAAGTTGCACTACATCCATCAAAAAAATGTCATGCTTCCTTGAAGATGATTCATAATATTGACATTTTTCAGCAGGTTACAGGCAGCATATACATAGAATGCCTCAACAAAGTCAGAATGCAACCAAGTTAGTTTTTCCTCAGGAACTGCTTAGGTGGCACTTTTACACCATATTGAAGAACAGTATGGATCCTCTTATTCATTTTATATGGAGTTAGTTATATACCACGTGAACACTTCATGCATAAATATTCAGGCCTTACGCTATACTTTGGGTTGAGATCCATAGTTTGAAAACTGTTTCTATGGCATTTTGACAGCAACACTCAGCTACAGCTTACTATAGATACTTTCTATCATTAATCATTTGATTGAAGTTAACTTACAAGTGTATTTATCCACACAACCTGGAAGAGTGCTGGAGATTACATACATCAGCACCTCCCAACAGTTTAATGAAAATTACAGTCAAACTCCAAAACTTACCTGGCTTACCTGTCTGAAATTACTATTGTCAATAACATTTTACTTTGCTAACAGTGACATCTTGTTGGACTTTACTCCCCTTTTTCATGACAGTGTTCTAAAATTTTATTTTGCTCTTACATTTGGAAGAATTGGTTTCCTTTCCTGTTCTGATGCAATAAATTTAGAAGTGGTAGATTTGATAGGATCACAATATTACTACATAGCGCATCAATATGAATATAGTGCAAATAGCCTTTTTCTATCATTTTAATTTTAGACTTCTAATAGCTGTATGCTTTGAAGGGAGCAACTAGCTGCGCCTTGTAAGGGACAGTAGATATAACAGGAGGCAGTTCTGGAACATATTTTCTGATTCAATGATTTCAAGCCTTCTGAGAATAAGTCTAGAAGTCTCTATTTTCCCCCCAAAAGTTCATGTCTCTTCCACATTATTTTACAAAACCTCATCAAATATTTTTATTTTGCCACAACCTCTTTTCATATGTGTATCCATTTTTGAATGTATTTTGAATGTATCTGCATCAGTTTTTGAATGTATGTGGAGCTGCTTACATCATATGGAATTATTCTTCATTATTTTACGTGCATTTTCCAGATTTAAAATGATGCCTATAGGTATTTTTACATACTTTTCCTCAGTAAGATTTTTATAACTGGCTCTGTGAAACGTACGTCTGGATTAATATATGTAGAAACAAAATTCCTCCTATTTCATTAACTTCCAGTTAATGTGGAGAAGATGCACCAGGAAAATCAACTCTCCTCCAGCTTCTGAGATTCAGAAGGGAGGCCAAGGAGACAGTTGGGTGAGTTGAAATGACACTCCTTGTAGCAAGGAAAAAGCTCCATCCACTGTTACTAGAGCCAGCAGCTATTCATCACTGGGAGAAGATTGAGCAAAGCAAGACCGTGTTCAAGAGGGGTCTATATGATGTGCTACAAGATATGGTTTAGTAGCTTAGCACTAGTAATGGTGATAGGAGGATGGTTGGACTAGATCATCTTGTAGGTACTTTCCAACCTTGTGATTCTATGATTCTATGATTCTTTGAAGACTGATAATGTCAGAATTTGGTTTTGGTACATTCGTAATTTATGCAAATATTGAAACCACTTGTTAGATCAGGCAGACAAAGTCCTTTGTTGTTTTTTTTTCCCTGTAATTAGAACTACTAACTCTGTCATTTCTGTTTTCCTACTAAGATTTTTTACAAACCAAATACTGCTCTCTTTTTCCTTCTTAATGTAATGATATCTAGAATGAATAACAACATGGTCACATGCATATTGGAAGATCTCATTCACTGTGAGCCTTGTTCCAGATAAGTACTTAAATTTTGGGTATTAAACAGTTATATAGATAATTTTTTAAACTGTTTGTAAAGCTGAAGGGAGTTTATTATAAATTTTGAGTCACTGAAACACAAATACAGGAGTAAGAATTGATAATCATGAGTAGTTTAGTGTTTACTTACTGGGAACTGAAGCAGTAGTAGTGGCAATTGGAAATGCAGTTGGCTCTACATAATTGCTTTCATTACACTTTCCCTCTGTCAGGCTAATATCATCTAAGGCAATCTCACTTGGAGCAATCCTTGTAAAGGCATCAAATATAACCTGAAATTCATTAGAAAGATGCATATATATATATATATATTAACTTAATGAAACACATTTTATCTTTCTATCCAAGACATTTCAGTCTTCTTTCTTGAATGCTCATTTCCATTATAATCTGAGCTGGTACTACACTCAGAGATGGGTATCAGAGATGAGACAGGATTCCCAGCAACACAAATGCCTACTATGCAAACAGAATGGATCATTCTAAGGAATGCAGAAACTTCATATAAGTGATGAACATAATATGAAACTATTCAATAACTTACATATAAATTAATGTAATTTTTGATACACAACATTCTGTATCACTTACCAGTCCAAACCTTATGATATAACAACTTATCTACATGAAAAATTGCAATTTATCTCTTGTTCATTACTGTGTTTTACTATATATGTATTTAAAGAAATCCTGCTGCCAAGGCATTTGTGCAAAAGACATTTTGATGTCTTTAATGTATATGGTGTAGGTATACTGTATATATATGTAAAGTGTTATAACTCTGTTTTTGAGGTCCCAGAATGCACATTTGCTAGAAATGTGATGCAGCCAGGTCACAGACCTATTCATTTCCTCAGGCAGTGAATGCATCTTTCTGATAGTGCTTTTTAAGCCATTAAAAATACCTATAAAATAAATTTGGAGCTGTGAATCACTGGGTTCATTTGGAAAAAAATTGGCATCAATTAAACAAAAATAAATAAATGAAAGTCTAAATGTTTAACAAACCTTAAAATCAGATGTTTCGTTTAAAGTTACTTGTCCATATATCCAGCTTTTTCCATAGTTTCCTTCTTTCTGTAAAATTATCTTTTCCAGACCATATTCACTTCTTATACTAACACATAAACGGTAAATGTTAGGACTGTACATGTAATACCTAGAGGGGTAAAAACAAAGTTTTCTATTTTTAGAGCAAAATGAAAATTTGTGGAGTAATATCTAACTTTTTAACAATTAGTGTTTCATTTTTCATGATTAAAACTGAAAGTTTTACTTGGTATTTTGCCACATTTTCTGTGGATACTTAGTTAAGCTTTGTGACAAAAACATTTGAGGGGTTCTTAATATTTCTGTGTAGAAATAAATGCTGTGTACAGGGTGAAAAAGAGAATACATCAAAGCTAATTGCAAGATGCAAACCTATAATGGAGTAAAAGTTTTAGAAGTTAAGATTGGTCATGGAAGTCTAAAGAGATGTAGGCTAATACACTGACTTGAACTAATATATATGAAAATAATTATTTAGTTTTATTCTTAAATTAAGTATATGTTTCGGATCTGTTTGTAATATATAGAGATTACATAGCACTACCAAAAACTTAGGCAAGATGGATCTGAAGAGATCAAAGGCAAACTCTGAATTCGAACTCTTCCTTCTTCAACTCCAAGTCCTGTGGGTGTTGAAATATAGAATCCTGCAATATAATGAGCACATTTTAGACAATACAGAACTTTCCTTTTTTTTTCAAATGAGAGTAAGGAGGTTGTTCTTTTTTCTGTCTGTTTAAAAATAGTATTAATAAAATCAAGCACAAATATTTCTAATGGATTGAAATAGTAGCAGTAGAAGTGAACAGTCAACAACATTAAAACGAGCTTTTAAACTTGTTGGACAGTCCTCGGAACTGGAAAGATATGAAATGAGAAGCTAACCCTTCCAAAATCCATGGGAGATCTGCATTTTCTTCAGTAAAGTCAGTTATTAATTTGAGTGATTTCTTCTTAGTTTATAAAGATGCCACCCTGTTTGGCATTGTGGCTTTTCAGAAGAATTTCTCAACATGCCATAGTTTCTATCTACATAATAATGTGAGATATGAGGTGTGTGTTGAGGAGTAAGGGAATGACTATGTGAATATTGTGTAGTGTGAGGAAACATCATAAACAAAGAAAGGTATATTATTTGGAGATTATTCTTTTTTTAGCCTTTCTGAATTTATTCTTTGTAGCTGAGAATTTGAACTTCCTGCTGCAGATATAGAAATATAATATGAGGCCAAGGCTACAGAAGCGTTGTGTTTTATCACATAAAAGTAAAAAAGTAAACAGAGATAAAGTCCTAAAATAAGACTTCTGCCTTATTGAAATCTTGGCTGTAATTTCAGATTTTATTCTGTCTATCTGCCTACGTAGCTAAAACCTGCATATGCAAACATTACATAGAATTTAAAAATAAGCATAATTAATGTACATTATACCACATTGTTATTTATACCTCCAGATTAGCTAGAAGATTCAAGTACATACACACACACACAAATGATGTGAACTCTGATAAAGTTATTTTGTTATAGATGTTCCTGGAGTTTGTTGTACATATGTGTGTTGAAAAATAGTGCTTCTGGTGTATTATTGTAACTAGGAACACAGAAGCCCTATATATCACACAGGTAAGCTTAAAAAAGGTCAACCTTTTTAAATAAAAATTATTCTGTGACTGTCATGATGTAGACAGGGATGAAAAAGAAGTAGTTGTGGTTAAAAATAATAATAATAAAAAAATATTTCCTTTAAGGTAAAGAAGGATTTTTATTTTTTATTTTTTTTTACCTAAAATGCTATTGTATAATTGAAATATTTTCCTTGGACTTTGAACAGTGTTAAAAACTCTCAATACCTCATACTTTAATCACTTCATATATTTCAATTATTTCTAGTTTTAGTTTTGGTATACTTATACAAGATGAAATTGAGTTGCATAAACCTTTTTGTCTGATATCTCTGAATCATTTTTATGGCAGAATAAAATTGCTACCTCTCTAAAGAAAACAGCTCAGACTTACATAACATAAGCTAAGATAAGCTTTTCCTTTAATCTGAAGGCAATTTGTATGTGACCTTACCTGACATATTGCCAAATGTATGATCAAAATCAGGACCACTCATAAAGGGAAAGGTAGGGCCCTGATATCTTTCCCAGTCTAAATCATCATCTAAATCTCGTATCCAGTAACAAAAGCCGTCTTCGAAAGTGCAATTGACTCTCTCAGAATCTGTTAATAAGAACCTCTAGTAAATAAAATGACAAATATATTAAATATTTTCTCAGATTTGCATAAGAGTAAATGACGAAGTGTGAATTTTCAAATGCATTTGAAAATTGGAGCCTGTGGTGTCTCTCTTTTACGAAACATTGTTACTCACTGAAATGTGTATTTTTTATTGTCAACAATTCATTGTCGCTGAAGGTGGCCTGAAGGTTGCACTCCTTTATCAATCTTCTTTCCTGACCCTTTGCCAATAAGTGGTGGAACAAGTGAACAAAAAAGGAGACCTGCATAGCTGACCCTAAGGACTAACCCTCCTCTTAGCTATGGTTCAGGTTGCTCCAGCTGAAAGGGCTTCCTATCAGAGACACCAGCCATGCTTCATGCACCAGGAATGCTTCTTTCTTTGTTCTCTGCTCCTTCTTTGATCGTACAGATTTGCTGAGACATCACTTTTCTTCCCACAATTTGCTCTGTGTCTTTTCATGGTGCCTTGAATTCCAAATCAGCCCACACGACAAGAATTTACTGACACTTTGGATGTTTCTTCTGCAGCATACCCCTTTCTAGTCACATTTCCTGTTCATTTCTGCTCAAAATTTAGCAGCTGAAACAATATTTTCTTGCAAAATATGCATCTAAGTTTTTTTAACAGCTACTAAGGTACATAAGAGCATGAGTTGTATTGCTGCATTTTGTCACTGAAGACTTATTGCATCTGGATATTTTTTTCAATATGTATTCACTGAAGCAGTATATTCCTTAATGGTTGTTTTACCACTTGGAACTGCTATTTGTGGCAGTGAGATAGGGCATGAGAAACAGGTATTGCCTAGAGATAACAAAGTAATTATTAGTAGCAGTGATCACACTGTGTTTGCTAGTGAACAAACTTACTGAAAGGTATCTCAAGGAAATATAGCCATAGTTCTATTCTTTTATTTTAACAGCACAAACATTGTAAGTCAACTCCCTATTGCTAGATCCAGGCCTGTATGACTGTAGACAGTCATTCTGAAGTCAATGGTATGATCTGTAAAAAAAGGTGAAATTTGTCAGTGTGGTCCAAGGTGAAGGATTGAGGCTAGAAAATACTGCTTCTCTTTCCATTTCCATTTTATAAAACTGAAAATATGGTCTCATCAAGCATTGCAGACTACCACAACAACAATAACAATAAAAAAGAACACTTACTTTTTAGTTCACTTGCATTGAAAGCAGTGTATGTTGCATTAAAACCATTGCAGTTTTCAGAATAATCAGACGTAAACCTGGCTGTAACCTCATGAGAAAAAATGTGAACTGTCTCAGGATTATATCCTGAGAGAGAAGCTGAGAACAAAGAGTAAATTAGTCAGAAAGAAATCAATCCCATATATATAATGAAATGTATAATGAAATATATAATGAAATCCCCAGCACTGTTATTATAAAAGCTCTTTTGAATTTTAAAGAATACTCTCTCTTGTGATCCTGACTACTAGACCTTCAAAATCCTGAAGCCATTTAGTCATTTGGCTGCCAGATAATTCTGTTTTCCCGTCTCACATATCTGCCAATATGGATATCATCAGCTAGTGGAAAATCATCTTTTATATTGCAGCATGATTATACTTTGTTATATAATACCCATATATTCAAATCTAAAATCTTCAAATACATGCTTATTATGCTGCAGATTTTCTCAAGATGTACAGATACGGACTCTGAAACTCTGTAATAACAATACTGAATATATATATTTGTTATATATACTTTCTCTCACAGTTTAATAATTAGTATATATGCTTACAGACATTTGAAAGGAAATATCGAAATTAATGTAAAATTATTTTATTTATTTAAATGTAGAGTCTACTGGAGATGTACCCTTTAACTGCAATGTTTTACAAAACCAACTGAGGGACGATCTTTAAGATTGTCTTTACATCATTGCACTATTACCAGTCACTCTCACAGCAGTCTTTCAAAATGTGCAAGTTAATGGTTGCTGCAAATAGTATTACTGAAACAATCTCTCTCACAGAAATTTAAATCCCAAAGTGGATTTATATTCAGAGCAGTACTGAAGGAGTAGAGTTTCTCTATTCTGTATTCCATGTCTTTCACTACTTCACATTCCCATTCTCTCCCTGCTTCCAAAAAGATGAATACATAATTAAGATCTTTCTGACTTAGAAAGATTTTGAATCTAGATATCTATCTTCAAGTACATGTATTCCGTCTGTGATAGAATTCATCTGGATAGACTGAGTCTACTAAAAAATGGGCAGAAACCTAGTTTTCCGAAATAGAGTACAGAGTGAAATTAGTTACCTATCTTCGGTATCTTCACTATCTCCAGATCTGAGTCAGTAATGCCACATACATTAATTTGCAGAGCTTCAGTTTAAATGACTTATTTTAATGTCACTATGGATGACATTAAAGGATCGTGGCACTGGTCAAGGCATTTACATTGCTCAGATAAGACCTTTAAAAATTGTGGTTTCTTACATGTTAGGCAAGTATTCTGTCCATTGCATAAGAATGGTTAAGTATACTGAAATCAACTTTAGAAGGAAAACTCTACACAGATTCATTCTTCCATTGAAATATACACATGCATTTTTTTTTTTCAGTTTAAAATCTTTTACTACATGAATTCAATTAACGAGAAAGTAATATTAGCTGAAAAATAACTTTACCTCTTAAAGTCTTGTTTTGTCCTACACCTTCAAAAATATTTAAATTGTCCATAAACTGTTCTGTATCAAAAGAAGTGAAGTTCACCTTAATGGATAACCCTTGAGGCACTCTAAGATGAAAACAGAAACGTAAACCAGAAAGAATTATAATTGAAAAAAAAAATAACAAATTAATTGTGTGCTTGAATAACATTCAGTTCAGAAACCAATTGAAATAACGTCAATCAAGATTATTAATTAACATTAGCTATTTGACTAATTCCTAGTTTGTGGAATTGCAGATGCAATAGGACATTGACCTTTTGTAAAAGTAGAGGTATTCCTCAACTCACTGGAGTCAAGCGCATTTTAGGAACTGAATCTTTTAATAATGGAGAATATGATATTCAGTTGGACAGTCATTTTTTTCTCTGTGGTTCATTAATTCTAAATAACTTTTGAATACATTACTGATAAATAACATCTAGCTACTCAGGCAGAATTCTCTAAGTCAGAAAAGTAGTGTGATGGTATCATTATGAACAGCAAGACATCAAAATCTTTCAAAAGAGACAGACGTAAATCCTTCTTGTAAATCCTCTTTTATCAGAAGAGGCCTTTTTTTAAAACGCCTCTTTAAGCTTACATGAAGATTTGAGGACCTCAAAAACATTGTTTAAGAATATATTATCAAATCTAATAATCACCCGGTAAGTCTAAAAACATTTATTTTAACACAAATGTAAAAATTACTGTATTTCGTTTTTATTGAAATTATATTCATTTAGTAACATACATTTAAATAGGTATATTTATGGTAGTACAAATTCTAAAGCAGTGTTATCATACTATCACAATCTGCTTCTTATATCACCATTTTCATCATTTGTTGTTTTCTGGAATTGAGAGAGCAATAAAGTTTTTTGGTTGGTTGGTTGGTTTTTTTTTTTGAACAGCAGCCTGCTGGCACTTATCAATGCTGCTTAGTAGAGAAGTATGAAATTTCTGCTTTTTTTTTTTTTAATGTTTATCCACTGGTAAACAACTAACCATGTTTTTAAAAGATTAAAATATTTTGTTGAAAGTTAAAGGGGAGTTCGTTTTTTGGGGAAATATTGAACATATTGCTCTTACTTCTGAAAAGAGAAGAAAATACTTCTTCATTCATGGAAATATTAGAGGGGTGAAACTGTAAAATCTACACAATCTTGTGCTTTTCTTACGACACACTATATATTAAAATCTCTCTGGTGTAAGTATTGGTGAATGGAAGGAACGACTGTATCAAACAAGAAAAACGATGACTTTTTCCAGAAGTGTAAAGATGAAAATGTACGTATGAAACGAACTCAAAGACTAGCGCTGTCAAAGGAGCCTTTGGAAGGCAGAGTTTCAAATCTTGTTCAATTTTCAAAGTATTTTCTTAATCCCTTTTGAAACTCTTTTACCAAACTAATACTTCTCAGAATCAAAGAATGGTTGTTATTATAAAGCCATCACCATAAACACTGCCTCTCAATTCAGTAACTTCTGAACTGGCAATCATTCTGTGGATTTTAGAAGCTTCAAACTTCTAATCACCTGTCTTATTTTAGGTGTGTACCTCAGGATGAGATTTATCACATACTAGAGCTACCTTTTTGTTCTTCCTGGGCTATAAAGAGAACCTAGAGTGTCAAAGTCAAGTAGCTTTATGCTTGATTAAACAAATTCAACCTCCTTTGCTGGGAGATTTTGTGCCATTATGGTACTATTCAGTGATATATGTAAACTTTTAAAATATTCCTAAATGAATTAGGACCTCAAATACAAATAATTTCCGATTGAACTTTGTACCCCTAAATGATGGGAATTCTTGAAAACTCCACTTTTTAAAAATAATGATGTCTTATAAAGTTAGTAACTAAAGGCTACTATATACTATAATATATGTATTGCAATTATTTTGAGTTGCATGATTTATTGTGAGCTTACACATACATTCCTGTACATACATGCAGAATGCCATATTTATCAAAATCATACATAACAACTGTCATTATTAGTGTTGGTTATGGGTCTGCAAGTCTTTAAAGAAAAACTGTGTGAATACAAAGGAGAAAATGCTATTTCATATTTTCCATGCTGTGGTATTTGAGAATGCAAACAAACGACAGAGGGTTGATGTACAGGAAACAATATCACCTCATAATTGAACAAATGTTAGGTAGAAAATCATCAAAAAAAACTTACCGTATAATCCACTGGCAAACAATATTTGCATTATACGGTTTTGGATAATTCATAGAGTGAAAAGACCCAGAGGAATCGGTCAGCATGAATTTTCCATCACAAATCGCAGCTGTAAAAATATAATGAAGAACATTTGTCAAAATGCCATTTGAAAAATGGAAGCACTGTCAAAGTGATAGTGACCTTAAGTATTAGTTTACAACTATTACCTAGAAAATACCTTGTAAACAAGAATGGAAAGATAAAGTAAAACACATTACCATCCCACTCCCTTTTCAAATTCCTGTGATTAATTAATCTCAAAGTACTACAATATTATAGACAATTTAATTTTACAATAAAGACAGTGCAACTAATCCAAACTAGTCTAAATCAATCAGCCTAATTAAAAACCTGCAGTAGTATCTGATTAATTCAACTGTTTCCATTTTACTTTTTACATTTTTAATGAAAGTGTATCTTTTCTTAGTATTTCCTTTCTACTTCTATTTTAAATGAGGAAAACATCTCTGGAATGTCAGAAACAATCTGATATCATGTTAATGATATCAAGAAGGGATATGGTTGATATTGCTTTCTCTACTTTTATGAGCTCCCTGGTTCCTTACCATACATATTAATTACTCAGAGCTAAGTGGATATTCTGTATCCTGTCAGCTATCAAGTCCATTCATCTAAGACAAAACTCCTTCATTATGATATATTTTTTCAAAATATTTGTACTAGCTTTATTTTCTTGGTGTTGCTATTTCATTTTATGCATGCTCAGTTTAAAAATCAGTTAGTTAACAAAAATTATATTTTTAAGCTTCCACAAGACTGTAAATGTTAATTCATGTAGATTTCATTATTGCATTTCTAAAGATACTGAAGCACTGTTGAAACCTTTGCTGCATCTCATTGAGCATGATGCAAAGATTCCATCTGAGGATGGTTTTCCTTCAGTTTTTAAGAAAGCATAATAGAGCTTTCAAATAATGCTATAATCAGTACAATACATGATTAGCTGAAGAAGTAAAGGACAAGCTCATCAATTTGAGGCTGATAACCAGAAATTAGGTATAGCTTTTCATTAACATCAGAAATGAAATCATACCTATAATGGCTATTCAAACTGTGAATAATCAATCGTATTGAAAATTAAATGGAAATTTATTGACTGTAGTTCTCCTCTAGGAAATGATGACATCAAATAATAAATCAGTGCTCCTTGCCTGTTCATTTGATAAGTGTAATATTCTTTCTGACTATGACTGCAGCAAACACAACATAAAAATCAGGCTTTGTTTCTGTCAGGTTCAGTCATACTATGTTAATAAAGGCCATGTAGAATGAATTTCACTAACAATTACAGGACTCAAGAATAAGATGGGATAGAAACTTGCTAGCATGTTCCATTTTGCTATCATCATGGTCTTCAGGAGTAAACCAGACCATGTATGATCTTAAATACATGGAGAAAGTAGGTTTATGAAGGAGATTTACTATTCTATGTAATCTTCTAATCAGGATAGGCTAAAGTTTTGGAGCAGGCATAGAATTACTTTTTGTGTAGAATTGAATATGCATATTCCCTGTCTTCACTAATGTACTAACATTTACAACTATTTTTTTTTTTTTTACCTAATGGACAGAGAAAATAGTATGGATATCTTTCCAAAGTCAGTATTTATAAAATATTTGGAAATAGTAGAGGGAAAGAAGAAATCATTATCAAAGATATTTAACGGAGATATTTAAAAATATAACATCCACTAGCTTAGCTTTCAGTTATAGCAGAATGTAAATTTGGCTATACTCCTGGGATGAATTTCAGGTGTCAACACACTTAATTCCACATGTAGTCACCAAATGGAAACCAACAGGTGTGAGGAATACAGGAAAGGATTGGAAAAAATAAAAGATACAATGAACAAAGAAAGGGAAAGGTAGTGCAAGATAGTAAATGAAGTAGTAACAAACAGTGTGAAATAGAATTCCTTACTTGATGCCATTATTAGTGTAAGAGGAGTAAAATTAGTCTAAGAAGAAGAAAAGTGCCTGGCACCGAAGTGTGAAGTGTGAAAAACAGTGTGAACTAACAAGTGGCTAGCAAGACAAATGCTGACCTAAAAATGGTTTTTTAGCACCTGCAGTAATATTAAAAACCTACAACATACTGTTTTAATAAAAATAATGACTACATTTTGCTCTTCTCAACATTTACTTTCTATTCTTTGTTTTCTTTTCTTGTTTCTTCTTACCTTCTAAGAGATATTGAATAACCTGAAACAGGACAGAGAGATAAAGACAAAAGCTCTTAAGTTGCTCTCCACTGTCTAGGCATAGTAAATACTTGTTAGCTCAGGAATGACCAGGAAGGTTGCTGGAAGCCATCAGGAAGAACCCGATGATGTTCCTTGTGCTTCCACATTGCAGGGAGGAGGCAGCTGTGGGTAGAGACTGGCAGAGTAGCAAATAATTACACTTTTTCCTTTTCCTGGAGCCCTCAGAGAAGCCTCAGCTGTTCTCCTAATGAGACAGAAGACATCTTTTATAGGCATTACTTTTACTGCTTCCCAACATATCTCTGTCCATTTTTGTTTATTCATGTGGTATACAGGGTGTATTAGGAGGGCTTAATCCTGTTATCCTTGTGTTTCAGGGAGAAGCTCCCTGAACTGGTCAGATCAAGTCCACAAATTTAATTTGACAGGCCCTTTCTCTGCCAAGGGCAGTATATTACTTCCTGGCTTTCATATGATTGATCACTCTCAGTACTCTAGTAATGTTGTGAGGTAGGTAATCAAAAAATGTTAGCCTAGACATATAATAACTGAGATGAGAGTCTGCAAAGTGAAACAGGTCCTGAGCTTAGGCTCCAGTCTCCTTTTCCTTATACTCATGGGCTACATGGCTGCTTTTCATCATCGCAGGCTATTATTAATAGATGCTGTTCAGACTTCTGCATTTCTCTAGACACCCTTTCACTGAAATTGCTAACTGTACTTTTGCAATGGCCTTTTGTTACTGCACTCCATTGCAGAGCCAGAGAGAAATCTTTCAAGATAATTTTCATCAATAATTGCAAAGAATGAAGTTGTTCATTTTCTGAGAATCTTGGACATTCCTGAATTCGGTTTAATACATAAAAAAGACTATTAAATATTCCACTCATATTCTATATTTTAAAACTACAAATCTATTATAAACTCAAAAGTGTTTGACAAGAATAATCACCATAAAAGAAACAGAATTTTTTAAATGGTGGCAACTCCATTGTGTGAAAGAGCACTTATAACAAGAATTATATATCAGCTATAAATCTCATTGTAAGACGCTGAAGTACTTCTGGAAATCTAGACAATTTTAGCTTTTATATGAATGTATTAAGCTACTCTAGTGATGTAACATAAATGAAATATCAAAGAGGTAGAAAAGTTGGCAGGTATCCCAAACATGCATATGGCTTACTGCCATTTGATCCACTAGTTTTGCAAAGTCTGCTAAGAAATCTAAATATATAAATTTAGAAAACTCGAATTTTTGGACAGAAAATTTTTACACTGAGAATGTAAAAGAAGTGTGATAGAGCAACAATTTGTCCTCTAGCCAGAACTGTATTTCTGTAAGGCTATGAACTGAAACTACCAATCTAATGGCAACTGAATGAATTGCTCGGAAATGCCAGGCATCAGTAAAAATGAATAAGACCAACCCATCCAGATCACTAACGTGAGCCATAAGTACAATTCATTCCTTTCATGATTTTCTGCCTATTTGAAATTGTATTCATATTCTGAGATGTTTAGATCAGTTGTCCATATTCATTAGCGACTGGTGAAATGTGGCTATGATCAAGAAATAATATGTTCATTAAAAGGAGCAGGGCACTCACAATTTATATGTGGCAGAGAGTCAGGGAGAGATGCAAACCATATCCAAAAGCTCTGTGCATAAGAGGCTGTGCCTCAGGTGAAAAACTCTGCTTAAGCACTATTTATACCTTCAACCACACTGAAGCCCTCAGGACACTACTGAATTGTGTACATAACTGTGACTGCAAGTGGATGAATATCGATATATGAGCATCAGTTAAATTCTCATCTACAACAGAGTTGTAGTGACTTTCATAAAATGTGAGTAAAACTTATAAATTTGAATCTAATCATTCATAGTAGCCAAAAAGATTAATTTTTAAGAGATGTATACTACTAATTATTAACTATTATGAGGACCTTCACTTTTTTATTTAGCTACGTCCATAATAAAAACAACACTCACCAGAATATCAAAACCAAACTCCACATCTCAGAACAATGAAACAGTAGAAATGAATGACTGAATAACTCTTTGGTGTTGTGCTGCCCCAACCCCTGCAGTAGCTACTTTAGGACCTTCAGATTCCCTCAATGTAGAGTGACCTTCTCATATCTGATCATGCTGCTTGATGCAGCTGTTAAGATAAATTTTGATGTGTTTTAAAATTTTGATGTGTTTCAGTGGATATTCAAAGTATTTTGAAGGATAGTTTCCCAAAGTTTTGACTAGACTTCCCTTCTCAGCTGGCTGCAGTCAGAAAAGTGGAGATAACAAGCAGGTCTGCAATTAACATTTTGGTCTGAAGAGGATTCTACTTCTGACAGGAGTCAGCACATCAGCAGCCTTCAAAAACAGGCTTGCAATGAGTGTATAAAAATTCTTAAAAGTATTGATCTTTTGTTTGCTTCTTTGCTTTTAAACCAGAGTTGAGCATTTCACATATTTCTGAAAATTTAGGCCAGATTGACTCCACCACTTTACCCAGGAGAGCTCAGAAATATGTTTTCACAACAGAATTGAAATAAGTTTTCCAGAATCCTCTTGTACCAAATTATATTTTCTAAAAAAACACCTTGGTGAGATAATTGCTCCAGTAAATCCCAGAACATTAAAAAGTTCTCTTTGCAAGACAATACTAGAGCTGAGACTGTGAAGAGCAACGTAGACATTAGCAAATGTGTCTCCCCATCAAAAAGCTACATTTTGGTACACAGTAACAGACTCCTTGGTACAATTTGACTGTTCACTGCTAAATGGAGCATTGTCAATTCTGCACCAAAAAAAAAAAAAAAAAAAAAAAAAAAAGTGCTCAAAAGTGCTCAGGAAAATTAGGTAAGAGTGAAATATGTAATTTTTTGATTGAAAGATTTTCACAGAATCATAGGTTAGTTGAGATTGGATGGATGAACCTTGTCCAACACCCTGCTCATGGAGGGTCACCTAGAGCTGTCTGCTGAAATGTTCAAATCATAGAACCATAGGATCACCAAGGTTGGAAAAGACCTCTAAGATTACGTAGCCGAACTGTCTGTCTACCATGACTATTGCCCACTAAACCACGTCCCTTAGTACTATATCTACATAGTTCTTGAGCACATCCAGGGTTGGTGATTCTACCACCTCCCTGGGCATTCTGTTTCAATGCACTACCACTCTTATGGAGAAGAAATTTTTCCTAACGCCCAACCTGTACCTCCCCTGGTGCAACTTGAGGTAATTCCCTGTTGTCTTACTGCTGTCACCTGGGAGAAGAGGCCAGCCCCCACCTCGATACAACACCCTTTCAGGCAGTTTTAGCAACTGATAAGGTCTCTCCTGAGTCTTCTCTTCTCCAAACTAAACAATCCCAGATCCCTCAGCCGCTCCCCATAAGAACTGTGCTCCAAACCCTTCACCAGCTTTGTTGTCCTTCTCTGAACGTGCAACAAATCATCATCTTGCATTTCTCACTGTGGTGCCAGCAACTTAAATATTTTTGTGCCAGTCCCATTTCCTAGCGCTCAATGTAACAAGATGGAAATAGGTGGCCAACAAAAGGTGCCATGACGGGAGTCATACTCAACCATTCCACCTGCAAAATGCTGCCACAGAACACTCCTACCATACCATCTAAGTCTGAGGATATGGAGGCAGGAGAGAGTAGGTGGCCCTTCATGTGAGATACAGACTCACAGAATACAACTTTTCTGATAGAGCAGTCCCCAGACTTTCAAGAAGGTGGCCAACTGATCTCTATTTGTTACCACTAAAATGAAAAAAATCCTCTCCATTCAGTGTGAACAGCTCTCTGAATCCTTAGCTGTGTCTAATCATTTCACAAAGGGCAAATTTCAACTGTCTTTTAATTTTACTAAAAATATATTAAAATAATAAAAACAAATCTAAATAAAAGCTAAGTTCAGGATAGCTTTAGTTTAGAGAGTACCCTTTTAGTTGAAGCATAGGAGATTTTACCGGGAAGAGCGAAACAGATGTTTTACAGCTAATGTTACTGTAGAAACTTTACAATGGGATCTGGCATATCAGCTTAGTTCTTGCTTAATTTTTCTATGCACAAAGCCAAAACCAATTATCTAGTGACAGAGAGGAGATTAGCAAGGAGAATACATTGTCTTTATGATAAAGTGTAGTGAGATGCAGTATCATTGAACCAGAGTGTATCTAGTATATTGTAAAAATCTGTTTGTAGTATTTTTTATGATGATATTTTTAATGATGGAATTAAAAGATAAACCTCTCTTTTGACTTTGAATATGACAGTAAGTAACTTCTGGTACTGGATAATGTGATTTAACATTTGTTTTTGGAAAGAACATATTTGATATTACTAGGACACAACTTCACATGAGATTTTTTGACATTGTTTTATATTTTCTATTATATTTATTTATAGTTATTAATACATATATTAAACATCATCTTCTTTATCATTTTATATCAATGTAGACGCCTTGTGATATTTCCTTCTTACATACTGAATATAATATTCATCAATTAAAAGTTTAAATGAAATTGTTTGCATTTACAAGATAAATGTTATAACCCTTAGATATTGTTGTTATTTTTAGCAGAGTTAATTTGGACTTTATTGTGCAGCTTATTGATATTAAGTACTTAAAAATACTGACAAGTTTAAGTATGCTCAGAAATACCGCTTTAAATAGATTTACATTCTTACCACATCTTTTTTCCAATTCATCTGAACCATCTGGGCAGTCCAGGATTCCATCACAAAATAAATCCTTTCTAATGCAGGTTACTCCATCATCACAAACTTCAGCAGGCGGTGAACACTCAACTGAAATAGAAAGGAAAACAGCAATAACAATAAAGCAGCAATGCAGTTTTACTACAATGGGAAATTGACTTACTTTTGGCTACTCTAGCACAAATCAAACCAACCACTCTATTGTGTTTCACAAAACTGCATTTTCAGAAGCCAGGAATGAAATATCGCATACTAAAAAGGAACGTTTAGCACAGAGTAGAGAACGGTCTGAGAAGTGGCATAGTTTTTAAAATTATGTTTGAAGCAGGGCTAGAAGAAAGCTTCCATGAATTCCCATCTCCTTCCTCTACTTAAATAAACTATTTTGTGCAACATACCAAACACATTTTCAAATTCATCATTTCTTTGTAATTTGATTAAGTAAATGCACTTTTGATATAAGTGTATGTAAAAGTGACGATGACTGAAATTTGTTTGGATGTATGGTAACATTTCAAACTGATTTACAAACAGAAACTTTCAGTATTAGCAGCAAAAAGCAAAAGAGTTGCCACTTTGAATCCACTTGGTAGATGAATCAAACCAAAAGTACATCAGTCAAGTGATGGAGGTGATAGTGTCAGTAGATTAATTGCCATGGATGAGTAAAGATGAGACTGCATTCTAGACAGAGAAAAAAAACCTTACCAATAATCTAGGAATATGCTTTGCCCAATACAGAGGAAAACACTGTTTATTTATGACATAATCCACTCTAGTTTAATTCTTCAACTCATAAAACTAAACAGCATTGCCATCTACTGGATATAAATAAATTAACATTTTCTCGTGAAGGATTTTGACTGCTTTTGGAAACAGTAAATTACCCTCAATTGCAATATGACTGCTGAAGTCAACTTAGAAATGGCAGTAAATAAATAAGACGCATTTAAAAATGCTTATAAATGTCATATATATTTCACCATTTTATGAGACTAAGGGAAGTTTTCAGCAATTCAAACAGGTTTGGCTTTCCACCCATCAGAAGTAATGTGAGAGTTTGTTACCAGTTAAGTATTTCCTCAAAACCTTAAGAAATAGTATGCATCAAAACAAGTCAGTATGGGTATCAATATACATATATCAGTATTTGTATAACACGTAAAGCATTTTTGTAGAATGTACAGTCTTTTTGAAGAGGCCTCTCTAGTAAAATCAAAGGTAAACCTGCATATTGTGTACTTGCAGGAATGGAATGCAAGAATTAGTATGAAAACAAGACATACAGAAACAATGTAATCCTAAGATCTCAGACAATTTCATAAAACTGCCCATATGAAGTTGCCTACCTGAAGTTGTTGCAGCCTTGATTGTTGTCAGTTGTTCTGAATGTGCATAAACACAACCCTGGGTTAGAACATTACTTCTTGCTCTCTGAAAGTACCCCTACAGTTGTTTGGGCATTAACAAGGAGCTACTAATCTGCTGTTATGAGATCTGCATTATTTACTGTATCTCAAAACCCCAGCTCAGGTAATGGCATTGTAACTCCAGTTTAAGTGATTTGAATCTGATTGTCAAATGTCAGAATAAATTTAAGAGAAATAATATGGAAAACAAAATTATTGTAAATTACATTCTTTTATATTTAATCTCATGCATTTTCAATAACTTCAAAATGCTCTTTAAAAATTTATTAAAATAATAATAATGATTTCTTGTTTTCTTTTTCCCTTCCCTTTTCTGACCTGGAGTTGATGCCAGAGAATTTGTAATTAGACTCACAGGATCTATTAAAAAAAAAAAAAGAGAAGTTATGAGAACTTCAAAATTACTACTAAATAGATAAGTACTTCTTCATATAAATAACATTGCTCAACAAGTTAGTGGTCACAGTATAAGGAGACTCAAATCTGTGTAGTATTTTCATATTTAAATATATGTGTTTTTACATATTTACAAATAATCAAATGCCTATGTACTTGAGTAGACTTGCATTAGTGATAATAAATTAGAACATTCTGCTTCATACTTTCTTATATACTTTCCACATACCTTCCCACAAGAGAATTTTTTACTAACAATCTTCCTCTGACTGAGGATGTCTCTGGACATTCTCAGTTCCTACATTCTCCTTTTTTCCTCTTCAAATTTGTATTAGCATGCCTCTGTATTTTTTTACTTATATCAACACTTAAATGCGTGTCATTACAGTCAATGGACCCTTTCAGTTTATGAGATGACAGGCTAGAAGGAATAAAGTGGGAAATGTAGTAAAGTCTCCTTTATAGTTTATCATCTATCACTTTTGATGTTAGTAGTTGCTGATCACTGGCGTCAGAGACAGTTAACTTTTGTTAAATGTTCCTACTCAAACCTAGTGGTGCACAAATTTGCAAGATGATTTGCTAATAATTTTCTATCAAATCATGCTGATTTGGCAAACACTATTAAGCTAAGCTAGGTCATTTTGTAGTAAATGGATTAGAGACCATTCAGGACCATTCTCTTGCAGCTAATCTGAGGACACAGTTCAAAGACAGAGGAGAGACCAGAGGAGGTGCAGGGAGGGTGCAGCTAGATGGACTATTTTCTTGCAACTGCGTTCAGCAGAGGACATCATTTGTAGCCTCACAGTAGTTTGTGAAGTGTTACATACGTACATACCTACCTAATTTACTTCTTGCTGTCTCATTTAATGGATCTTTTGGGGGGAGGAAATAACAGTTTAATAGTTGCATGCATGAGCAGGCTGTTCTAATAAAACTCATCTTGAAGGTTGTTAAAATAGGGTTCTTACAGGTGTTACTCCCAAATGTACACATATAAGTTGATGACAAAAGCCACAAAAGCAAAGGCATAGGACAGTGACAGAGGCATTGGTAGTATAAATACAAAGCATACACGCTCAATTACTGAGCAATTTCACTAACAGAACATGTGAGGTAGATAAAGTAGGTTTTAGGGTCAACAGAGAGAGTAAACCCAAGTTCCAACAGGTATAACATACCACACATGGTAAAATGTGGGCTTGGGACTAAGAAAGAACAAGGAAGCTGATGGTATTAGCAAGCATATAAAAATAACTGGATTTGGGAGTTGAAATCAATGATCCTTGTGGGTCTCTTCCAACTCAAGATATTCTATGATTCTGTGACCTCAGGGAGACCCCAAAAAAGAAGTAAGGAATCCATGCTAGAAATACTATTCCAATTCCAGTTCAGGATGCCAGCAACTCCCTACTCCCTTCCCCCTTCCTCCCCCTCACTCTCATTTTCTTCTTGCTATGGACTAGCAACACTGACCTTAGGACTCAAAGTGACATTAAGATAGCATGCCAGAGGAAGTGATAGATAGGAGAAAATCTGTGTACTATCAGGTTTTAATGGTATCATTGGGAATAAAGAGTAGCAACTGTATACTTTGGACTATATGCATTAGTAGGCTTATAATAGGAGTAACAAATTTTTCTTTGTTATGACTGTAATTAGGCTACTAATAAATAGTTGGCTCCTATATTTATAGGTCTATATGTAGCATGCGTATCTTTACTTCATATTAATTGCACAATGTGCCTGATTTGGTACCATGCCCTGGATAATTTGTATGTGGCAACTTGTATATAAGTATATTTGTATCTTGTGCTAAAAAGGACATATTGTACTACTCCTCTTCTGGCTTACTTTTGGTGGGTTTTTACTATGCCAGCTTGTGAGACAAGGAGATGTGTCTGCCCTGTTCCCTAAAATTACAAGTCTTCCAGTGATAGCAGAATTAAAGTCTACTAACACTGCTCAGTATACCAATAACCAGAGTATGTGAATCTACCTGTCTGAATCTATGAAAATGTCATCTTGTGGCTCAGATGGTTGACAGATTCAACTTTTATTTTGTTCCTCAGCTTAAGCTCTTAGAGGTTTTGTACAGGCTTCAGACCAATGGTTTCTCAAATGGTCAGAAATGATGAAGCTGTCACTGAATGAATCCTGCCAACCCCCAGGTAGTACAATCAAGGCAGCTTTAAAAAAAAATAGTTTATGTTTCATTTTATGTTTCATGAAGGATACTCACCTGAGGAAATTAAAGGCAACATTGTAGTAGTAGGATTCTCAGCAACCACTGAAAGAAAGCAAGTTCATTATGAACTTCTTTTGTAGTGCAGTATCTATTTTTTTTATAGAAAATAGAGAGAAAACACAGTAAAAAAATCCTTAAAAGCTGTGGCTGTTTCTCTTTGTATCACTAACAGTATCTTGCTTCTCTCCTTTTGACCATTTCACATTGTTTTCTCAGACTCTGACTGTCCAAAGGAGGAAAAGACTCTTAATTCCCTTCTATCCTCAGTCTCTATTCATTATCACACATATAAAATGTCTTTATCTTGGAAATGTCTGTCTTGACTCTTTTATACCATGGAGCTTTTCAGAGCATCTGCATCATAAAACAGTGTTTAGATCAGATAAATTAGTTAAAATTAATCTGGAATTATTTGCAAGACAGAAAGTTACTTTTAGTCACTATGGAAATTTATTTGGAGCACATCACAGGTAAGTGTTATAGTTCCTTCCCTCCATGATGTGAAATAGAAACAACGTTTGTCTCGAAGAACGTGCTGAGACATTGGAAGCAAAAGTACTATGTTTACTTAGGATCATTAGTTACAGTTGTTACTTATTAAAGCACTCCTGATAGAATGGACAGATGCTACCTCACTTGAAGAGAGACATTTTAATGATGCACATGAAGAAAAGTTTTATTGCTTCAAAATTCATCAACAGATATGTAACCTTTTAAAAAGCTCTTCATAATTTCCTTTGGAGGCATTTTTCAAGGCTAATGAGCAATTGCTTTCCACAGTGATGTGCAGCTATTTAGTACAACTTCTTAAACGTGGTGCAGATAATAAAAAGAAATAAAGATGTCAAGACTCCAAATTTAGCCTTTGAATATCTGAAGTACTTAGCAAGAAATGCACCTTTTAGACCAGAGCAAGAAATGTTGCATAACAAATGTTCTACTCCTCTTAAGGCAATCAGTAGCTACTTAATTGTAGCTCCATCAGGTCTTCAAATGTCCGCCAATCAACTTCCACTTCAAAGGATTCAAATTGCTTGTTATCATTATACTTAGTGAAGGCCTATTTTAAGGCTTATTGAAGTCAAAAGAAATATTCTCATTAATTTTGCTGGGCTTCTTCTTGGGCTTTGCCAAATTTTCTAGTACTTGCATAAAATCACTTTATTTGAGTATTTTCAGAATTTGAAAACATCTTTAAAGCTACATCATTTGTTTCCCATTTGCACTTAACCTAAGTATCAGAGAAATTTGATACTTGGGCATCCTTCTCCAGAAGCCATACACTGTATTAGTTTGCTATTCTTTCTGACATCTTTTCAATAAATGAGTCCTCAGTCACTGTGATACTGAACCACTTTCCTTATTCTTGAGCAAAACAAATTGATAGTTGCATTTACTTATGAAATACAGTCAAGGCTTAATTGCATTAATCTGAGGGACAATGAAATTACAAGTGTTATGCTGCATACAATAGATGCAATTGGGTGATTTTCACTGGGAAATCCCTACTTTGCCCTTTATTCCTTCCACAGTGGACATATGCTAAACTGACTCATACTTTCTACTTGACAAGGTTCTTTCACCTGCTGATGGAGGTTGAGTAATGGAGGAGAACACCCATAAGCATAACAATCCTTCTGATGGTTGAGATCCAAAGTTGTTTCTTATATTAACTGCAGTTTTCAAGGATTTATATTAGCATTACCTGTGATCTGTATGCTGTTCACATCAATTTTCAAGGTCTGAGAAAGATCAGTTGCATTTGCGTTGATCCCTGAAAGTAACTCATTTTTTATTTTCTCATCTGTTTCTCTCTGGTTAAGATAAAGGCCGAAGATCACAACAACACTAGCAATATAAAACAGAAAGTGATTAGTTAAGCAAGATAATGGAGTGAATCTGTGATTTGACTTCCTAATATTTTGACATTTAATTATAATACAGGTTCCATTTGTAAACTCAAAGTATCATAAAGTGATGGGTGGTTAATATAACATGCAAAGAAAAAGCTCTAAATTATTAGGTAGCTCAGAACATTGGAGAAACTGTTCTTATTTCCCTTACAACTCTTATATCCACTGTAGGAGAAAAAAAGCAACAGCACTGATCTTACTGCAATGAAAATTAATTGGAATAAACTGAAGAAGGTTTATTTATTACTGAACAGGTCTTCTAGATTAATCCCTAAAATATTGATGGTGAACCTTGAAATGTTCACACGTCCTCTATGGATTCTGCTTTCACAAGGATCTGCTGTGTGATTTCCTGTATTTCCATAAATAAACAATAAAGGCTGTAACCACAGATATTTTGAAATCAGTGGTTGTATTTGTTTAACTTCTATGGGGCCTGAATTTTTACTTAGATTTAAGTTTTTGTTGTTGTTGTTGTTATTATTATTATTCCTAAGTGTTTATAGTATCAAATTGAAACAGACTCAGCAGTGTATTTTGATATGGCCTGCAGCTGTACTGCAGGATTGAGCACAGTTTGCAGTGTAAGGAAAAACTCTCCTCTTTAATTTCTTGTTTCTGATAACCTCTAGGTGCTGAGTAAACAAAAGCTTTTATTGCTTTCATTGTGACTCAAAAGAGTTTTAAAGGTCAAATAATAACGAGGTTGCCCAAAGGGATAAACACCTTTTTAACAGAAAGAGCCAACTTGAAAATCCTTTTTGAAAGAAACAAATGTTATTTCAAAGCAGAAATTAGGACAGATGTCTAGATTTCCATTGCCACTGATGGAAGGAAACAAGCTTTTCTTTGACATAATTGGTCTCCTCCTAAAAAGGCATCCAAATATATTGGATGAAAAAACCCTAAAAGTAACTTTTTTTTCCTTTGCTTATAATTGGAGTTTTGAACAACTAGCTCAGACATGCTTCTATTGTTAGTGAAAATTTTTGATAAATCTAATTCTACATGTAGAAACGAAAGCTTGCTACTTGGATTCATCTTCAGAGACAAAAGACTGTATGCACTGCCTACTTCTTTTCCCTTAGTATTATAAAAGAGTATTATAAAAGCCTTCATAAGGTTATCGTAGTCCATCTTTCTAAGTAATTTGTTTTATGACCTCACTATTACACTCAATCAATTGATTCAAATCCACTTTTCATTTTCAACACACATGTACTCATAGCTGGCAAATATTCTTATCCTATTAGTAAAATCCTGGTCTCTTGCTCATGTATAAGTAAAAATTGTTCTATGTAATTACCCTGTTTGAGATGTCTTGAAGTTTTCATTACCTTCTTCAGGGTTCCTGTAGGAAAAAACAAAACAAAAAGCATATTATTCTCCTTGAGCTCATAATGTTTTAATGCTGTGGATAGGACGGAAGAATGTTCTGGAACTGTATAAAAGTGGGTTATAGTATTACATTTGCTGTGTAGACTCAAGACCATATGAAGAACAGTGCAGGTTGAATTAGTACCACAGATTTCACTGCATTTACTGAACTGTTTTGCCAGGTAGCCTTCTGTAGGACAACAAAGATAACAGGATATAGAGAAGTGAAATTAAGCCAGTGAAATTAAGTCTTACTCTACCTATATTATGGATTCTTTAGGACAAACAGGATGCAGCTTTAAATGGTGCCAAGTGACAGCTCCACTTGCAAATACCTCAAGTAACATGATTTAAATGGACCTGAGTCCATAGGGACCTATTAGTATATTTTCATTCACCTCAACTTATGACAACAGAAAATCTCTGTCCTGAACTTTCTTCTGGATGGGAAGAACAGCAAATTTAACTCTACTTACTTGAACTGGAAAATTTCACATCTCTTAAATTTATTTGTCAGATCACTTGCTTGAAAGATTTCTTGTATCTGTACAAGGAAGAGAAATCTTTAACCAATAAAATAAAGAAAAATACATCTACTTGCACACTACATTCATGGTTTTAATATATTTTCCCTCCTCATAGCTTGCATCAGCAAACTTTGATGCTTCACTGATTTTCACAAAGAAAGAATATTATGGACCTGGGGATTTTGTTTGACACTAGTCTAAACTTGAGACAGCAGTGTGCCCAGGTTGCCAAGAAGGCCAATGGCACTCTGGATTGTATCTGAAATAGTGCTGCCAGCTGGAGCAGGAAGGTGATTGTCCCTCTGTATTCAGCTCTGGTGAGGACACACTTTGAGTACTGTGTTAAGTTTTGGGACTCTCATTAGAAGAAGACATTGAGGCCTTGGAACGTATTCAGAGAAGGGCAACAAAGCTGATGAGGGGTCTGGAGAACAAGTCTTGTAAGGAGCAGCTGAGGGAGCTGGGATTGTCTAGTCTGGAGAAGAGGACACTCATGAAAGATGTTATCATTCACTACAGTCTCCCTGGAGATTGTGGTGAGGTGGCAGTCAGCCTCTTTTCCCACATAACTAGAAATAGAACAAGAGGGAACGGCCTCAAGTTGTGTCAAGGGAGGTTCACTCTGGATATTAGGAAAAAATTCTTCTCAGAAGGAGTGGTCAGGAGCTGGAACAGGCTGCCCAGGGAGGTGGTGGAATTACTGTCCCTGGAGGTGTTCAAGAAATATGTGGTACTAAGGGACATGGTTTAGTGGGGGAATATTGGTGGTAGGTGGATGATTGAGCTGGATGATCTTAGAGGTCTTTTCCAATCTTGGTGATTCTATGGTTCTATGATGATTTCTGATCAAGCTTAAGATACTAAATATCACAGTTTGGGGAAAGTAAAAAAGCATCATCAACAGGTTATGTTAGGAAATTAATGTAGCTACCGCATACTCTTGGTTTAACCAGATATAAATAGGTTCTTACCAAGTGTTCAACATCAAAGGCAAGGACTTTGAAGTCGTCTGATGATTTATCTTGCAAAGCAGGAATGAATGATGTCCCAGAAATTATTTTAAATGTTCCCATGTAGCCTTGACTATTTCCAGCAGTTTGAGCTAGATTATTAAAAATATAATTAAATATTTATAAATAATACAATATATTTATAATAATATAAATAAATATATTTTATTCTATGCAGATCATCAAAACTAAATTTTTTACCTGTTTTGCTTTGTATAAGGAGATATTTTGTGAAGTGCTGATTTTAAGTGTGTCAGGTCATTTTTGACAAAAGTATAACAACTGTAAACATTCTGTGAATACAACTTGCCCTTGGTTCTCATTACTTTCAGTTTCACGCTAAATGCTGAATCCAGCAGCAGTGTGAACAGTTAAAGGAGACAGTAGTATTACTGTGGGGGTGCCTGAGCACCAGGATAGGTTGTGGAATCTCCATCTTTGAAGACATTGAAAAGCCATCTGCACATAGTTCTGGGTAGACAGCTCTAGGCAGCCCTGCTTGAGCAGGGCATTGGACTAGACTATCTCCAGAGATCCCTTTGAAGCTAAATCATTCCCTGATTCTGTGAATCTCTATAGCATGTGAAGCTATGTCTAATACGAAGAACAAAGAGACACAACAGAAATTCTCAGATAAGAGCTGAATTAACATGACTAATAGAAAATACCTTTTGTTTACCAGTTATATTACCAGGAGTATTTTTAGAATGTGAATAAAGGCATTAACATCCAAAAAATGAATTTAAATAAAAGAGGAGATAACTAAGAAACACTATCATAAACAACTTGTGATGGAGGGCCCAACACTAATTTCCTAATATCAATCAGTAATTACATTACCTTAAGATTCTTTGAAGGCCATTTGTCTTTACAGCTGAATATCTATTTAAACAGATGTTTCTAAATAGTAGGTTTTTTTCCTTTCTAAGTAAATTATGTCATACATAATTTTAAAAATGTCTTAGAAATATTATTTATTCATGATGAAACTAATGCTATTGCATCTTCTAAAGGAAAGATACCTGGGAAGCTCAATATCGCCCTTGCACTGGGAAGCCATTCCTGGTGAAGTGCACAGTTAATATAAATCTAAAAAAATCTTCAAACTAAAATTTCAATTCCATTTACAAATCATTCAATGTAGATTTTTTTTAATTTAGTTTTCTTCAAACATCAGTTGTGTGGTTTTATTGCATTATGAGCATTGAGTAGATACTAAGAATTACTTTTATTAACTTTACGTAATGCTAGGAGCTGGCTGTCTCCTACAGAATCTCTCTCTCTCTCCTACCTATATAGATAAACAACAACAAAAAGATTTATTATTTTTTTTTCCAGAAAAAAAGATTCAAAGAATTCTGGAATACTTTAAAATTCTCCAGAGAATCCAGTGGATTATAAATGTCTTGAAGAGTCAAACAATACACAGAGAAGGAGCAAAATTCATAGTTTGCAATATTATGTTCACTATTTGATGAATATGACTGAATAACGAAAGCTTTACAGTTTGAATTAAATTCCAAGGACTTTCCTTAAATTATAAGATGTGAAAATTCTCTCATTTCATCAGGCTTTAAGACATGCTTCAATGCTACTATCTTGGTTTACTTTGTTTAGGTCAATATCCAGGGAGGAAAGTGTAAAATAAACAAACAAACAAACAAAAAAGCCAAGCCAAAAGCATTAGAAGTATAGTAAGAAATATGAAATATAATTACAGTGACAATGATACTGTCTTCAAAGTCTGAACTTCTACTAAAGATCTTCTGAAAATGTTGAAGGTTGGTACTTACCTTGTTCTAAGTCCTTGATTGCTAACCATGAAAGTACAGTCAGCCCCACACAGACACACACAAAAAGTGCAAGCAGAGAAACAAACAAAATTTCATAGTAACTAAGAGGAACATGTTTCTCACGAGATGATTTTCTCAGCTTCATTTCTGTTCTGAAAGCTTGTACCAACTAAGGACTGTCATAAGACAGAGATAACCTGTAGATGAGGGTAATATTTCACATGAATCACAGAATCACAGAATTGCAGGGTTGGAAGGAACATTTGTTTATTTACAGGAGACGCCTATCCATTAATTACACCATAAAACTTAATAGATAGTTTTTTTACAACATTTCTGAGCATTCATGTTCATGAACAAGATATGCAAAAATGAAGAAATCTCTTCAGAAAGGAAATATTAAAGTTTCTGTCCCAGATTAGGAAAAAAAAAGTGCAAAAAGCTGAGAAATGGAAAATTGGTAATTATGACCCATCACAGGCAATTCCAGCAGGCTCCAATGGCCCTAGCACAATGCAGGGCAGGGCAGGGCCAAGCAGCTGCCCTGAGGTGCCTGGAGACAGCCTGGGTAGAGGAGGGCACACAGCACATGGCTAGGAGTAGTGAGGGTAGCAGGGTAAGGAGCGGCCCTACAGCACTCAGGGTAGAGCAGCCCATGGAGAGCCCACAGTGGAGCAGATTTCCACACTACAGCCATGGAGGAATTCATGCTGGAGCACATGGATGTCACCTGAAGGAAGCTGCAGATGAAAGATTGCCCATGCTGGAGCAGGATCCAGAACTGAACAGCAGCACATGGGGAGGATCCCACACAGAAGCAGGTTGCTGGCAGGAAGTGCAGCCTGTGGAGGACCCACAATGAAGCAGGGAAAAAGTGAGAGGAAGAAGGAAAGACAGAGAGTAGCTGTGAGGGGCTGAAAACAGGCTCCATTCCCCATCTCCTGTGCCACTTGAGGGAGACAGGAGCTAGGAATGAAGAAGATGAGCCTGGGATTAAGTGGGTTGGGAAAAAGGTGTTTTAGTTTTGTCTGTGTTTCTCACCATCCTAGTCTATTTTTTATTGGAAATAAATTAATTTTTCCCCATTTTCCTGTTTTACACATGATGGCAATCCTGGGCAAAATCCAAAATGAAGAGTGACCTCCTTGTCTTTATCTCAGCCTACAAGATCTACAGTTGGACTAGATGATCTTGTAGGTTTATTCCAAGATTGTGATTCTATGATTCTATCTTCCATCTTATTTTCACACAATGTCCTGTTGAGGAAAGGGGTTGGGATAGGGACTGTTTGGAGTTTGGTGGCTGTACGAGGTCAACACATCAAAATAACCCATGATGTATGAAACAATACTAGAACCTGTCTTGCTCATCACCAGACATTTTCTTTCAGAAATCTGAAGAGCTGAGTACAAACTGACTTTGGATTCCTCTGTCTTACTTTGCATGCTTTGACTTCATACCATTGACACTGTACACCATTAGTAAAAGCTAAACACTACTACCTGTAAATGTTACTACAGTTTAAATTTAGAATTGATGCCCAAAGGAGATGAATCAAAGGAGAAGCAAATGAAGTTGTGGTCTCTTAGAATTCAGTGCTTCAATTCCACTCTAGCCAAGGACAAAACTTATTGTGGGTAGTCTCCAATTGCAGTTGTGACTGCTACAAAGGAACTAATTTGCTAAACGGTTCTAGCTGGCAACAAGATCCTGGTAGCAATAATTAACAGGCAAGCCCTGGAAGCTGAGCTGGTAGTAATTAAGTGAGCTCTTATTCATCAACTGTAACATCTTACTGTCTATATATATATACACAGTGCTATAAGCTGATGAAAAAATAATATAACACTCCATGATTTCTCATACTCATTTGTGAATCTGCAAAATTAGGTAGGAGGACTTCAGCACAGCGTTAAATTTAGATTACCATTAGTCATGAATCATATCAGCAAAGTTTATGCTGAAAGGGACTTCTGAAAGCCATTTGGTATAACCTCCTGCTCAAGCAAGAGCTAACTGGAATTTGATTACTTTGTTCAGGGCTGTGTCCAGACAAGTTCTGAATATCTTTAAGATGGAAGACCCCAGAACCTCTTTGGAAAGCCATCTGTGCCAGTGCTTGATTGCCTGCAGAGTGATTTTCTTTCCTTATGCCTTACTAGAATTCACTGCAGTTTATGCCTACTGCTTCTCAGCCTTTCACTACACCCTTCTAAAATGAGATGGCTCCATCTTCTCTGAAATTACCACTTAAATGGCTGAAGACAGCAATTAGACATCCCCACCAACTGATTGGCTCCCAGCCTCTACTGGCACCTAGGATTATTCTAGAATTTGCTCTTGTTGAGCTCTGTTGAACCTCATGAGGTTTCTGTCAGCACATTTCTACGTTTTTTAATGATAAGGAAGTCTAGTGACCTCACTCCTACTCTTATCCTTTATTAAGTTGCTAGTTTTCCTGCTCGGTCCCCCTCTGAAATATTAGGTGTATATTTTTTCTATTGATATCATTTTAAAGTTTATTTTTTTTCACTTTCATTTCTTCTACAGACTGACAATACTCTTGAAAATTGGATTTGGTTAGTTACTACGTACCTGAAATGATGAAATTGTGTGATCCATTCAGGAACAGAGGGGGCAGTGTTACTACAAAATCAGAGACGCTTTTTCTACCATGTTGCAAGTTGTGAATAGTTGTGAAGCGATGAGTTGCCTGCAGCACAGAAATTATTATTATAGGAATGGCTTCAAGCTGCGCCAGGGAAGATTCAGGCTGGACATTAGGAAATACTACTTCTCTGAAAGGGTGGTCAGGCACTGGAATGGGCTGCCCAGAGAAGTGGTGGAGTCACTGACACTGGTGGTGTTCAAAGAGCGTTTGGATGTTGTATTGAGGGACATGGTTTAGCGGGAACCATTGGTGAAGGGCGAATGGTTGGACTGGATGATCTTGTGGGTCTTTTCCAACCTTAGCGATTCTATGATTCTATTCACTAAAGCAATTAATATAAAAATAATAAACTACAATATTCAACTGTATTGGCAAACAATTTGCAAATTGAAAACTATTGAAATTAGTCTCATGTCATTTTCTAAGCTCTTGTTTTGTCATGCCTACTGTGATCTCTATGGTAATCAATTTTACTATGGTTTACAAATAGTTAAAAAGTTGTAAAAGCAAATATTCTATGCACAGTATTCAAAATTAGACATAGTTACTTATTTAAGTATTGATAATCAATCACTTTTTCAGAAGTACTAGTATTGACACACTAGTGACATTTTAGATTAGGCCATTTTCAAAGAAACAGACTTTCACTAGGGAAGAAGCCTAACAGATTCACAGTTTAGTTGGTTTATATTGCATCTACAACTGCAGCTCCACAAGATTTATGACCTTATCGGGCTTCGTTTATTTTCTTGTTTAATCATTCTTCAGTACAGAGTGGAAAGTCTGCTGACACAGAAAGGAGGGAATGTAGTGTTCTGATAATACCTCTAATATCCGCAAACGTACCTAATGCCTGACATTCTATTAGCGGCTAGCAATCTGTGCAAAAATATTTTGGTTACCTACACAGACTTGCCCTCCACTATCTAAATGAAATGGAAATTGGCTTTCTTGTGGCAGCTGTTTTCAGATGTCAAGATGATTTGCCCCTTTTGCTGTGCAGACTTCCACACAGGAAGGCAGGACTGAATCAATAGACCTGCAGTGAAAGTGCAGAAACAGACAATGAACTTGTTTTTACATCATAAACAAAATTGTAAAATGGAGTTCATAGGAAAGCACAACTTCCAGCAATGTTGTATTTCAAAATAAAACCCTTACATATTGCTTACCTTTAAGTCTTCCAACTGTTTGTATTGAGGAGGAGAAAGATATATGGTAGAGGTCTGTTGGGTGCAAAACTTTGTATGAAATGAAAAATATGGATTTAATTTACTTGTTAACAGTATTTTTACTAGTTGAAAATGTATGAGTTTTTTTTTGTTTGTTTGTTTGTTTGCAATCAATTATTTAAAGCTGCTTGACTAAAAGTGGCATAAACATCTTCTAGAACTTATTTGGCTCAGCAAGACAGCTTTGCAGAGGAGCTGTTACTTATCAGAGGACTACACAGTGTTTATATACACGTTACTTTCATCCACTTCCAGGAAAACTGGAACTGGAGAACTTGTTCAATATTCCGTTGTCTAGGATGCTATTTCTTACCTAGAGGTCTGTAGACAAGTTCACAAGATTTTAAAAGTTCATGCAGTATTAAAGATATAATTTAAAAAAAAAAACTGGACTATGGATGGTGAAATTACTATGCTGCAGGACATAAAAATGTTCAACAAATGGCTGGCCTGATTCTGTGATCAGAAACAGCAGCAGTTTAGGAAAGACATATGTTTTAGTCAAGTGAAAGGTATGAAAGAACAATGTCTCTATTTTCACATTGAAGGCATTAGCTTGAACTACTACTAAATAAATAAATAAATAAGCAGTCTGATTTCTGAGTCATGTAGCAAGTTCAACTGCTCAAAGGCCTACGTAATGTAGAAATTCTTTAAGTTAAGGTATGTCCAAAGCATGAAGATAGAGAAGGTAGCTGGATGCTTCAGTCCTTAAGCATTGTCCAAAATGGGGCTCTGCATATACAGTGGAATAATAGCTGTTGAAAACTTAGTTGATATTTTGTAGTTTTCCTCACACTGGAAGATTTATTGTCAGTATGAAAATCTCCTCACAAAGTTATCTCAGAATAGTATTTGCACTGAAACACTACCTGAGAACTTTCATATACACAGCTGACAAGAAATAGAATTTTGCAAGGATGATCAGTGAACAGATGGGATGTACATGGGCTGCTCCAAAAGTGATGCCTCCAATTTTTTTCATTGGATACTGTAAAAGATGCAATGAGCACAATAACACTAGTGAGTAGAGCAAATTATCAGCTAGAAAAAAACATCTTTTCAATATAAACATCTCCATTAGTCATGCACTTTCATGAGCAAAGAACAACATCTCTGCATGTTTTACTTGTAAAAATCTGCACCTGTGAAGGTAACCCACTGCTTCACAGTCGCTGTGATATTGCTGCCACTAGGAAAATGTTGCTCACACAGTCCATCTATCATCAGCCTGAGCAAGTGGAAGTCAAAAGATACCAAATCCCGACTATACAATGGGTGTGGTAAGATTGTGCAGCCAAGACTGGCAATGTACTCATAGAATCATGGAATCACTCAGGTTTGAAAAGACCGTCAAGATCATCAAGTCCAACCACAACCTAACCATACTACCCTAACTTTAACAACCCTCCGCTAAATCATGTCCCTGAGCACCACATCCAAACACATCCAGGGACAGTGACTCAACCACCTCCCTGGGGAGCCTATTCCAGTGCTTAACCACCCTTTCTGTAAAGAAGTGTTTCCTGATATCCAACCTAAACATCCCCTGATGCAACTTAAGGCTATGTTGTGACCACAGTGCAGGACCTGATGCTTGGCCCTATAGAAACTCATAGAGTTTACCTTGGCCCATCAATCCAGTCTATCCAGTTTCCTCTGTAGTGCCTTACTACTCTCTGGCAGATCAACACTCCCTCCCAACTTGGTGTTGTCTGCGAACTTACCATGGATGCACTCAATCCCCTCATCAAGATCGTTAATAAAGATGTTACTCCACAGTCTTTAAATTTCTGTGTTACCATGTTGCAAAAGAAAGGTTGTCTTCTTCTCTAGGTTGACTCTGAGAGTTCAAGCCTTTAGCTTAGACAATGTTGTGATATAGCAGTTGATGTACTGTTGATGGTTTGTCTGGGTCCCACAAAATCCAGAAAGATCACCCTTTTCCTAACTCAGAAGACCGTGCACATCACTACTCATGAAGGACTACATCTTCAACTTTTTATTTGATGGGGCAATTCATGTCACCACTCTGTCACCAATCTGATGTTTTGACTGCAGCTCATGGTGGTGATACCATGTCTTGTCACCAGTAATGATGTGATCCAGGAAACTGTCACCTTCAGCCTCAAATTGGTTAAATAGGCCCTGACAAACATGCACACAGTGTTCTTTCTTTTCCTGTGTGAGCATTTGTGGGACCCATCTGGAACAAAATTTGTAATATTCCAGTGTTACTACCAATGTTTCCAGAACGTTGAAGACACAATTCCCTGGTCGTAAGCCACCGATTCATGTGGATGAACTATAGAGACACTCTTCATTTGGAGGTGTGATAGCTGTGCGTGGCTGTCAGGAATTTGGTCATTCACTTCACTGTTGCAATTGCTGAAGTGCACCACCCTCCACCTCACTGTACTACCATCTGCTGTTTGATCTCCATAAACTTTCAGCAAGCATTGATGAATGTCAGTGGGTGCAGCTTTTTCCACATAAAGGAATTCAATTTTGCACCTTTTTTCATCCATACTTCCATGTCAGATGCCATTTTGTCAGACTGCCCCTCTGCTGCCATCTGTCACAAAATAGAATGAGAAGGTTCAGCCTCTACTATCATACCACCAATAACTACTTCTGACCTTGTGGGCCAACATAATAACATAGGAGGCATTACTTTCGGAGCAGACTTTTTATGGTGCTCAATATAATTAGGTAAAAGGTAACCGAATGCAGTTATACATTTGCTTTATTTGAAGATCATACAGAGACTCTGGCAAAATAGTTCTAAGGGGTTTTACATTACTATTACATTAGATTATATTTATGCTGGTTTGTGCATTCATAATTTAATTAAATTCCGAAATGGGCCACCAAGTGGATAATGAAAAGAACATGCCAATGCCAATTTCTTTATGAGAACTAAATAGGATAAAACAGAAACTTGTCTGAAAATGCTGATTGGCAGAGGAGGCAGGTAAAAAACAAGGGATCAAGAGGTAGTAACAACATTATTGCTCCTTTGATTAAATTAATATAAAAACTGGGGTATTAATAATGGAGCAGTTGCTGAAAACAGCAGTAAATTTGTCACAATATAATAGTTCCCATGAATAAAACCAATTACAGCAATGTTGTTGTGCACATAGTTTCGTGCCTTGTAGGCCAATAGGAAATCTTGAAAGGAAAATGAAATTGGCAGAGGAATAATTCTCCTCTGTCTTTCTTAGCTTCTATTCAGAATGACAGAATAAATGCAGTCTCCTTTTTGTACACCAGGCACACAGCTTTTTGTCAGTATGCATTTGTTTTCTTAGAAGCACTGGAATAAAAACATCATATCTACTTGCATGTCAAAAAAGGTCTGAAGCAAAGGCTTAGGTATGTGCTAGTTTAACTTCTTTTCATCCCATGTAAACTGTTTGAAGATATATAAATAATCTGTATGGGAAAAAACAAAAACAAAAACTTGTTTTAATATGGTAAGTGTTGTACAAGGAAAAGCTGTCCTTAAAAATGCACCCTCCTCTTTTTGTGCAGTCTCCAGCAATTTTTCCCAAGGTTGTCAATGCTAGCTAGCTGTACTTCTTGATACGTATTTAAAAATACGTATCACTCAAAATAACAACATGAGAAATGGGAAATTTCATGTCCAAATAAAAATTAAAGCATCAACACCAATATTTCATAATAATTATTCTAATTATTGAACATTTTATTGACCACAGATTGTAGAATATCAGCAGTTCTGCTGTTTCGCACATCAGTTACCTGAAGATACTTAGAAGGTCCTTAACTATGAAAAATGGGAGTAGATCCTATTTCTCTTAAATTCAAATGCTTTAAAAGTCCAAGTCTTAAGATAATATTCCTAAATCTCTGGCTTTCTTAGGCAAATACATATTTAAAATCAATCTTTTCTTGTACAACTCTAGAAGAAGTAATAATTATTTCTAACCTATATAATAAATACTACAAGAACTAAAATAGCTTGTCCATAAACCTTTGGAATGATTAGGAAAATCTATGTAAAGTCCACTTTTGATTTTATGAAGCATTTGTACTCTTGTGTAGCATTATTATGAATATGATAGCACTTTTAGCTGTCTGAGGTTCTATAAAGGTAGACAACAACAACAAAAAAATTTTTGAATACCTCTGTTATTATTCCATGTTACCATCTCACAGACATTATTTCTGGTTGATCACATCATCCAAAACAAAAGGAAACTGATATGCAAGTCAGAGAGAGTATATATGACTTCAAAGAGAAGAAGAAGAGGAAATCTGTAATCCTTGCAGTTCACTCATCTAAATAGTGCAAAAAAATGAGGAGAAAACTGAGACCAGATAAGCTATAAAAGAGCACAGATAAACATTTACGTAATGCTCAATATTTCAAGTGTAAGCATGTCTAGTCTTTCTAAATACACCTACTATGAAGTGAATTGAAAAGTTTTTAAAATACTTTTGATGTTAACAATATCAAGCACAGCCTTCCAAAAACAGTTGGCCTTCATTTTGCTCCTTTTCTTTTGAAATGTATGGTAAACTTTTCAGTAGAAGCTGAGCTTGACTGGTAGAAGAATTACTTAAGTGCAGAATACTTTGAAATAATCACACATTACACCTAATGTATCAGAAAGACAACAATTATTGGGTTGTTTTAATGTTTTTCAAATTGCTTGTTTTGGAGGAAAGGGATGATAGGAAAACAACTGTAATACACCTTTCAAGATGCCCCCAGTCAAGATAAAACAGATCAGAAGTTCAGTTGCTAAATGATCACTCTTATTTTCTTATCCTCTGTACTTGACCCACGAAATGACTACTGAACAGAGATAATTTGTATGCTTTTAAATACACGTGAAAAGGCATCTGGGTTAGACCTCTCTGGTAATCCATTTAGCTTACATCAAATTAACTTTTCACACTGGATATTTGACAAGATGATGGAGAAATAAGATAAAGAATGTACAGTGCACTTTTTTTTTTGCGATAATTATTTTAACAGGAATTTACAGATAGCAGAAGGATAAAGAAAATGCTCTTGGATTTCAAAAATGGGGTCAACTAAGCATGTAATTACTTTCTCAACGTTCATAAAATTGTGCTGAACTATCTGACCAGGAGTTCAAATTTTGGTCACTGTGTTGATATTATTAATCATCATCCACTGTAAGTGCTGCAGAAATAAGACTATCTCTTTTGAAATAATTTAAATGCTCCCAAGATACTGAATAGGCAAAAAGATTTAAAACTTGTTAAAACTTAAAAGTACTGATGAATTCTTTATGTTAATATTTACTTGAAGTGGGGAAAAGACCAAATATTACATATAACAGCACATAATACTAACAATTATATTTTAAATTGCATAGCTTTTATCACTGACAGGCTTTCAGCCTCATTTTTTTTTCTTTAGAAATCAGAATTAGCACAGGAAAAAATGAAGAAAACCTGTCAACTGAGACACAGAGCTACTCCGCATGAAACGATTTCATATAAATATAAATTGACTTTGACAGACTTGATGTTTTGTAGGAAAACAGAAATTTGAAATAAGAAAAACAATTGCTTTTTTATGTCTTTCTGAAACATAGTAAAAGGTAAAAAAAAGCTGGTTAGAAACCGATCAACTGCAGTCAATAAATGCACCTTAAAAATTCCACATAATATTTCAGATTGCACAAGACTTTTACATAGAAGTAACAGGGAATGAGTACTGGATGCGCGACCATAATTCCACAAGGTAGAAATTTAAGGTTTGTGAATATTCAGCATTCTAGTTAACATTTGTCTCTCTTACATTGCTTAAAATACAAGTATACGTGTTTCAGCATTTCCAGATAGGAAATGTTTCAATTATTCCAATAAAAATGCCAACTTTGTCTATGTAGCCAATTTTAATCAATTTACTGGCTTACTAGCCAGTTGTTAGTCCTGTAATTTGATTTGAGATCTCTGTTTCTCTCTTATTCCCTGGGAGACAAAAAGACTTTAGGGTAGTCTTCTAGAGGCTGGGCTCCAAAACATTGCACTGAAAAAACATGTATCTGTAGATCTAGTTTTTAGAGATTTAGGGTGACAAGGCAGTTTAGATGTAACATCCAGAATCTGTGCTGAATTAGCAGAGTTCACCATCTTTTATAACAAATATCAACACTGAATTTCAATTTTTCATTTCCAGAAGTAAAACGAATAATCATGATAGATGACTACTCTCAAAAGAACAGGTAGGAAAAATGTATCTAGTTTATGTACATTTCATTTTTTTTCTTACTTCTCAAATAAAATATTTACCTGCATTGTAGTAAACCTCTGAGTTTCTTCAGCATGCTTACAGTTTCACTTGAGGGCTTTAAAATCTTGCTTATTCCAGCATGCATTTTCTTGCTTATTTTTCTCACCTTGTAAATAAAATAATTAGATATCTTTTTGTTTGAAAATGACTTCTGAACTATTTCCTAAACATTAAAAATAGTGAAGGTGGGATAGTAAATAGCATCCTGTTGTAAGGAAAGCACAGAATATATTTACTTATTTAAAAGTCATAGAGAAGAAGACAGACCAAATAAAATAAAATAAAATGTTATTTTTCACCTTATTTCAAATAAATAACATCCTCTGAAAGGATAGATTGTTCAGTAAGAATAGAACTATGGGAATCAGGAGATGTTCTGTCAAAGTGAAATTTAGATTTACAGAAAAAAGTTAAATGAGAAGTTTGAAGGACATGCCAGAAATCTTCAATAAAAAGAAAATCCAGATGGAAACTAGGATAAAAAAGAACTGATCAAGCAAACAAAACAGGTTTTTGTTAAAAATCTTAAAACATAAGAGGAAAAGTATATAAGCATTTACTTTGATAGTTCTTAATATTTTCAGATCAACAGAGCATGTATGCCATTTTGACTCAGATGTGAATAGCATTTAAGATAAGAATATTCTGAAAATAGGTGCTAGAGTGCTGTAAATAGGCATCAATAGCCATTTATATAAAGGGGTATGGTGGGCACACCTTATTTTTCAAAATCTTTTGACAAGAATCCACATGAAAATGTATTAAAGAAACTGAATTGCCATTGGATAGATTAGCTCCATAATGGGATCCCTTGTAAGATGGTTTACGTAAAGAAAGGAAAGCAGCTTAATTTTCAGTTTTCAGTGTAGAGGGACGTCTGTAATAGAATCCATTAAGGACTCACACTTTTTCACGAGCTTCTTCATCAGTGACCTAAAAAAAGGAGCAACCAGTGAAATCTCCAAGTTTGCTGCTGAGGTTAAGCTTTTGGTCACTGTTAGATTCACTAATGACAAGGAACTCTAGAAGAATCTCTCAAGACTGAGTTAACAGATGAAAAGGTGGAAGATAAATATGAGATCTTACATAAATGGGAACAAAATCTGAAAGATGGCTGCAAGATGCTGAAGCTGAATGTAGCAGTTATAACACAGGAAAAATATCCTGGAGGCATCATCCACAAATATAAAAGATATCATTAGAAGGCTAATGACAAGGCTAAGGACAACATACTCTCTACTTAAAACTCTCATCTTCAGTGTAGTTTCTGGTGAATGGGCAATTTCCAGCCTCTGTATCTGAAGAACAGCATATTAGATGTATAGAGAGTGCACTGGAGGTCAATTCAAGTTACCAAACTTAGGAATTGCCAGGCTTCTGCATGCTTTTTAAGTGGCATCTCCGATTGAGAGAGTATCCTATTGAAATTACTTGCATAGAGGCATCACTGGCCTGACAAAGTTGTGCATACCCTGTGTCACTTAAAAGATATAGGTATATTACTTTATTTTTAAAATACAAGTCTAGTAATGTTCCACAAGTTTAGGTGTTTGCTAAGTCTTCAACAGAATTTGGATTATCCTGACTTGTTGAAGAATGAGAACTATATCACTATTTCCTTTTCTGATTGTGTTTCTCTTGAAATGAATGTCATCTTTGCTGTATTTACAGTACTAGATATTGACTGACAGGGCCAGCAGCCAAGCACCCACGCAACCACTCACACACTTCCTTCCCTCTGCCCCAAGGGATGTAGGAGAAAATAAGAACAAAAGCAAGAAAACTCATGGACTGAGATAATGACAGTTTAATAGAAAAAGGAAAAAGGGTAAAAACAGCAAGTAATGCAAAGGCAATCATTCACCACCTCCCACAAGCAGATCAGTACTCAGTCATTCTCCAAGAAATGACTGCCTTGTAAAGACTGACACCTAGATTTTAATGTTAAGCATAATAGTGTATAACACGGAATATCCCTCTGGACATTTTGTCAGCTGTCCTGGCTTTATATTTCCCTAACATTCTTTCCTATCCCCAGCAACTGGGATATTAAGATGGAAAAAAGAGAAAAAATCTTCATCGATACTGTGCAAGCACTTATGAGCAATAAAGAAAATATTAGTGAATTACCAAAACTGTGCTAGCCACAGATATAAAGCACAGACTACTATGAAGAAAGTTAAGTCCAACCCAAGCAGACTCAGTGCAGTAAACAAAACAATTATTACTTAATTTAATGATGCAATGCACTGAGTAAATAAGTAACAATGCAGTAGATATGATAAGGATCATATCTAAAACAGTGATATGATGCATGCACATTGGTGACAGTCAGTGACACTGCAAAGAGGAAAGATTTTTTTTTTTTAAACAACTACTTTAACAAGCAGAGCAATTGGGAATTTTAAACTCCCAAGGCAGAAGATTTTCAATAATAGCTCGGTTCTAAAATGGTTCAAGACATGAACAGTAACAAATTTCAAGGTCAGAGCAACACTTTATCATGCCAGACCTTTCTTTTATTGTCTTAAGCACTAATTCAGAACTAATCTAAATCTACACAGGGAATCACATAAGTTTATAGGCTATAAATTATCACCTACTTTGCATCTAGGCTGTTCAGCCTTACCATTTTCCTTGGAAGAGCCCCAGTTCACTTATTCCTAATGTATATGGTACTTCCTGGTCACCTTACTTCCAGTTATCTGTTGACATATTACCTGTTGTGTATTTAATGTTGTGGGTTTATATGTGCTGAACTGCTATTAATCTATTTCTTTATTCTTTCCAGTTCCATAAGATTATTTGTATACAACACTATATACATACAAGAAATGGTATTATATAAGAAATTGTATGAAATAACACTAATATTCACAGGGTACTGTTATCCATCACTTGAAAATGATTGCATAGTAAAATTTTCTAAGTTCTCCTACATTAGCGCCTGCAAGCCCTGCAAGTAAAAGTGGTGACCCAGATCCATATAATGGTTAATATAAATCCTGTCATTTTCTTATTAGTATTAGATTTGATTTGGTCTGGAAATGAAATATGATTTACTTCAAATTAGCTCTCCCTTTTTTGTTGTTTTCCTGAAAAGGCTCAGAATCATCTTGATCATGTACAACAAAAGGTAATGCAGAGAAAACAACCAAACATTATCAAATATAACAAAATTCTGAAAAGCAGATGGTTGAAATGCTTCAGATATCCCTTATTTGCAAAATGTATTTTACTGTGCAATTTTTCTTCTTAATTTATAGAAACTGACAGAGCTGACAGTGATGTTTTGTGGAAGATTATAATTATGGTACTAGAATTTACTTCACCTTCCAAAAAGCTCTGACATTTACAAACTGTAATATAGAATAATTAACAGAATAGTACTTGTTTCTTAAGTATTGGCCCTATATCCCTTTTCCTTTTTATTTGCCTTTCTTTTTCTACTCTCTCACAGTGGACAGTTGCCCTGATGTGGTCAAAAGAAAATCAAATAACCAAAATCATCCTATCATACTTTCCTAAAAAATACATCATAGTATTTCTATACGTTTATATATATAAGAAAAGAAAAAATGGTTGTTATCCTAGTACATCATTTTTCATTGCCCAATGGAATTAGATTTGTTTCTGCATCAATGAAATGTGTTGGTTCAGTTCTCAAGACCAGAAAGCTGAAACACATCATCTTCACATATTCAACCAAATTATTCAACAAGAAGTTTCAGATTTTTTACTTAGTGGCATACTACTACCATGGAGATTAATATAATGTATGTGTAACTAACTATGATATGTAATGGCCAAACACTGCCCTTAGCTGAGAATAAAATCAGATTTTTCTGAACTGCTGCTCAGCAAAGAAAAGCAGGTTTGTTAGGTCCTGAACACTGAAGATATGTAGGTTTTGGTAGTAGCTGGTAATTGGTAGCATTTAACTTCACTTTCCATGTTATCACAGACTGTTGGGAGGCTGAGCAGAGGGTAACAGGTGGTATGTTAGCACAGAAGGAAAGTTTGCAGCTCCTGAAGACGAGTGGACTAAACCGAAGGTCATATGCTCCTACCATGGGCATTCTGGAAAATGGAGTACAGAAAACAGATATTAAAAATATAAGATTAACCTTAATCTTGTAAATATCTCATTGAAATAGAGTGAAGCCAAATATTTTCCCTTTATCTTATCTAGAAATGTCAAATTACTAATCTGAAGAAATACATATTGTCTTAACATTTTAATACTTCCTGTTTACTTTTCATAGTGTAAAATCTACATACTTCAAATGATTGCTATTACCAAGTTCAAAATAGAAGGGCTGCTCCAAAAGTACTGCATCGTATGATATTATTATGACATTAGAGGTGAACGTTGGTGATATGGCAGTAGTAGTTGAATGCTCCCACCAACATTCCACTACATTTTGTTGCTATGTGACAGATGGCAGCAGAAGAGCAGTCTGACAGAATGGCATCTGACATGGAAGTGCACTTGAAACAAAATTGTTTCGTTGAATTCCTCCAAGTGGCACCCAGTGATATTCATTGGCACTAGCTGAATGTTTACGGAGACCAAACAATGAATGTGAGTACAGTGAGGTGGTGGTGGATGGTTTATTTCAGCACTGGCGACAGCGACTCCACTATTTCTACAAAATTAAAAATAAATTTCTACAAATCAAAACATGCAGGCTTGTTCATCGCTGTTGAAAATGCACAGCTAATGGTGGTGACTATGTTGAAAAATATTATTTTGTAGCTGAGCATTTGCTTTATCAACTAGTGTTATTGTGCTCTTTGTATCAGTTGTAGTTTCCATGGAAATAAATAGGAGGCATTACTTTTAGAGGGTCACCGATGTGTATTGTCTGGAAAATCATGGGCTAAAATGTCGATTCCACCAATATTAAAATAAAAATAAAAAATTTAAAGAGCAATAGAAGCCTTCATACAAAACACATGCAAAAAATAACCCATAACTGTATGAGAAAATGCTCTAACAGAAGCAAAAGTGGTTAATTGAAAATCTTTCACACAGCTCAGTATGTGCTACTGAGAGAGTGTGGAACAGGTTACTATAGCTTTGGGTAGCTGAGAGAAGTATTTGTAACTAGAAGCATTTTTTATTTAGAAGAGCTTGTGAAGACCAAAAAGCTTTTTCACTCTTTCTGTTAGCACAGTGGTACAGTAGCAACAGTGGGTATCCAGGCACTGTAGAGCTATTGGCAAATAACTAATGACATTATTACAGCTGTTCCTATAAGTTCCTATGCTTGAGACTCTCTTCTGTGCTGTTTTTATCAAAGGGCCATTCTTGGTCTATCTAAAATAAAAAAGCAGGGCTATTACAAACTCTGAATTCAGGACTGTATCCCTATTACTGCACCTAATGAAGGATCATATCCCCTCTCTTACTAAATCGGAGTAAAAAGAGTAAACCCATAATGAGAAGACAACAGTTTTAGCAATCTTTCTTATAGTTTGTTTTGTTTAACACTATGACTTTCCTTTTGGTTATGTTGATTTGTTTATCCTCATGCCCCAGGATGTAATATGCATTCATCAGCTGTGAAAAGAACATCTGTCTTTTAAGGTAGATTTAAATGGATCTAGGTTAAAGTTGCTTTTACTCTTATTTTTTTCTATACCCCCACATAAACCCTAAATTTGATGTATTCATTGTTTAAACTTAGAAGGTGTAGAATTTGAAATCACCTTTAGTCAATTTCAAACCACAATTAGGAAAACATTTCTCAACAAACACAGAATGACAACCTAACGGAACTTCTGAATTTGAGTGCATACTGGAGGGAGAGGGCAGGGGAGGCTACAGCTCCATTATCTTCACACTGTCTACTGTGGGATAGAATTCTCTTCCATTACTGAGTAACTTCTTAACAGTTGTGCTGTTGCGTAGTAAAACACTTCTCAAAGGTTGTGTGGGGACAGTTTTCAGTATGCGCATATACACGTAACATACATACAAACAATTAAAACTGTGTATCTTTAGAAAATGAATAAAGTCAGAGTATATATCAGAAGTATTTTTTAAAAAATCCCTTCAAACATATTTCTGATTTAGCAAGTGAGTATCTATTCATTACACAAAGTTTTCACTTAAACTATTCACTATAGCTGCAGAGATATACCTCTTTTTCTGAGCATATACATGCCAGTTCTAATGAATTGAGAACAACACTTATCTGCTTACAGAAGTGCACACTGTATCTTTAGTACCATTTTTTTCAGCAAGAATTTCATGTTTAATCACATTTTCTGTAAGCAGAGAGAACCATGTGCCCATGACAATGACACTAAACATTTGCATAGGTCTGACTGCTGAAGCAAAGCCTAAGACCTTAATTAAGAAGAGACCATAAGTTTACGCCTATCTGTAAGTATGCCCTTGAGCCTCACTGACACTGAAACAAAAATGAAAATGTGACCTTGGACATCACAATTCACACAGCAAGGTAACACTTTAATCGTAAGATCTCTAGACATTGTGAAATAACAGAATCAACACTGATTTCAGACAGTGGCTACCAATTGCTTACCTACAGCTTAACTTTCTTTTTCAGGATGTAATTTGGTCCTCAAGTGAACAAAAACCAAATGTGGGAACATAAAAGTAAGCTTTCTACACATTCAACCGAGAGACTTATCTCATTACTGAACAGCTGTTCTTGAGGATGGGGGTTTTTTTAAGTTACACAGCACATTGAGAATATGGGCATTGCTGAATATGGTAATTCTAGTGAGAAAGATAGCAGTGAAAAAAAGGTATCTAATAAAAACAGAAATATACATTTTGCTAGTAGGAACAGCCAAAACAGAACAGAAAAATCAAGGTCAAATGATTCATAATTTCACAGAATAAAAATAGGTAGAAGAAAGAGAAATGCTAGACAAAGGCTACTGAATAGCTTGACATGAGAAGACAGCAGATGCATGATTTAAATCTACCTAGTTACTTAGGATTGGTTTTGATATCATCAACCAAAGGAAAGATCATCAATAGCAAGAAGTACATACAGCTGTAGTGAAAAGCTCATAAAGGTTGCATGCTATACATTTTCTCTTTTAAAATGTTTCTAAGTAAATGAAATGTTTAATGTAAAGGAGAAAAACCTACAACCAAATCTTCAGTACATAAACCACTTGCAGGTTAGTCTTAATCTAGCTAATCACTGAGCACTGATGCATTTTAGTATACAACTCTTGAGCAAATTTAATAAAAAATGCAAGATATATGCATTTTTTGAAAAATGAGTGTAGTTCTATATGATATGTTGGTTATCTGATTTTATGCATTAGCAACAGTGCACACAGATGAGTCAGTTTGATCCTCTGTTGGGATTGCAAATATTTGTTTTAAGTGCATGTTAGAAAAAAGGCATTTCTGTTTATCCCTTTGAATGTTTGTTAATGGTAATTCATGGTTTTATTATGGATTAGTAATACAAGAAATGAAAAGAATGCATCTTATTACTCAAATATTTACTTCCAAACTTAAAACTTTATATCTTTCTACTATTATTCCTGAATTTCTAAGTTAGTGCAGAGATGTTCACCTGAGTGGGGTCACAGACCTTACAGTCATATACCAGAGGACAAAGTTCAGCTCTGAACGTCTGCTTGGGGAGGCAGCTAGACTCTCAAGAGAAGAGCTTACTGTTGGTTCTTTTACACTATCAGAATAAGCAAGAGGTCCTACTGTGAGCAGGATGATGCAAATATATGATTGGACTGGATGATCTTGGAGGTCTTTCTCAACCTTGGTGATTCTATGATTCTTTCCACCTGCTTTTATAAAGGGTTATTAATCAAGATATTCCTTTAGCCTTTGAAAACCAGGAATAAAATGAACTTTTTCCATTGGCATATAAAATTTGCCTAAATTTTTTAGTTCATAGAAATTGACTAAATTTTAGAATTCGGGTTAAAATAAGAGCCTGCTTAAAGCACAACCAAATTGTCTAAAACCCAATTTGTTAGTGGCTTTATAGGCAAAAATAACAACAAAAAGCAACCAAAAAACACTAAAACAAACAGTCAACAGAACTTAACACAGGCAAAATCTCTTCTCCTTATGACTTATACAGCCCATATTACTGATCTAAGACGGTAGATGACAGCACATTTCTTAGCTCTAAATTGTCACAGAAAGTATGCATTTGGGTTCTGACAAACAGCCAAAGAGAATAAAGATGTGTTGCGTATGGTGAAAATGAGAAGAGATTACTTGGCTGGCAGACAGTGGTGCTCCAGTCATCCTTTGAAAGGCTGGAATCTCCTCAGAACTCAAACAACAGATTATGGCTATATTAATCTAATGACATAAACTGCTTTCAAACTTCACAGAGGGCATAGCAGGTTATATTCATATTTAAAGTACTGAGCTCTTTTGAAAATTGAGTCCTGTGCTTTGAAGTGTGTTCCTCTGAAAATGCCAGGTGAGAATTCAGGACAACAAACCTCATTTCAGAGAAAAGCTGAAGGTATTATAAAACATGTAATTTTACCAGAAGCTTTTTGTTTACCAGGAATACTCTTATTCAGCAAATTTAGAATAAAAAAGGCAGAATGTGGCCATTCCTATAAGTTCAAGGAAGTCATCTCCTAGATCTGTACTTGCTAGATATCTCTGACCATTTTCAGACAAGCCACTTTTGACTGGTGAGTGTTCAGTAGTATTACTGTACACATTCCTTCTAACAGATGGTAGAACTTAAGGGCACTGATTTTTCAGTCAGTGTGCTTGTGCATACATATTCCAAATTCTGCAGTACAAACTGCCACTGAGGAAACTGGAACTGATTGAGTATTGACTGCTGTGTGAATTTTAACTTCTAAGATGGACAAGTTTGGACTTTGTGCAGATTTTATTTCCCGTAATATTCAGTTATAACCCTTATCTATTTCATTACATGTGAGATGTAATTGTATTGACACATGACCAGAGATTTTTCATAAATTATTGAAATGCTTGTGATGAAAAGTAATGTATCAGTGAAAATTGCATTTATTTCTTCAGAGGAACCAGTAAAGTACTGGTGCTTCTTAATTTCAGATATACAACTCTAACTTACAGGAAAATTAATTGAGAGAAAAAAATATATTTTTTTTCTCAATCATATTTCTTTGTAACTAATTATAAGAAGCTATATTTATTTATTTATTTATTTAAACTATGTGAGAAACATGCTCAAAATCAAAAATTTCTAATCAGGCAAAGATCTTCATGAACAGCAGTTTATTCATTATCGCAATAATGGGCACACATCCCCTACTGACAAGGGAGAAATTGCACGCTTAGTGAGATCCACTCTGCTAAACACCCTGGGTCCGACACAGGTAATACTTCTCCTGGCACTCACTAATTGAGCGTCTCAGGCTCACAATCTTCCTGATGCTGTTGCTATGATACAAGGTCCGTTACCAACCTACTGCTTTTAGGTATGCTCTTTACTTTTCTACGAAGATGGAAGTGCAATGTTTCCAAAAGTTAGCACATTCATTCTATCCTGTGCTAGGCTCTCCCCACCCTGAATATTACCTTACCTTGTATCTGTGCCAATTCTACCCAGGTCAGAATGCCCCAATCTCAACTTCACTCTGTTCAGCAGTTTTCTTTGTGAAAAACAACTTACCCTACACTACATACAGAAATACTGGAAATTTCCACTGTAAAAACACAATCTACCTCTCACAATTCCCCCTCTTTTTCTTTATACCCTTTTTGTGTTTTTGCACCAGACTATGAAACACTTCTAATATAGGAAAACTATTTTACTAATCAGACTTGATGGTTGACAATAATAATTTATCAAAACTAATCATCTCTCTAATCTCCATACTCTAATATATATATGATTATTATTAAGAATAACAATTTCTTCATCATTGTATGATTCATCCTGATATGGACAGGTAGTAAGTCTAGAATCAATGAATAATCAGATTGTAGTACTAAGGAATGTGGGGAAGATGGGGAAGTTGGTTATAGTAAAGAAATAAATTCTAACAAACAGCTTAAAGACCGGGGATAGTCACCACCGAAGGATCCAGCGATATCTTGTTGGTCCATGGGGAGGCATCAGGTTGGTCAACAACGTCTCATTGACTAACACAGTTACAGTTCAGTGGAGGGGGGCACCCGTTCTTCCTTAGAACTCTTGGGGTCTGCCTACCCCAATTATCAGGGGCATCATGTCCTTTCCATCACAGTGATGGTAGCTGTAGGGATACCCACATTTTGTTCATCAGGAGGAGCAGCACATCTGTCCTCTCACCACTCTGCTCAACCATTAACTTCAAAAAACTTGTCAGTCAGATCATGCCTTGTATGGGTGCAGTTGAAAAAGCTTTGAGCCAAGCATTGTTCCTGCTTCTCACACCACCCGATGTCTTGTTATCACTGTCCCATGATGGTGTTAAGAAAAAAAGTGTTGAGGGGAACGAGGGGAGAAGGGAAAGATACATATGTTGAAATCACATAAAGGAAAGGAGCAAAACGTGTGTTGCAGTAGGTGTTAACGGGGACTCGGGATGTGACGCGATAGGACCTTCCCTGCTCTGTGATTTAAATATGACGTGTGCTTAGGAGGCGTAGACAAGGCAAGGTGTGTATTTAAGGAGCGGCCACACTGTAATAAATGCCATTTGCTATATCCTCATATAGGTGTCTGTGTAGCAATGGCCCTAGCGAGGGTAGATCGCTAGCCCCTGGCGGAATGTGCCTCAGAAGCAGGAACAACAAATGGTGCCCCGTGTGAGGAAGAATAGGTCCGTCGCTCCCCAATGTCCCAGGTGTTGCCTGAGATCCGGTGAGGGATCTGCTCCTGGCCAGGAGGATGGAGTAAGTTATAATGGTATTTTTGCAATTGGGTAAGGACTATGGTGGGAAGGATATGCCTTCTAAGAAGGAAGTGGCCACTGTAGTGTCCTGGTTAGAACGGGAGGGAGTGTTGAGTGACCCCAGTGATATTTTAAATCCCCAGAGGTGGGATGAAATTACTTCGGTGCTTGCGCACCATACTATGAGCGCGCAATCGGGCACGGAACTTAAGACATGGGGTTTGATGTTAAGAATACTTAAAGTGGCAAAGGGGGAGGAGAAGGTAACGGGGGCTGCTCGACAGCTTCTCGGGCTTGCCCCGGCTGGGGAAGGAGCAGGATGTGCATCTACAACTAACAGGGGTACTGAGGAGAGGCGGGGGAGAGCCAACAGGGTGTTAACACTCCTCGGGATAATGGGCAAACGGGGAGTGGAGAGGGGGCGGGAAGCATTGTAACCTGCAGATGCTTGAACGACACCATTCGACCAATACCGACTGCTCTGACCATGCCAGGTGGAGGAGAACAAGATGGCAACTGTTTCCTGACCCACCCCTCGCCACTGTATCCGGTCCGACCGACTCGACCCGGATATCCTTTTATGGAGTTGAGGGCGCATGCGACTGATCAGGGGTCTCCACAACAGGGAGGACCTGTTTTGTTGGCTATTTCAAGGGGTTGGCCGATGGTGGTCATTGACCTCAAGGTCTGCTTTTTCTCTATCCCTCTCACAGAAGAGGACCGAGAAGCATTTGCCTTCACGTTTCCGGTGACTAATAATGAAGGGCCTGCAGAGAGATATCAATGGCGTGCCCTCCCTCAGGGAATGATGTGCTCCCCTACAGTGTGTCAACTAGTAGTGGGAAATGTTCTGAAGGCGGTCTGAAAAGATTTCCCTCAGTATATGGTTGTACATTATATGGACAATCTATTGCTTGCTGCTCCCTCTTATTTGGGGCTACATATGCTTGAGACTCGGGTAGTGGAAACCTTGACCACTGCCAGATTTGTTATCTCTGAACAAAAATTGCAGAGGGGCCCGGGGGTTGAATACCTCGGATATAAGTTTCGCCCAGAGATGGTTCGGCCAACAGGGCTTGACATTTGACCCCACATTACCACCCTGTGGGATGTGCAGAAGTTGGTGGGGGCAATTCAGTGGGTCCGAGGGGCCTTGGGAATTGCCTCCCGGCTTATGAAACCCTTCTATGATCAACTGAAGGAGGTGGACCCGAGAGAACCTCGAGAGCTCACCCATGATATGGCTGCTGCATGGCATGAAATTCTGCAGTGTTGTATGGTGCAGTCGCTAGCGCGGTGGGACCCCAATCTAGATCTTGAAGTAGCAGCGACTCGATGCGAGGCCGGTACAACTGCCATTTTGGGCCATACCCTTGATGCTAAGCCACGACCTCTGTGGTGGTTGTTTTCAGTGCAGCCTACGTGAGTCTACACTTCCTGGCTTGAGATCTTAGCAATGCTGCTCAGGAAGTCCCTATTGCTATTGTTGCAGGCCCTGGCAAGAGAACCTCATGTTATATACCTGCAGAGCTCATTTCGGGACATGCAGCCGCTCCCTGAAGCCCTTCTTACGGTGTTGCGGGGCTTTGGGGGAAGCACTGTGTACTCTGATTCGTTACCCATTTTTGATTTAGCTAAGCCCCTCAATGTCTCCCTTCGATCTCGTGTCCTAACCTCTCTGCTTGATGGGCCCACCCTGTTCACGGATGCATCTTCAACCACCGGACAGGGGCAGGACTCAAGCAACAGTTGGGAGACCGCTGTTTTTACCGATCAGACAGCTAGTGTGCAAATGCTTGAGGTGATGACTGTGGCGGTAGCAGTGCATTTGTGGTGAGAGATTCCATGTAACATCGTCACTAATTCTGCTTTCGTGGCCAGACTGCTTGTCTACATGGATCAAGAAGGGCATCTGAGCTCTGAGGCCGCTGGCCTCCTAGAAGAAGCTTTGGCTTCCTGCTCAGCTCCTGTGGCCATCTTGCATGTCTGCAGCCATTCTGATGTGCCAGGCTTCTTTACAGCAGGGAATGCTGTAGTGGACAGAGCTGCCCATACACTTGTTTTCATGGTTCACGAAGCCCGTGACCTTCATGCCACCCTTCACATAGGCGCCCGTGCACTGGCTAGGACATGTTCCATTCCTTTGTCTGTTGCACGCGATGTTGTTCAGGGATGTCCCCACTGTAATTCTGCACCTGTAATAGAGGCTGGAGTTAACCCCCATGGTCTCGGACCATTACAAATTTGACAAACAGATTTCACTTGGGAACACCATCTGTCCCCCCACCCTTGGCTTACCATCACGGTGGATACTTCCTCCATTGTCATCGTAGCCACGCAGCATGCTAAGTCTAACTTGTCCGTGGCACAATATCATTGGGTTGCTGCCATTGCTGTGATGGGCTTGCCTAATCAGATTAAGACTGATAATGGGTCCTGCTTCATCTCGTAAAACATCTTGAGATGGGAAAAATAGTATGGGTACCATTGCGGAAAGTTAAATCAGATGCCAGCAAGGAAATAACCGGACTATGAGCCTTCTTGTTCACAGGTTTGGCTCCTGGGGAGGCCTAAACCACAGACAGAGGAGACAAGAGAACAAAAAAAAAGGAGCCGTTCCTGAAAGCTCCTGCTAAGACTGCAGCACATGCTAAGTATACAACACTTTTGCTTATAGTATCGGCAATAGGTACTGCTCAGGCCTGGGAAAGCAACGGGTATGTCAACGTTACCCACGTAATGGCCCAGCATTTCAATTTATCAGACTGTTGGATTTGTACTGCCTTACCACGGGGAGGGAACTCCCCTTGCTAGGAGTTCCAGTGCCATTCAGAAACTGGAGCTTGCCATGGGACGCGGTGCAAGTACAGTACATGGGGCGTGGCGAAAGTTTGTATTGGTTTGTGCGGGCTTCATGTGGTCTGGCGGGGCACGCATCCCTACTCCCTAGCGGGGAAACATTATGCTGGAGTTTTCAGGACCCCTTGACCTCTTGACCGCCCAAGGTCATGAAACCAGACGTAGCTTGTTATCTGAATACTAGCTCTCCGAGGTTTGAGATGCTATCCCCATGGCCGAACAATACTGTTGTCCTGGCGCAGAATGGCAGCTACAGTGTGGGTCATTTTTCAGCAGTGAACGTTACTTGATGCCCAAGCTCAGAGCACTGCCCTAGGCCGATAGTGGTGGCCTTGAGCAATCCTGGCGGTACCCCACTGGGATGTCCTCCCAAAGGTCTATGGTGGCTGTATGGGGATGGCCGAGCAAGGAAAAGTGTACCATCTGATTGGAGTGGCTCTTGCACCTTGGGAGCCCTCATTCCAAATGTTGTCTGGCATAACTGATCGGCACCTCCTCCTGGAATCCTACGAACACACTGGAGGAGAGTGCAGAGGGTTCTGAACCCTGTAGTGGAGAAACCTACTGGTTTACACAGTTTTGCTAGATGGTTCATCCCATCCTTGGGGGTGAGTGAGTTAGAGAAAACGTTTGTTAACATTTCAGCCACCTTGGAAATGATAGAAAATGCCACCGTTGATGCAATCAGGACATTACAAGGAGAAGTCTCTACACTTAGCAAGGTGGTATTACAGAATAGGATGGCATTAGACCTCTTAATGGCAAAAGAAGGAGGAGTCTGTGTGGTAATAAACCACAGCTGCTGTGCCTATGTCGATAAGACTCAGAGGGTAGAGACGGGCATACAAGCAATATGGGAACGGACTAAATTACTCCATCAAGTGTCCATGGACGATACTTCATGCGGATTTCGGGACTTATGGGAGAAGCTCATGAGTTGGTTACCTGACTTCACATGGCTGAAGCAACTCTTCATCGTTTGTGTCATCATAATGATCATACTTATATTAATGTGAGTCACTATGCGATGTATGTTGTGCCTATGTATAAATTCTGGGAAGGGCTATGGAAAATGGAAAAAACTCAGGTTAGGGCAGCAACTAAGGTACTTATAGTTGCCTTGCCTCTAATTGTATTATATGTAATATAATCGCCATATGCTGTAGCAAGTAGACTAGCTTAAAAGACCCAACATAGCTTGCCATCCCCTCTGTGTCCTAGGCTGGCGATCTCGGTGGGTGTTGATTAAGAAATTGCAGTCACGCTGTAACGGGGCAAGACTTTACTGAGCATGGGGAGGGGGAAATATTGCAGTAGGCGTTAACGGGGACTCGAGATGTGACACGATAGGACCTCCCCTGCTCTGTGATTTAAATATGACATGTGCTTAGGGAGCGTAGACAAGGCAAGGTGTGTATTTAAGGAGCTGCCACGCTGTAATAAACGCCATTTGCTATATCCTCATATAGGTGTCTGTGTAGTAATGGCCCTAGCGAGGGTAGATTGTTAGCTCCCGGCAGAACGTGCCTGTGAAGCGGGAGCAACAAACGTGCGTGTCGCTAATGTGCATAACAGAACTTGCCTTACCCATGGGTTACCAGGAGGCTAAGAAAAGTAATCTAACACCTAGGCCAACTTGCAGACTCCTTGGGTAATTCATGCCGGACGAGTCACCTCAGCATGTGCCAGATTTTCACATATAATATGATTACAAGTAATAAACAAATCAGTGTTAGAATTAATAAAATCACAACTGGGTGAAGCACAGAATTAAAAGCTCCTCTTGCTGTTGGTGACCATCCAAGAAGCATTTCCCACCAGTGGTGTTCTCCATCCTTCTTCACCCTTTCTAGGACATGGTGTATCTCTTTTGTATCATGGTGAACAGTAATTAGAATTTTTTTGTCTGTTATCTCAGATGCATTCTAGCAGTTGGTACAGATCATCATGTTGCAGTAATTTCTTTAATAAATCAAGGTTCATTCCACTTGATGCAGGTAGCCAATGTTGGATTAATGTGTAATTGGATCATAACAATTGATATGATGTAACTGCAACTGAATAATTAGAGTCACATCCCATAATGTTGGTAAAGTTACAAACACAAACATTTGAATGATTCCTTGTATCTATAGTAATATTACCTATGAGTATAAAATTACAAGAAGTTCTCATACACACACATCCTTTTCCACTATAGACAAGCACTGTTTCAGGGGTTTCATTGGGATACACCTCAAAACAGCAAATATTTTGCTTAGTGTCAAGACAAATGTCTTGAGCCTTGATGGTATTACTTTCACAAATAAATCCTTGTTGTTCCCATACAGCAAATGAACTAACATTAACAGTTTGCCATTTGTTTCCATTTTGCTGGGCCCATACTGTGTGTTCTAATGGGTAGAGTATAAACTAGTTGTGATTCAGTCCCAGCACAATGATTGGGTATACAATATATACTGAAGCACTGTGTATTATTAGGACAAAAGCTATAGCATAGTTATTAACAGGATCATAAGTGAAATTAACTAGATGCCCCTAAGATTGAAATTTTCTTTCAGATTTGTCTGCATTGTCCAAGATCACCTTTTGAATTTTAGTGTGTAAAGCATTTCCTTTACCTTCTACAACTAAGAGCTAGGGAGACATTATTTTGAGTTATGGCAAGTATATCTACAATTAACTGGTGGTCTTTTATATTTGTTCTTTCCCATTGAGATAATACATTAGATAAGAACCGCTGGTTGGTTCCCAGTGCTGATGGGGAAGACTGGGTTTTGCAATACACATAGATCACCTGTTACATCCGATACCCTACCTTTATTCTATTCTTTGTCCTACATTTCCCTGGACTTGGGGAAGTCAGCCAGTACTATCCTGGCCCCATTCATTTCCTGAATACATTTCATTACTGCGCTTAACCACAGTTGAAAGGGTTAAGCCTCTTAGAATTAGAATTTGGTCCCATATGCCCAACGTAGGCCAATGTAGGCATGGGACCATTACCAGTTAGTGAATGTGATAGGGTCAGCATAAGCAATTACAAATATTAATCTGAAGAAGATGCCTGTCCAAAACAGTGACACTGTTGATGATACCACAATGGATACCACAGGGATCTCAGGAAAAGGAGCAGGGTGAGAAGGGAACTTGCGAGTCACAGCATCAGGGTCAGCATTCATTAGCATATGGAAAACAAAAGAGAGAGAACTTCCTGGTTCCAGAGGAACAAAGGTTATAGGAGGCATAGCTGAAAAAGAAAAAAAACAAAACTTTCTAGTCCCAAATGAACCAAGGTCAAAAGGTAGGTGAAATCCAGATGGATAATTTTGTACATTTCCCCTGATTGTCTTGAGCCTTCCAGATTTTATTTTCCAGATTAACCCTCTTTGAGGGTTAAAGGGACAGAACCAATGAGGGGCAAATTAATTAACACCCGGTTGTCCCGGGGAGTATTTGTCCGAATAAGCAGCCCTTTGAGTAAGGGACCACAGGGTGTAATGGTTGCCAGTAGTGAAAAATATTCCAGGTCCTCACATCCTCCAGACTTTCTCCTGGATACAAGTCACTGCCTGGGCAACTAGCATTAATCTCCCTCTCATTTACTATCTGTTCTCTAAGGGCTTGGTTAAAGGATGACTTTTGAATGTTTTTCTTTCTCTAACTGTCCCCTAAGGTCTTCTACTTGGCCCTGCAGGTATGTGACCAGTTCCTGCAAGGACTGAATAATTTGAATTTCTGCCATGTGCTACTGGTTGGGGATCTCTACATCAGCAGTAAGAGCAGCTCCTAGAACTGCACAAATGGTTGATTTTCCCTTTCCCTCCTCCATACGAGTTGTTTGTGGAGGGAATTTATATGAACTGTGACTCCTTCTAAGTTGGACCAGCTATTCTGTTCCCACCCTATCCCCACAGGGGAGGGTTTGGCACCATTTTTTTAAAGAGGTTGAAAAGCGGATATCCACCTTTTTTTTTTTTTTTTTTTTTTTTTCCCCAATGATCATGCCTCAAAATGTGGAGCAATCTCTTCAGGGGAAAGGAGGAACATGTAATATCCACAACTCAACAATTTCCTTCTTACACCCCCGAAGGATCAACTTCCTACTTTTTTCTACCAATAACGCATTTGTTGCTACCACCTGGACACATTGAGGCCAACCTCGAGATAGAGGGTCTAATAGCTTAGACAATTATGAGTAGATTTTCTTTTGTTCCCCCCATTCTTGTGTTAGAACTTCTAGAGTAGCTCCTTCATTGACACTTAACAAAAAGGTGAGAAGTTTTTTTCAGGGCAGGCAGTTCTAACACTGGTGCTGTGATTAAGTCCCATTTTGATACTTCTACTAATTCTTTTTCCCCTTTTGTTCATTTTAATATGTTGGGTTCTCCCTCTGATAGTTTGAGATACAATCTCTTTGTCTTTTTGTGCATATGCTTCTATTTGTAATTGACAGAATCCAATTAAACCTAAAAACTTTTGCAACTCCCCCTTTGTTCTGGGCAGAGAAAGCTGCAAAATTTCCTGAATTCCTTCAGGATTTATTCTGCATTTCCCTTCAGAAATCACATGCCCAAGGTATCTGACTTCTTTTTCCACATACTGCAGTTTATTTTTAGATACCCTTAGCCCACATTCCTCCAAGAAGTTCAAGAGTTTACTTGTAGTCTTTTTTACTTTAGAGTCCTCTTTGCCACAAATCAGCAAATCATCTACATACTGTAACAACTTTACCCCCTCTTCAACCTGAAACTTTTTCAAAACTTTCTCCAGCACTTGTCTGCATAGATTAGGTGATTCTGTGAACCCCCGGTGTAAAACAATCCACATATATTGCTGCTTTCATCCCATTTCTGGGTCCTCCCATTCAAAGGCAAAAAGATCTCGACTCTCTGAGTCCAAAGGGCAGGTCCAGAAAGCATCTTTTAAGTTTATTATACTAAACCATTTTTGTTTGTGTGGGATCTGACTCATTAGAGTATAGGGGTCAGGAACTACAGGGTGCACTTGAGAACTATTTCATTAATTTTTCTTAGACCTTGCACCAGTCAATACGTGCCATCTGCCTTCTGTACTGACAAAACTGGAGTGTTAAAGGGTGACATACAGAGTTCCAGAAGACCATCTCTAACCAATGCCTATATTATAGGTTTTAGACCCATTATCCCTTCTAAAGGTATGGGATATTGTCACAGTTTCACAGCTTCACGTCCTCCTTGGACAGTTATTTTTAAGGGAGTAACTGTGAGTCTACCCCAGTTTCTTTCCCCTGCCCACACCACTGGATTTATTTCTTTTTATCATCAGCTGTTAACAAATTCATTGATACCTTTATACCTGTTCCACACGTTTTCAACTGCAATCCTAATGTAACTGTTAAATCTCTCCCCAATAAATTGGTCCCTGCTTCTGGCAAATTTAACAATTTCTCTGTGACTATTTTATCTTCCTATTTTAATTCAGCATTCTCAAAAATTGAAACTATAATTCCTGATCCCTGTACCCCTGTTATTCTTAAAATGTTCCCATTTAAATTAAGTCCTGGTATTTTATAAGTTTCAGATGACCAAGTATTAATCAAACTGTTTTGCTAATCCAATAGGGTCTTCCATTAAACATTTCATTTTCTTTTAAAATTTCTCACCCCACTAGTAAGTGGGGAGTTTACATATCCTATATCTCCTGGTAACATCGGAACTTCCCTAAGAGGATACATGTAAGTGTTAGTGGGGTTAATGGAGTTAGATTTAGGAAAGGGGAAATTTATAATATTCCCTTTGCATTGTTCCAATTCACAGATCTCTGTTCAGATGGATGATGATTTGAGCCAATACCCTCCACTCTGTCAGCTGTCTGCAGTCTCCCTGCTGTAGTTACAGGACTTGACTCAAGGACAGGATGGTAAGGGGGGGTCGCTGTTCCACAGAGGAAAGTGCATGAGTTCTAATCCTAGGGAAAGGTACAGGGGAGGTAAATAGCTTAAAGGATCCCATCTTTGGTTTCCCTGTTGTCTCGCTCCAATTTATAGGAGGGAGAGGAGGTTCTTTGAAATATGTATGCCCGGCGTGAGATTAAGAAACAGCGGTTCAAATGTTGGTCCGACCAGTTTATTATAAATGTTAATAAGGGAGATGGGGAAAGGGGAGGACGGACGCTATTAAGGATTGGGGTGATGGGGAAGGGAAGGCGAGCGATAGAAAAGATAGAAAGAGGCAAGAATTGCGTAAAGCGGGGATAGTCACCACCAGGATCCGGCAGCAGTCCCGTTGCACGATGTTCCGACGGTCCGAGGCCGAAGGGCAGGAGCAGCGAGGCCGGTCTTGGGCAACGAGAGGGTGCAGGTCGGGGAGGAAGCAGCAGGTCTCAGGTAGCAGGCCCAGGGAAGTCCGTCAGCAAACGGTCCGTAGAGGAGGATCGGAAGGCAGGAAGCTCGTGTCGTGGTGAGAGATCAGTCTCCACGTAGAGATCCGTCTACACGTAGCCGTGAGGATCAGATGGCAGAGAGCCCCTCAAGTCTGTCGTAGTGAGTGATAAGCCTCTGCCGTTGCCGTGGTTGTGGTGAAGGATCAGCTTCCACCGTTGTGGTTATTGGACCCTCTTTTATTCTCCATTTTCTGCTGCCTACGTGACATTCCTGGGTGCTTGAGCAAGAGTCCTGTGCATACCTCCTGAGATGGCCATTTTCCTTGAGATAAGTCCACACAAAAAGACCGTTTCCCGGCCATTAGCGGCAGCTTATCTCTCTCTCGATGCCCCTGGCCTTGTCCATCTGTGCTCCTTAAAGGATTTCACAATCCCTAGCCAGGACCTGTCCATCAGTGTCCTCAAGACAAAAGATTTCTCTGCCTTTGCCCAGGACTTGCCTGGACTTGTTCCTCAGCAAACTTTGAGTCAATGATATAAAAGAATAGTCTCTTACACCTGTTCTTCCTTATCTACAGAATTTCATCTAGCCATGATTAGCTGCTGTACTCCCTGAATCCAAAAAGCAAGCAGCATATGCAGACTCCTCCAAGAAAAAGGAGTTCTATTGTTTACGTGCATGTTCTGTATATCTACAGTTCAGTAATTGTCCTGTGTTTTAGATCTTTTTCTCCACTGTCACTTTCTATCTGTTACAGATTACCTTTTCTTAACATTTAGTTATACAGTTTATACCTACTAGCTAATTTATTCCTGCTCTTCTGCTGTCAGACAGTTTGCTAACCTATGTTATCCTTCACATGGGATGCTACTGATGCTTGTATATGAAATAACTGCATCTGTGACAGTAAATGGAAAAGCTAGGATTGTAACTGAGGCTACCCAGTTATTTATGTTTCCTTCAGCCTATGCTTTCTTTCTCTGCTCCACAGCTTGAGTTAGATATATGTACTCATGATGTTCCAACTCTTATAAAAAATAAATAAATCTGCATGTTATGGGCTCAAAGACATTAAAATCCAAAGTGTTAAAGCTAATATGTGCCAGATGTTACTCATAATTTCTTAACAGAGTTACATTTCATTTCCATGAGCTGCACCAAAATCTTTACTTCTGCCCCTTGTTTTGGAAAAAAGGAACTACTAGTCTCTCTAGCTCTTTTTTACATTTTCTTCTGGATATTTATGCAACTCCATAAGAGAACTTCTTTACTTTTCTGTCATAGTAAGACATTTTTTATGTTTCAGTTCCAGAGTCTTCCCTCTTTTAAGAATCACTCTCCTTGCATGATTTGTCATACCTTTGGAAAAATACATTATACATCTGGAAGCAAACCATTTAATTGTTTGTCACTGTTCTTCTCATACGACTCCTGTCTAAGCCCAAATAAACTAGTATTCTTCTCCCATGATTAGAAAGCAATATTTTTGATTCTCAGTGATGAAGTTTTATATTATTTTGTGAATCACTAGGATTTCTGCTGTTCAGTGATGCTAGTTCTGCTGACTTACTCTTCTGTTTAACTTTCAAAAGATACTTCCCTACGGAGTGAAGTTAACAACAGAAGTTTAACATCCACTTAACCAGCACAGTCTATTTTCAGTCATCTTAGATGTGTCTTTCTAAAAGCCCTTTTTTATAAAATGCTGTTCATTGGCAGTGATTTTAGGCTTTTCCAAGAAATTCTGAAACATTCTGCACTTTCTGAATTTATCTTTAGGATCATCCCAGAAAGATACACCCTAGAAAACTTCAAGTTCACAAATTTTCTGTACACAGATTTCCTTTCTCACATCTCACTTAGGTCAGTTCACTTAACAGCTACGTAGTTACTTTGGTGATTTTATGCTTTTGTTTTTAATAGCAAATCAGAAATAAAAATGCAGTAAAATATTAGTTACATTCATTCACTGTATTTAGTTTTGCATTGCTTTATGTTGCAGTGATTATAATTTAACTAGACAAGAACCAAAAGAAATATTTAATAGAAAATTATGAATATAATATTAACAGTTAGTGAGGAAATCTCCCTTATTAATTTTATAAATTTAATCTCCACTAAAATATTACTTGGTTTAATCTGATTTTTTCTTGTCTCTTTTAAACTTTTCTTGGCTTAATTTTTCATGCTATAATATAATCAGTGCCCGAAGATAATATTTAATAGAATATTAGGTTGTCTTTCAATGTGATTGGGAAATAGTGTATTTTTACTTGTACTACGACCATGGATTTTACTCATAGGGCTAAAGTGCAGATTTAGGTCTTGTTGGTGTGAACTACAACCCTTATTACAAAGTGCCACACATATTTCTCTGAGTCATAAAACCTTTTATGGTTTCTACGTGCCTTCTGGGTTCTCCATAAGAGATTTTTTTCCATTAGGCTGTATCAGATAATAATTGTACTTCTTGCATTGACTCAACTGTGCTGACATATCACTGAAGAGAGGTCAGAGAGTATTAATTCTTCACTCCACAATTCCAAACTGCTTTTAGAACACAGTATATGGACTCCTAATACTTCCTACCACTGCCAGTATGTATAGAGGCAGATGATCCAGGGGATTCTGGCACTGATGAACAGACACATAGGTCAAGACTAAATTAGCGTCTGGTTTCCAAGCAGCAGCGGTTGATCCAGGCCAACAAGCTGTCTGACAGAGTCTCTTTATTCAGTCAGTAGAAAAAATAGTAGTAGCAGTACTGGGGCTGAGCATATTACCTAATAAAATGCTTTACTTGGTATAGCTACTTCTCTTTAGTAAAGTATAGAGGGAACCAGAGACTGGAAACCGTGCAAGCACTCTGAATAATTAATTGCTTCCTTGAATGTAGATATCATATTTGATGTGACCAAAGTAATTGCAAAGCTTTGTCTCCATCAACAGCAGTACAACTTTGGTAGTTCAGAAATTCCCATCAAATGTTTTTGGAGTGATTCCATCTCTCTTATTTGGCAGAGAAAACATGAAATTCGAGCAAAACAAAAAGTTGAGGAAAAAAAATGACACTGTAGAATTTTTGTCTCTTGATCCCCTTCAGACCTGGCGTTTTGCCTTTTCATTCCTTGGTGCCCAGTGGGAAACATGAAGGAGGCTGATACATCAGTTTTCACCATCTGCAAACTGCGAAGGAGAAAAGACCAATTTCATTGTGCAAAAAAATCTAAAGTGATAGCGAAGGCAAAAAGTTCAAAATGCCATTACCTTCTGTCAGAAATGGATCTTTAAAAGCAGATAAAAGCTGATCATGTCCCTAATGTAAAATAAACTAGGAGATGACAGGAAAAGATATTTATAGGGAATAGAAGGAAAGTGCTTTGCTTTGGAATCCAGCCATAAGGGAAAGTGCAGCTAAGGATAATTCATTTCAGAATCTTCCCCAGGCTGTGTTAGTCCTACTGCAATTCTGCAGAATAATAGAACCAAAATGCTCTTTTCTGGAGTTGTAGGTTCAATTTCATTGCTTTTTTTTTTCTTTCTTTCTTTCCCCTTTTATCAACCCAAGATGGACAGATGTTTTAATATCTGGAAGGATCAGCTAAGCTTAGGCTTATTTTATATATATATATATAACAGACTATATATAACAGAATGGCCTATTCCTCTTCAAGGAATTATGTCAACAAAATCTTACAAAGCAAATTGGTCAGAGTGGGAATTGGTTGCCAGTATGCCTGATCCAAAGACAAAGAAGGAGCATCTTACTGACACCATTGTTACTGACACCACTGATGTCAGCTGGTTGTGAAGCAGGCCCTAGGGGATAGTGCTTACATATATATCTAAAAAAAAAACCAAAAAACCCCCCAAAACAGAAAAAAAGACAAAACAAAAAACATATTTGCATTTGAACCTTGCTACATTATGTATTCATAGAGGATATTTCAAATCTTAATTCACTGTATTTATTCCAGCTTTCGGAGATATTTTAAATGTATATGAGAACACAGTCTCCTAAATACATTATATTTAATGTTTAACATGTTAAGAAATCATGTTTAAAAGTGATTTCCTAACAAACTAATGCATATTGCCTAGTTGCTACACTTACAAAAATCTTGTCAGTGCTTAAAAAGAAACTAAGACACATTAAATGTCTCTATGCTATTTCAGCAGATCAGTCTTCCAAAAATCAATAGTTTAGTGCCATCCTTTAAAAAGTCTTTGGATGGGACAGACAACTGATCAATTTAGAATAGTTTTAAAATATTATGCATGCTTGTGAAGACTAAACAAATTAGTTGTTGAGGGAACCATATTGCTACAGCATTTTGAAAATCACTTGATGCATAATTTGAGCTTTGATTCAGTAAAGTATGGAAACATAAGCTTAAAGCTAAGTGTTTTCTGTCACACTTCTTTTGTCCTGTCTGTAACATGCAGCCAGCATGTATGATAAGAAAAAAGATTCTGCAGTGTAAGACTTCAACTATGACTTCTTATTGTTTGAGAAGATGGACCGGGGAAATGGAAATCTGCCAAGGTAACTAAGATACTTAGCAGACAGTGATATGATAATAGCAGATTTAAAGACCCATCAAAAAATTAAGATCAAATACACTATTTATTTTTCTGTAATGTAAAACAGATGGCATCTGGACAGACAAGAAATGTGAATTTATGTCACAGTCAGGAGAGCCATCCACATTATTGCTGGCATGGACATGGTAAAGTCAAGTCAATCTCTAAGTGAAGAACAAGAAGAATAAAAGATCCTCCCTCTGAGGAATTTTTGCCAAGGCAAGGAGACTATGCATGGGCAGAAATGGTCTAACAGCTTGAAAAATACACTTGTAGAGAAAAAGTGTCAATAAAAACGCAAGAGTATAATATATTTACATAAGGTAACAAAAAATGCCTGAAAACCACAACTCCAGATGCAGGTTCAATTCATAGAAAAACAACAACAAAAACAGTAAAAAAAAAATGGAAGAAGTAGTCCAACTACTTCAATGCATTCCAAATGAAGTAGAGATAGGAAAACTGACAAGTTAGAACCTGGAGTTTTAAAGAACATGTAACTCAATTCCAATCCCCTAACCCCCCCCCCCCCCCTTTTTTTTCCCCCTAGGAAAGCAGAGTTCGTACGGTCGGTCACATATTTTGACTTAAATAGATTTTTGATCCTGTTTTGTATGAAATTTTCTCATAATAAAAATGTTGATGCAGAGCATTTTAAGAAGCTAGTCAGAAGGCTGACACCGAAGGTCTGGTGACTGAAAAAAAATGCCTGTGGAAGCTTATTATAAGGATTCTATTTCAGTAGAAACAACATAACTACAGAACAAAGTACAAGTGGCAGTCCATAGAATCGTAAAATAATTTTGGGTTGGAAAAGACCTCTAAGGTCACCAAGTCACCACTAACCTTGCACTTCCAAGTCTACTACTAAACCAGGTCCTTAACAACCACAACTACACATCTTTTAAATAACAGCAGGCATGTTGACTCAAATGCTTCCCTGGTCAGCCTGTTCAAATGCTTCACAACTTATTCAGTGAAGACATTTTTTGAAATATCCAGTCTCCTTTGGCACAGCTTGAGACCATTTTTTCTTGTCCTGTCACTTGTTGCTTGGGAGAAGAGACTGACCTGCACCTTTCGGCAACCTCCTTTCAGGCAGCTGTAGAAAGCAATTAGGTCCCTGAGACTCCTGTTCTCTGGGCTAAATAAATCCAATTTCCTCAGCTGCTCCACATGAGACTTATGTTCCAGACCCTTTGCCAGTTTTACCGTGTTTCTTCGGACACACTCCAACACCATGATATCTTTCCTGCAGTGAAGGGCCCAAAACAACATCATATTTGAGGTGTGACCTCACCTGAGCCAAGCACAACAATCACTTCCCCAGTCCTCCAGGCTGTCCTATTTCTGGATCTTAGTAGATTACAGTCAGTAAGCCATCTGGGATTATACGACAAGGAAATAATATCTCCTCTATCTGTCACTGTTAAGGTCTCTGCATTGATATCAAATACAATTAAAAACCATAATGGAGATCTGGGGTCTCAAAATTGTAAACTATAATGAAATATAAAAGGATCTCTCAAATACGTGAGTTTAGGGAAACATAACAAGATGCTATAAATATAAAATGCTACTGTGAGGATAAAGCAAATAATATGTTCATCATATGGTTGGGGCAGGAAACAATACTCTTAAACTGAAGCAAGAAAGATGCAGGCCAGACGTTTATTTTCTTTTAAGGATCCTGGGGCACTAGAACAGTAATTTTAATATAAGTTCAAGAAGACTTAAAGACTGAAACATATATTGATTTTATGCTAGGTGCAGATGTACTACGTAACCTTATTCTTCCTTCATTTCCATGATCTGAGTAGTTGGTAAGGTGACATTTAACACTAGTATAAAGAACTAGATTAAACAACTTCCTTGGAATATAAGTGGAATTGGAGTATCTTCTTCATGTAATGGTCTTTTAAAATGTCAGCATTAACATATCACATTGTATAATGGTAGGTGTAAGTGGTAGTGTAAGTAAGAATGGAAAGAGGTTTTTTATTTTTGCGAGCAGAAAGAGTTCAAATGTCTCCTTGGAACAAATGGAATATTGAGCCTGTTCTGTAGCTGACATCTTTCAGGATAGGAACAAGAGATAAATCTGATCTGTACCAACATTATTAACATTAGCCTATATACAGCCAGCCTAGATAGTCCTAATAATTGAGTGGAATCTGGCATAATAGTAACTCAATATCTCAAAGCAACATAGTATAAAAATTTCTGCTGCAAGTATGAGAGAAGTATATGCCTGTGGCATATCATTATCCAAAAAACTATCTTTCAGTAAAGCAGTGTTTCATTTTTTAGTTTAACTCCATCATAATTATTTTTAGAGATGACAGGAAAATTTCAGCACTCTCTGTGTATCTTTCACTAAAAAGAATCTAATGTGCCAGAGAACACATCTTTGCAAAATGGCCACAGAAATGCTTCATGAATGTTGTTACTGAGCATGACAATATTTATGATAAAACAAACTACTAAACCAGGAAAAAAAATACAGTATGATAAAGATATATAAAGTTTTATAAAGTATAAAGTTATTATAAAATTTTGTCAAATGGAGGTAAGTTTTTCAAGAATGCTGAAAGACCCCAGCTAAAATGAGGAGCGGCATGATAAACTTGTCTGCTATGTTAACAATTAGTTGTTTACAGAGCTAAGAATAGATACCTGGTACTAAACACAGCAGTTTAAAACACTGGAAAGAGGAAGAATTAGTTTTACATAAACATAGTTGTACATTCACAAACTTGAACTGTACACATTTTATTCTCATGTTTCTTTCAGATTTGTCTCAAAAGGGAATATTTTCACTATTTATATGATCTAGTGTCTACTATACTTTGTGCAGTCACTAAAGTTAAGATCTCAAGAAATCTGATCTATTTTAAACGGGATTGGAAAAATCCTCCATAAATCTTTCATCTCAGGGTTTGAAAACTCATGAGACAGTAAAGAAAACTCATGAGACAGTGAATGAGACATAAAGCAAGTTAAATTATCTTTACTGGCACTATACAGTTGATATGTTACTGTTTTCTCCATTTTTGTTTTCCAGTAATTTTTAATCTTGCATAAAACTGTTTTATATATTTATGTAAGATAATCCTTTAATCATTAATATTATTAACCTAACTTGAAATTCGCAGTCCCATGCATGCAATTTTGCTAACAATACAATTCTAGGCACTGAACAGACCTACCCATCCAGTATTTCCAGTTGAAATTTACCTCTGCAAAAAAGTAATCCGGCCGCCGGAGGGCAGTGTTGCTCTTCATCAATCTCATTTTCATCCTCCGTGTTTTGGAACGAAAAGGCAAGACTGCCAAAATCAAGTTTAAGGGTGCGGTACTGAAAACGGCATCCTTATCGCTGCTCCTAGTATTGCATCTAGCACCTAAGCCTAAGAGCTCAGAATTAGGGAAAATGTACAGACAAATTCCTACAGTCAGCTGTGTTTCTGATGTACTTAATTTACCAGTAGTTAGGCGGCTATACATCTTGGGGGATGTTCCAATCTATTTTGACGACACTGAACCTATGCAACTTTAATAGAAACAGTAGATTTCAGTTTGAGCTATATAATTTGGAAGCACTGAATAATAAAGCATATTTCTGAAAATGACATCCTTGATTTCCTCCTCAAGGGCTCTGGTATTGCTGTTTTGTTTTTAGGGTACAGATGTTATGAAATTTTAGAGCAATGCATTCCAGACAGCTTCATGAAATCCTTGATTATGAAGTCATGCATGTGCAGAGGTATTGGCAAGACTCATTTTTATTCAAATCCTTGGAAATGAAGTAACATACCAAAAGAGATTCAATCAAATTATTTCTGGGGAAATCTTTCAGATAAAAAAGATGGTCAAAGCAGCAAAACTAGCCTTATTCTTCTACTTCCTATTATTATTATTATCATCATCATCATTATTCAACGAAATAGAGATATTTTTTGAAGCACTAACTCTCACCTTCAGTACTGCATGTTAAGATGAGACAAGTATTTTGGTTGTTCTCTGTACTACCTGTGTAAATATTGCTATTCTATCAACTCCAAGTACATGAAGGAGTAATACAACAGATTATAATGATTCACATTTTCTAACACCGAATAATACAGCTACAAAAAATATTTATGCAAAATTTGTTTATAGAATCCAAAAAAAAAAAAAAAAAAAAAAAAAAAGATGGATTTTCATCTACTGCATGGAGGTGATTTCATGCACAATTAAACATAGTCTTCTATACACATTTTTTTTATCAAAGCTCAACAGAGGTAGATGGGAAATGAATTTGAATATGTTAGAGGAGACTTTTACTTAGACCATTTCCCCTGGGCAGAACAAAATAAGAACTGGAAGAAGAGCTACGGCCCTGAGACTGATATAGCCACATAAGTTTTAGGAAATGATATTAATCACAAGAACAAACATAACTGGTTTGTGGTGGTAACTTCCTTCCTTCCTTCCTTCCTTCCTTCCTTCCTTCCTTCCTTCCTTCCTTCCTTCCTTCCTTCCTTCCTTCCTTCCTTCCTTCCTTCCTTCCTTCCTTCCTTCCTTCCTTCCTTCCTTCCTTCCTTCCTTCCTTCCTTCCTTCCTTCCTTCCTTCCTTCCTTCCTTCCTTCCTTCCTCCCTTCCTTCCTTCCTCCCTCCCTTCCTTCCTTCCTTCCTTCCTTCCTTCCTTCCTTCCTTCCTTCCTTCCTTCCTTCCTTCCTTCCTTCCTTCCTTCCTTCCTTCCTTCCTTCCTTCCTTCCTTCCCTCCTTCCTTCCTTCCCTCCTTCCTTCCTTCCCTCCTTCCTTCCTTCCCTCCTTCCTTCCCTCCCTCCTTCCTTCCCTCCTTCCTTCCTTCCCTCCTTCCTTCCTTCCTTCCTTCCTTCCTTCCTTCCTTCCTTCCTTCCTTCCTTCCTTCCCTCCTTCCTTCCTTCCTTCCTTCCTTCCTTCCTTCCTTCCTTCCTTCCTTCCTTCCTTCCTTCCTTCCTTCCCTCCTTCCTTCCTTCCCTCCTTCCTTCCCTCCCTCCTTCCTTCCCTCCTTCCTTCCTTCCTTCCTTCCTTCACTTCTCTTCACCTTTGAATGAGAAAAATTGAGAGCTAAATAGCCATAAGTGACCTACAAATTATTCCTGGTATTGCAGATGTTACTGATATCATTAACAACAACAAGGGCTTTGATTTTAAGCAAAATAAAGGGAAAAAAAAGCCATCAATTTATAAACAATACCTCTGTGATTCATGGATCTACTTTTGTCTTCCTATTACTCCTCTATTTCTTCAGACTTATTTTTATTTAGGGTTCAATTTTTCTCACAGTGAAGGCAAGTGAAATCTGCTGTCTTTATCCTTTATTGTGCATGTCATTTGTTATACATTGACTTTACCTCAAGCTCATGGTAGCTTATACCTGCTACATTTCTCACAGAAGTTCCAAGCAGTCATGAACAAATTCTTGCATCAGATTTCTTACAGAAAGTTATGGACAGAATTTCCTGGGTCAGCTTTGATATCTGAGTTATGGAATACTACTGCAATACCACAGCTAAAATAGATTTGTTTTTGAAAAGGCTGAAGCAGATATCTGGTGTTCTTTTAGTACTCTTCAAACAGACATTTGGTGTTACTAGGTGATGTATAGTTTCCTCCTAGGTGAGCAATAGAAGATGTCAATAGAATATCATCCTTATATCTCATTTGAATCGAGAATGCATTACAATAGCAACAATCTATGGCTGCTTTTGGAAGTTCTCATTTCATTTGCTTTCATGTCAATCCATAGGCACTGAAAATGCCTTTTTTTTTCCATTGGGGCTTGACAAGTGTGGTTCTTTAACTGATGAACAAACTGTTCATTTATCACTGCAGTGAAAACAGGAATGTCATTTCAGCTATTTGGCCAGAATATGGTGATGATTGAGCTACGCTTTGATAAAGCACATGCCCTTATAATCTCCACTCTGAAGATCATGAACAGCATAGAGTTCACACGAGGGGATAAAATTTACAAACAATTACTTATATTTTTCATACAAAATGGAGTATATGATACACCTGCTGAGACAAACAGTTGCTAACTAGATGAAAAGCTAAAGGTTGCCAGATGGGCATTTGCACATTCATTACCAATCTAGCACAGCCTACAGCATTTCATACTTTTTTCCCCAAGCTGCCCTATGAATTCTTTCTGAAAATGTGATGACGGTGGAAATAGAAGAGCACTAATGCTAAAGAGTCTGCTGGTTCCCCTTGGCTAGTGATTCTTTAGGGGAATCTTGGTAAACAGAGCACTCAAGCTAATGCACAAGTATTTAAATATCCTGATGATCTTCAGTGTCAGTTGCACCTATGCTCATAGAAAATAGGTTTCATAGAACTAACTTACTATATCAACTATGATGTCCAGACAGATAGATAATAGTAATAGCAATGAAATAATAGACCAATGAAAGTTATAGTATTAGTGTTACACAGAATGAACAAAAATTTAGGTTTATACAGAATAAGTCATATGCTAGATGTGCACGATTTAGAACCCTAAATAATGGATTTCAAAGACAATTTAAGCTAAAATTCTTGACAATGTTTCATTCTTCCAGGATCTTACCATCCTTCCCTGCTTCTCCGTTAATGTCAAATTGGATTATGAAAAACACACAGTACTGTCCTTAAAAGTGCACCAAAGTTATACTTACCTCAGGGATACAAAAGAAAGATTTTTTTTTTTCTTTCCCCCCCTCTTTTCCAGAACTCTGGGTGTTGTAATGTCATCAATTCACTTTTTAAAATTTCCTTTTATTTAAAATAAGAAAACTGGACCGTGATACGGGACTAGGGGATCAAAACTAGACTAATATAAACCTTACTTGACATATATCTCAAACTTCAGTTAATAGCATATCTATGATGCTACAGATAGACAACGGGGTATTACACCAGGCATTAAGAAATAATAAGCATAACAAAAATGTGTGACAGTGAACAGAGCAAACAAGCAAAGTAGGTACAGTGGGAATGAGCCATGGTTTGACATGACTGCTGAAAAGGATTGATTTTGTCTTCACATTTCAGTCAGATTTTCTATGTGACAAGACCCTGAATTTTGTATGCAATTTCATTCCATGTGTTTCCATGAAGAATAAAGGTCCTTTTTTTTTTTTTTTTTGTTATTGATGTTTTTTTTTTTTTTTTTTTTTTTTAATTGTCTCTTTCTGGCTCAGCATTCTTGCTCTCTGAGTTGCTAAGCCATTACATTACATTAAGTCATTTTCAACACAACTTGTCAATTCTGTGAGCATTCTCTTTCCAGAATTCAAGTTATGGTTACACTTTATGACTACATAGTTATGACTGTCCTCTCAACTCCTCCTCCAGCTTTGACCTACCACACAGCCTGCGCTAAGGCCTGTGATGGACACTAGGGGAAGAACTGTTTGATCAAAGTCAGAGGAATAGGTTGGCAAGACTCAATGGACAGGAAGGAATATGTTACTGTGCAGCCACTGCCACTAGCATCTTGCTGTCACCTTGCAGCTATCATCTCCTGCATTCTTGCACTGTAATTGTCCGGAAGTTTCTTCAGAATACACTGATACAGAATAGAACAAACTTCCAGACATAAATACATCGGTTTACCCCAAAAAAGCTTTTGAAGTAGATCAGCTTGTGAGGCTTTCCTGCTTCCTGGTGCAATATAGGAAGAGAGGGAAGAATGAGCACGCTTGACTTTTGCCTAGGCAACTGTTTTGGATGCAGGCATGCAAATCACAAGTTAGGAATTTGAGAATTTGTGAGAGAATTCATGAATTAAAGAAGTGATTTATTTGTGAATTCATGTTGATGAGGCATTGTTTGATGTGTTTGGTTTTATTTTTGCTGACGATTTCATAATATAAGTTTTATTTACAGAATACATTGTCCTGTAAATTGGAGGGATTCAAATGGACACTATGTAAAACAGGACCTCGCATTTTTCTGGTACTTAGATGGTATTTACTTTGTTTAACAAATAAATGCTCTGAACATTCATATTAACTACATTATTAGTTAGAATTAGAAGAAAGAGCCATGTGGTCTGTGAAGCTGTTAATGATTCTTGCATTCACAGACTGGGTGGAAAAGCAAGATAAGGCACCCTTGGAACTGCTGCAAAAAGGCTTGCATTGCACAAAGTTGAGCAGAACTTGGCATACCATGTTATAAAAATTTGAGATGGCTCTCAAGTAACTTACTAAACATGCTTATAATGCACCATACTGCTTACTTCCCTGTGCTGCTTACTTCCTGCGAATAAATCTGCCCTGGGACTAGTTGACAATTTACTTTTTCTTCCTCTTTTTTTTTTTTTTTTTTCCTCTCTTTCTTTCTTCTTCCTTAAACTCTGCAAATAAAGAGGACAATCCATTGTAATCTCAGGTCTTCCTCCAGCAGTCCCTGTTCTTGCTTCGGAAACTGGTTAATATTCAATGGGCTCATATTCCCTGCCAGATTTAGGAAGTTCAGTGCTGAAGATTAACTCTCAAATAAGACCTTCTGGAAGGCATCAGCATTTTTGTTACATAACACCATGTGCTGCCTTAGCTGCCCTGAAAAAATATGTCTGTGCAAATCACACGTCCTCTATCATTCCCAAACTGGTTTTAGTCAAGACAAGTAGCTCAATGTGAATTTGATGTTTTAGGCCAGCCTGAGATATGTGCCATTTGCAGATGTCCTTGCCAAATTTTTTTTTAAGTATCCATGTTAAAAATATTACTGGTGCTCTTCCCTCCAGCACACAATAGTACACAGGTTACTAATGACATTTCAGAACAGGACATGACCTCTCATCACATCAGTATCTGAACAGGCAACAAATACAGCTTGTTCAGAAAATCAGGCTGACAGAATTCTCAACGGTTATGTTCTATTTATTAAAGTGATAGCAAACTGCTTTATTGTGTACTGGTAATACAGAAGCTATGCTGTTTACCCCCTATATACATCCTTTGTATAGAGCTTAACAGCAGGCATCTCAAAGCACCTTTAATTTAAATCCTGTACCTATGAAGTCATATTTCTCTCTTTCAAAGCATTTTCCTATGCTAGTGGAAGCGGCATATCTTTCTAGGACTGGATGTTTTATTAGAGTTAACCATCACCTTTATTGCTTTCTGAATCTTTAACTATGGGACAACATTTTATTTTATTGAATTCAGTACAAATATATAAAAGAACTCCTGAGCTCCAAACAGCTCCAAGCCATATGTGAGAGTATCAGGAATGACTGGTATATGAAAATGAGGAGAAAGTGAGACATTTTAGTCAGCCTAATACATGTTGATGTCAACTCAGTAAGTGCTCAATTGTTCCAAACAAACTAAGCTGCTCAAATGGTTTCCCATAGAGTTAAAGCTGCAGAGGGAAAAAGAAACAAACAAACAAACAAAAGCAATCAGACACAAGGAGTTGCTAGTCTAATGTTAGCTTCATGAAGATTATTCAAGAAAAGTCTGAAAAATATCTGAAGAGCAGAAAAATACTTAAAACTGTTGAGCCATTTTTTTCACCACCATCTAGTATTATCCTCCATTTTCAGCAGTGAACTTAATAGAGATTAATGGCATAAACAAAGAACTCCTATGATACCAGAACTTACACTCTGTGAGAAATGAAGCAGGGAGAATAACCTACAAAGTGATGCATTATTTAAGCATTGACCTGTGCAATGGTAACCAGCGGTTTGACAATAAAAAAATAGCATAGATTTCTGGGTCACACTTTCAGGGAGGATATTTTACTGCTCTGTAAAATAAGATTATGGAAGCAACAGTGATTGTTCCTGCACTCTTTCCCAGATCACCTTTGCTTAATAATCCATCAAGTCTTGAATTACTGTTCCTGCAGTTTCATCTAGGAATCAGGCCACCAGGATACACTATTCTTGGGTCAGTCCTAACAACTGTATTACAACATGAGTGCTCAGTTGCACTTAAGCAGTTCCATCCCACCCACCTTACTTTCATCAGAGAGCACAGAAGATAGTCATGGAAGGTTAATTCTGCAAGGTATGCTGGGTAGCTGAAATTCTTATTAGTCTTAAGCTCCCTTGGCATATTTTTTGCAAAACTAAACTTTTGTGAGAGTATTCTAATAAAGTCAATCCCCTTCCTCAAAATGCATTAGTATGTGGATCACTTCTACTCTGCAACATTTGGGAACATATTTTGTAGACTAGACAAAATATGCTTGACCTACATTTACAAAAAGTATACAGCATGAGGAAAATTCGGACAGTAGGGAGATAATTACACAGTGTGGTAGTGATTGTACTAGGATACAATATAGCTAGGATCAAAGAAATGATCAAAGAAATTCAGAAGTTACTGACCTAGAGTCATCCAGCGTTTTTACCTACCAGCTTCTTCAGAACAGCACATAGCTTTGTGGTAAGCAGAAATAGAAAAGCAGACAACTATACACAAAGAGGAGGCAAAAACTGTGTTTTGAATGAGCTAACAAAACACAATAGGCATAGAAAACAGTGATGGGGTACAGAGAATGGGGAAATTAGAAGACAGGGATAACTTCTGATAATGAGGAAACACTGAGCAACTGTCTCATTTCATTGCAAGTAATAGCAGAAGGCTCTCCAAAATTTTAGGCCACTGATTCCAGAACTATGGTACAAATATCATTAATGATATGGGATCTTTCAAAATAATTTATAACTCTCTAGAAAACCCTGATTTTTGCTTTCTCATGTTGAAAAAAAAAGAAAAAAAAAGTGTTTTTTAAGTAATTTCTCTCTGTGGACTCACAGCATGAAAATATTCAAGGAAATATTGACTCACAGGTATTTTTGAAGATGATGACAGATTTTACAATAGTTTATGCAGTTATCTTTTAATAAGCAAGTTCCCTCCAGCTTGCAGATTTCAGCTGTGATTTAACCCTGGGGGGGTAGCTAAACCCCACATCACTGTTAGCTCACTCCCCTCTCAGTGGGGTGGAGGAGAAAATTAGAAGGATAACAGGGAGAAAAGCTGTAGTTGAGATAAAGACATTTCAATAGATAAAGCAAAATCAGTGGGCAGAAACTAAGGACAATAAGGAATTCATTCGCTATTTCCCATTGGCAGGAAAAGTTTAAGAATTTTCCAGGATAGCTGGGCTTCTACACGCACACTGCTTACTTGGAAAGACAACCACCATAATGCCAAGTGTCTTCCCTCCTTCATTCCTTCCCCCAGCTTTTACTTCTGGGTCCCTTCCAATCCCTGACATTCTGTGAGTCTGTGATATGGTGTGGGACATTCCTTGGGTCAGTCTGGGCCAGCTGTGCTGGCTGTGTCCCCTCCCAGCTCCTTGTGCACCCCCAGCTCCTTGATGAAAGTGTGAGAAGCAGAAAACTCCTGGGTTCAGTGTGAGCACTACTCTGCAACAACTAAAACATTGGTGTGTTGTCACCACTGTTCTGGTCATAAATCGAAAACATAGTACTATATGAGCTGCTATAAAGAAAGCTAACTTTGTTCTAGACAAAATCAGTACATTTCACTTTCTCATATAAGCAGGTACATTAAAGAATATTAACTTAGTTTGGGAAATTGGCTTTTATAGGCTGTCATCTTAGCTAGATAACCCAGAACTGCAGAAGCTCGTGGTTTTAACCTCCTATGAATTCTCCTTAAGCAAACAAATATTTCTTCAATTGCTTTCAGCAAAGTGGTATGATTTGTATAAATATCATAGAATAGTCTTTGAAATAAAATAGTTTACAGCTACATCATTTTCAGGGGAGAAAAGAATTCTAGTATATTTTGTATCATTAACTTTCCATGAGATGTTAATAATCCCATATCAGCTGTTTAAAGATCTAAATCATGTTTTTGCTTATAAGCCAGTTTAAGCAAAAAGGGTAAGGTTAGATGAGAGACAGAATTTTCTATTTGGTTGTAATTTAAGTGATATCAAAAGTAAATTGGGTAATTTAATTTCATTTCAGGTTTTTCTCTTGAAATAAGTATTGTTTTCCGACCACAGTATCAAACAAACTGAGTGGCAAAAAAATGCATTTCATCCTGTGGATGGCACTCATGGACTGTGAGAAAAATAGTGACTTCTAAAACCTATGTCTTTGATAAAATTTTACAGGGAAATTCAGATTTGTTTGTTCCATATCCACAATATATTCAGAAGGCTAGACCTGAATAGACAAGGTACTTTAAAAGGGTTGCAAATGCTCTTTATTAAGTGCAGGTAGCTTATCACATAATCTTAGCACCTGCTCACATAGTCACAGGTAAGTTCAACAGATATAATATCTTACCTGATGAAAGACTAACCAAATCTGCTAGGGAAGCAGCAGAGGGGTATTGTTACAATTCCGGAATGGTATTTGCTACATACAGTTAAAGCTACTGTTTCAGACAACAGAGTCAGTGCACTGTCCTACTGGAGGCTTTTGACCACATCTCTTGCTTTCTCTCTCTGAGCATCCTGAGACAATTCCCTCAGTCTCTAGCAGGGAGGGTGGGAGGATGACGATGAAACAAAACTCAAAAACAGAGCTACTAACTCTGAAAACCGCCTCAGGGTTACTGTGCAGTGATTCATCTTTTATGATATGGAAGGGAGAGAGAAAGAATGCAGGAAAGAATACGTGTGGATAGCCCTATATTTGCCCTTTTGCCTAATGTAGCATAAAATACTCAGGTCTTTAGGGATAGCCAAGGTCCTTATCTTCACCTTGGATGCTAAAAAAGGACCACTCAAGGCCAAAAAAGAGAAAAGGAAGAGACAATTCCACAAAATGGAATAAACAATGAATCTGTGGAAGAGTAAATATAGAGGTAACAGAGAGAAAAACACTTGAAGAGAATTGCTTGATATTGACACAAAAGCAAGAAATAGTGACTTCATCCCTGACTATATTGCCAAGCTGAATTCACAGGGAGTAAGGAGCATGGAAGATATTGGCCACCAGGGAAAATCAACATACATTTCACATGAACATAAATTTCAAGTCTTCTGTGCCTGTGAAGTCCTGGAGAAATACAGCTAGAATTAAAAGAAATCACATCTGAGGCTGGACTTTCCTTATTTCTTCACATATACTCACAAATGCTCTTTCTTTTTCCATTTCTCTAATGCAAGTAACACCTTATTTAACAGCTACTGGTGTTGTCACATTCATTCAGTACAAGCAGAAGTTGGGAGTTATGTTCTGCTACCATATTCTGCGATGGAGAGCATCCAGCATTCAGAGGTTACATCCCCACAGCTCAATCTAGTCACTGTGACAAATATGATCATTTACAGGACAGTAAACGACCACACATTTGTAGCTATTTGCTACACCTCAGTGATAAATTTAAATGTCCCGAACAAAGACAGTCTATGAGCTATATAAGTAACCTGTAAATCAAGATAGTAAGTTGCCATAATAAAATTTCTATTCCTTTGGTGAGATGTATCTTGAGAGTAAGGAATGCAGAGAAATTCATGAGCAAATGTCATCTCTATGAGGAACGATACAAAGCAATTTAAAAATTAAGACTTCAAGGTCAGGCTAGCAATAATTGATCAAGTGCTACATTTTTGTGAATTAGTATGCTAAATGTCCTTGCTGCATGAGTCTAATGTAGCTAGAGCTGAAATAGTTAAAGCTCAAAATGGTACACATCCTTGTATGTTCAGATTCTTGACAGGAACTTAATAAATATGCTTACCAGTACACTTCTGAGTGACTTTATATGCATTAGACAACAATCAGTTCATAAGAACTACCAGGTTTGTGATAGGAGTGACTGACAGTATTTCCTCCAAGTAAAGAGATGTAGCCAACTTAAAATATCTGTGTCATACTGCATATTCCCACTCCAGATACAATTTAGCTTTAAATAGTTATTATATCTCACGTCCAATAAAATGTATTTTTTGCTCTTGGAAACTCAGTGAAGTCAAATGTGATGAAAAAGGTCTCAACAGGCAAGAACTTTGTGATGAAAAGTTACATTTTTTCAAGATGAATTATTTTCCGTACAGCCAGCCTAGCAGCTGATTTAAATATATATATGTATATATATATACATATGCATATATGTATTTAAACACCAAACTATCTTACAGGCCAATAATGACATCCAGGTACTCTGATTTTTATGTAAAGCAGTTTCTATTGATACCTGACAGAAATTCTCAATGTACTTCTATATTACTGCCTTTTTCAAATAGATATTTCTTCAAGTGTTAAAGGTATCTTCATAAGCATACAAAAAATACGACTTTCTTGCAAACAACTCTTCCTAAAGACCTATTTGCTTCAATTCCTCAGCCCATTGCCAGATAATAGGATATACAGATCTCCACTGCTAAGTATTATCACAGCCAGAGGTAGGGCAAACTCTCTTTACACTGTTTCTTATGGATCATGAAAACAACACATAGGAAACAATCCAAATTAACTTTTTTTTTTTTTTTTTTTTTTTTCCATTCTGAGCTCCTGCAATGAGGTGTTCCTTCTGCCAGTGCTCAAAGTTGAGAGCTTTCATGCTTTCTCAAGTCTGGACAGAAGCAGCTGCCTGTGTGGGGTTACTGTCCATAGCCCATGGTTGTCACAGACAACTCACATCAAGAAAAATGGTGGATTCAGTCAATGCCTTTAGCACCTGCATTATAAGGAGATCTCTCAGGAAAGTACAACTGATGCAGAGAACACCGCTACTATTACTATGCATACAGAGCTCATGTTTGCTAGCCTTTGCTTAGAAAGACCTTACTCTCACTTTGAAAAGGAATTAACAGATACCTCCTACACAGTATGTGCAGTCCAGTGCCAGAACAAATAAACAACATATTCACAGAAACTGGAAATAATTTTTTATTGAGAAAGAAAGGAAAAACAAAAGGTACATTCAGCCAGCAGTGTTGTGGATACAGCACATGTAAAACAGCCAGATGTATGCTACTCAGCAGATAACTCTAATTTTCAGGGCATTTATTTCTTTGTGATGAACTGTAAATATCTGAATCCATTAAAGATTTGGGGTACTTGGAAAGGGAGTACCAAATATGTTTATGTGACAAGTCTGTGGTACATCATAACAGTAATGAGACTTGTACAGATTTTTATTGAATGGCATGAAAAGTAAGTGCTTATTATTTTTCCAGGAAGGCAAATATAATTTTCCCATAATAGCCCAGGCAACACTAATTTGGAGCTGAAAGCTAATGACCTTCAAAAATGAGTGTTTCCTCAGCAAACAGTACTACGTATATTCAGACCAAGATGTGCTGACTGTCAGTGGGATGACAGACTGATATTTTGTGATAACCATATGGCTAGGGTATTTTTACTAATGCTATTTGAAAACAGAGTTGTTAAAGAAGAGTGGTGGTGCTGTGCTACTGAATTCCGTTATTCTTAAACTGACTAATATTACCATCTGTCCACAATATGTTATGTTATGGCCAGTCAGATGCACCAGTGAATCACCATACTTAATCTTCCTACAATAAAGATTTTTATTCCTTTATTGTTTCAACCATTTGAAGTGAACTCCTTTCTGTGATCACCTTTTTATATTTTGACTATGTCTACTTATATTATTAGTAAAAGATTTCTTTCTATTGATTATGTTGAGATTAATGAGGAATTCAGATAGTGAAGTAGGTCTGGTGTCTTTGTAATTTATTCTGAAGCTGTTTTCCTCTTTCTAACTTTTACTGGGTGGAACCCTATTTTTGTAACAGATGCCTTCAGAATTTTGCACAGAACATATAATAAAAAGAGAGAGGCAGATTAAGAGATTCCACACTCAGATGGCCCAAAATGTGTTTAGGGATTAGAGACTTGGTTCATTCTCTTTTATGCATTATTGTAACTCTACTGATGCAGAGGGGTGACCCCGTATTCTCATCTGAACCTGAAAGCTGGATGCCAAAAGGAAATTTCAGGAGATTTTCAGGGAACATGAGAGACTGAGGACTCTGCTGTACAAGTATCTGATTTACAGAAAAGGAGATAAAAGAAAATGTGACCTTTTAAAACACATGCTCACTCATTATATTTGGTATTTATTGAAGAAATAGTCTACAGCTAACCAGAAAAGTAGTGTGAAGCTGGAAGAGAATAGGAAAATCACGGCCAACTCACTACTCTGTTTATCAGATAAATACTTGCCTTAAGCAATGACTCTGCAGATGCAAAGGTATGGACTAGTAAAAAAGAAAAGTGAGATACTGTGTTTGAGTTTCCAGTAAGTCATAGTGGGATAATGCATATAGTAAGGTTGTGTCAACACTTAGCAGTTTGTATGAGGCAGTGTCAACACTCAGTTTGTATTCTAAGAGCTGAAATAACAGAATCTATTAGTAAAACCACAGTAATCAGAACACTTCAATGAGCTATCAGTGATTAGGGAAAGAGTAGCAAGGAACAAGTGGTGGAATTGGGAATGGCTAACCAAACATGACAAAAGTAGGAAAATTAAGGAACAGGTAGCCAAATAGAAACAGCTTACAGCACAGGATGATATGCAGTTTCAAGAAGGCCATTCTACCAGGCAAAACCTTGATATGTGCAAAATGAAGGAGTTGAATGCTCCACAACCGAAATAAAAAAAACAGTTGATTTTGCAGTTGCCTTGCAATCTCATTAGAGAAGTGAACTGTAAATAGTTATAGGTGCAGTGTATAACATAGCTACATTATCTTATTGTTCTACTTTGGGATGTCTTTTACCTTTTCTTCATTTTATAACATTAAAGAAAGTTAAGTCAGCTAACTCATATTACTAAGCAGAGAAAATAAGCTCATTGAACCCAGAAAGTTTAATTAAATTTCCCTGTATTTTCAAGATGAGGCTTGAGCTGGCATTTTAACAATGGCTTTAAAAGGCACCCTTGCCTCTTTTCCAGTATATCAGTCCTGACAGTCTGTGCTTGTTTACTGTTGACAAGAGAGTGAGTGATTGGGATTGAGAGTTAGAAACTCAATGTTTTTTTAGGGAGAGTTTAAGCGACAGTGAACATTCTCTAGCATTGTAGAAATAGAAACATTGGATGCAGAAAAAATAAAGCAGGTGCATTCAGTCTCTCTAGCTAAACAGAGTACACAGACTTTGGGATCTGAAGTATAAATTTAGCGGTCCTGATTAAACTGTACAAATAAAAATACATTATACATGCACAAAACCACATTCTCCCAGCAACCATACATTACAGAATTCTTCCAAAAAGAGAACAGGGAAGAGTATGCTAAGGGTAACAAAACAATTATTCCCATCCACACCTGATTGCTTTATTTTTTTTCCTTTAGTCATGTCAAAAAAAAAAAAACAACTCCTCTCAGAATCAAAGATGGATAAACTGTTTCAGTGATTACAATTGGTGCTTAGCTGTCATCCTACCTTTGGGGTCCAGTAGTCTCTCAGTTAAATGACCAGTTTTTTGCTCTCAGCATGACAGAGGAGGAGCTGCCAAGCATCTAGAAAGGGTAGCAGCTGTGAATAACTATCATCATTAGGGAAAAAAATTGCTGTTATCAGAGGATAAGGTACCTTAGAATAGGTAGAAAACCAGATCAATTGTCTTGACGCATTTCAGTCAGCTGGCAGAGACCACAGGCTAGCACACAAAAAGGAAGTTGGTAGACTAAAAGGAAGTTTTTTCCACAGTGCTCAAATAATTTTATAGCCGTTCACAACAGTTGCACAAAATATATTACTAGAAAAAAAGCGGTGACAGCTGTTTCTTGAAAATTCTTCATTTTTGAAAGTGAAGTTAGAAGTGTATCTTGAAAGTCATACTCTTTGTGTGTTCATAAGAAGCATAGTCTAGGTTTCAGGACTCGGTTTGAACATTTCTGGTATTCTGATACACAAAGACCACGGCTATGAAACTCTTCCCCCACCCACAATGTGGTATTCCACTTTTCAGTTCACTGCAGCCTTCCACATGAAAAAACACTTGACATTGCATCCCTAACTATATTATAGGATGGAATTAGATTACTCACTTTGGCAGTCTAGAGCTGATTATCTCTGCTCTCGTCTACAGAGAACACTGTTTAGCTTTGTATTTCCAATTTTTATAAAGAAAGGCTGCAATCTGAGGACATATCTTGAAAAAATCTAAACCAATTCCACTCATATGTGTTCCTATAATTCTAGTGATTTATGACTTCAGTTCATATTAAGTGAAACACAGCAAAGTGTTTTGGTTTTATTAAGGTCTACAAGACCAAATACCACATTTTATAGATAAATCTGTAGATCATTAAAGAGAACCTCTACCCACAGGTAGAGCAATACGCTAGTGTTTCTGCGATCTGTGCAGCGATCTGCTATTGCTTCACAGTGGATCTGTGATGAATTCTGAAATGACTCATCTAGAGAGGCTGCAAACAGTGAATTCCCTTTTCTTTGCTCTCTTAATCCCTTGTAGATCTATGTATCAAGTTTTTCCAAAGTTAGAGATCAGTCACACAGATTCAGTCTAAGATAACATTTGTTTAAGATGGTAGAAGGATACCATGAGAAATCAGGAGGGGGATATCTCAGAGCAAAAACTTGATACATCTCTTCTGTGCATCTCCCTTATCATAACAGCTGCTATTTCATGGATCATTGTCACGCACAGACAGGAGGGACATACTCCCGCAGCTGGATAACTGGCTATTCGTGGAAGGGAAATTTAAATGAAAGGTCTCTCTTTAAAACATGGAAGAACTATCTATAGCTCTCACATTTTCTTAATTGCCATAGCCCTGGAGGTCTTAAACGGCAGCAAACATTATGAAGTTACGTACGCAATAAAAGAAACAAACCAACAAGCAAGAAGAACACAAGCTGAAAGCATTCAAAACTGTTTCATTACCACTGCCACATGATCACGCTGATTTACTCTGAATTTACCGGACTTTATTAAATACTGTATTTTTGTATTCTTTGATTATTTTTTTAACCAAACAGAAGCAATTCTGAAAGTGTACAGTATTCACTCTCCCTCCCAAAAATCCCTGAACAACCTGCCAAAACACTCTAAAATCAACAGAAGAAACCATTCAGTACCGTTAGCTATCAAATTCATAATGTAATAGGCATACCATATAAACTTTTCTGAAAATTACCATTCTATATTTTTATGTAATTGCTAATAATGCCTTCTAGATAAGTAAACAAAAACATTTAGAGATCATTACTTTTGCTAGATTGGAATGTCCTAGACTTTATAGACATACATGTACACACATTTTAGCTTGTCCTTTTCTATAGTATGAAAACTTCTAATTTCCCAGACCTTGACTAATAAGCATCATTCATTTCTACCATGGAGTGTCCCTACCACAGTGATTTGGAACCACACTGGAAAATTGCTGTTCATGCTTCTGTCTCCTGAATCTCTAGGAAGAACCTTGAAATATCCATTAGGCAGACTGTGTACAGGCAGCACTATATGTATTCAACTGTTTGGGCAAGTAGGATAACACTCTCATGATGAAACCACTGAGCCACCAGAATTATTTTTACATTTATTTTAATTGCCTGACTAGCCTCAGACATCCATGAGCAAATGAAAATAACTGCGTGTGGATGGCTGAAGTAATGCCAGATCAGCCATGACAGTGCATGCCCACACTACATTTAATACATTCTGAAACAGAAAAGGAGTGCAGATTCTGATCTGAAGCATATAAATCTAGGATAGCACTGCTAACAATGATTCCTACTAAATGAGACAAAGGGGAATCTCCTTTTGCAAATAAATAAATTAAATTAAATTAAATTAAAAATTAGATTGCCTACTCTTTACAAGATTGGTCCCCATTCACAGTGCTGAGAATGTAAACACTCTTACTTGTTTTATCATTATGTTTTTGACTTCTATTCTTCGTTATTTAACTTAAAAGTCAGTAGAACTATGAGGCAGGAGAAAAATCTCTAGCAAATGCTCTGGAAGACGCTGCTAACATAGCCTAAAAAGGAGAACAAAAAACCAGTTCTCGAAACAGGAGATTATCCAGAAATTTGGAAACACCATGTGAAGAATATTTGTTATGAGAAATGAAAAGAGGGCAGGACAACAATCATATCAAAATGGTCTCAACAAGTTCTGGAACCTTTACGTTTGTTTGGAAGCCAGAAAAATAAACCAGCTGCTCATTATTATTTCTTTTGTTAATTTGAGGAAGAGAATGGATTTCCTCTCAGGAATACTCCATATGCAATTAGAGACACTAATGCTGACACAAAGTAGGCATAAAAATTGTGTTTGAATGTAAGCTATCATTCAGCTCCATTTGCTTGCTTTTAAAAGAAAATGGAAATTTGTCTTATTTTCTGATCAAACTCAGCCCTTTCCAATTGAAATAGGAATAGAATTTTAATTATTACAATGGTCAAATTATGGGGAAGATGAATAGAAGTTAGAAAACAATAGATCAATAAGAGGAAAAGTATCTATTCCTTTTTTTCCAAGAGAGTTATCCTGAGAAAATAATGTAATGAAAACTCATAGTCAGGGATAACTGAATAGTTCAGCTCATAATTTGCAAATACGTGGATGATTTACAATTTAGAGCTGTTTTTCTAGGCTGAAGTTTGCTCAAAGTTTGTTTGTTTGTTTGTTTGTTTGTTTTACATAACCTAAAAGACTGACTTATTCCCATTACATAAACTGCAATAAAAAAAGAAAATACAGGATTTGCAAATAAATAAATGTTTTAAATTAAGACAGTCATTCCCACAGTAATGCTAAACAAATATTGTCTTGCTTTACAAATAATTTTATTTTATCTCTGTTTCTACAAAGACAGGCTCTATTTACTTCACAGACTGTCAGCACTATTTAAAAGTTATTTAAATAACACTACAGATTTTGAGCAAAAACAAAATAGACCCCCCAGGTTTTCACCTAAACTGAAAACTGCATTTTGATAATTTTATACCTTTACTCTGCTAGGTTTCACTGCTGTTTGAGCTGTTAAGATATTTGGTTTTCTAATAGCTGCATTATTAGAGTGGATAGACATGCCTACTCATCTATTAATTCATATTTAAACATTCTAAAATAATGGCAGGAACCTGACAAGGAAAGGAGATTAATATTTAAGGCTAATAATGAGATACAACATACATTTCAAGCTTTATATTGATTAAAGGAAACGTCTGAAACAAAGTACGTTACCTTTTGTTTGCCAGACAATCTGACAACAGTGACGGTGAGACAACATGACTGCATTTAAGGAAAGTAACTGTTTAGTTCTTTATGATATTTAAAATGTTTTCTGGAGAATGGTCTGTTTCTTTGTATAAGGGAATAAAAGAGAACACATGTTCAAACTTTCTCAGTATAAACTGTTCTCTCTGTAACAATTGCAGTCTGTGAGGTAAACATATGCTATATGGTCTGTGAGGTAAACATGCATTTACCTGCCTGAACTTAGGGTTGTACATTTAAAAATATTTCTATGATGAACAGCATGTTGTGGAATACATATGTGTGAACAAAAGGCCAATTTTAACCGTCTCTCTCAAATCATGCATCTCCAAAATATCTCTTAAAGCCCGAAGGGCAGGAAACATCTTCCCCATCTTCTAACAGTCATTCCAGCAGATGAGAGCCTCATTAACCCCTTCTGATATTTTCTCCTCTTAACTTCATTCTCCCCTTTCTGGAACACCTTTTCTCCACATCCTTGCAGAGTGGTAATTTTACATTTTGTAGCATCAGGAGATGGAAAGGAAATGGAAAGGAGATGTGATCAATTTGAACAAAAATCTGCCAAGAAAAGATTTGCTGAAATAAAAATATTCTGTAAGAAACTACCTGTATAAATGAGTGATTGTGGAAATCTAAGAAAAAGCGATACTTTCTGATTTAAACATCTATAGTGAAATTACTCATGACATTAAGGTCTGCTTGCAGCTTTAGCCTGTGACTAGCTGATACAGTACATCATCATGGTCTAAAATAATTCAGCCAAGGCTTGTTTTGGAGCCTGATTTGAAGCAGCACCAAAGCTGGCGATGTCTCTCAGCCGTGCTCTTCTGTTGTGGGACCATATCCTTTGTGCAGGCACCTGCAATGTTCAGTGAGTGCTGAGTCTTTTCATGAAGTTGTTCTTTCACTCAGATCTTTCTGAACATGCTTCGTCCTTTACCTCTCAAACACAAGCCCTGTGGCTCTAAAAATTTTATTTATTTCAGTTACCACACAGAGGCTTTCCTTTATTTTATGTATTTCATACAGACATTCAGGGTGTCACTATCTTACAAAACCGAGTCTCAATTTAAAGCATTTCATACTGTTGGTGGAAAGAATTTAATCTGTCTGATGTTCAAGCTTGCGGTCTATTCAAAGTGACTGGTAGATCACTGGGGTAATCAATACAGCTTTCCTCATTCAGGAAGATGCCCATGAGAAAGAAATGAGAGGCATCTAAGACATAAATCTGTTGAGCTCTCTTTTTAACAAGTTGTTCATTTTCAGGATGGGAGATGGGCAGAGGTTCACTTTAGTCACATGGGAAATTACAGTGTTTTGTCTTTAATGCTTTACAAAATATTATTAAGAAATTATTTGGAAGTTTCTTTAGGCAACTTTTAAGGCTTATGCCATTTGTTTAGCGAAGCAAGAAAAATGTCTTCTCTTTTGTCAGCAGTTTTCTTACTGATGGGCTGGGACGAATCAAAACCAAACAGAAATAGTAAAGCATAAACTTATCATTTAGCTGATGACAACAACAAAAAGGTGTCTAACAGAGCAGCATAATTCATTCATTATTATGATTAGACTTGGAGTACCTTAGATTTTTTCTTTTATATATTTTCATAGAAATAGCTCTACTGGTGCCTTGCGAACCGCCAGCTGATAATGTGCTTCCACCCACTTTAACCTTTATATAAAGTATCCAGTGATACAACAAACATTTGTATCATCAATAGATTCAAAAGGTAAACAGGCTCCCAACTCTACAGCATTTGACTCAAAATAAGAAGCCAAAAGTGAAGGAATTCACTAAACCTTTTGGACAAAGACACATTTCTTTGGCAGGCATACAATTTACTTGCCTGTGGCATTCCTCTAGATTCTATTTCAGAATAAGGGTTTTCCTGCTGAAATCTTACTCTCAATTTTTTACTTCTGGTCCCTAAGAGATCCTATGATTGTTTTATTACTTTCATTTACAGTGGTAGTCATTGTAGTGTCATGTGAACCTCAGTACATTTGATCATAGTGGGCATTTAAGCTTATGTTTTTATATCACATCACTTTAGGCTCCCCTCTTTCAAGATGGTTTGCTCTTGAATATTTATGGAGTCTCAATACCATTTAAATAAAATGACTGTAAATAACTGAATGAAAAATGCAAACTACACTAGGCAGCATAACATCTCTTAGAATCCCTATATCATATAATCCTCATCCATTGAATCGGAGATGAGTTTCTTGATCATAGAATCATAGAATCTTGATCTTCCAGTTTCAGAAGCCCTGTGAATGCTGTAACTCAGACTCAGTAACTACAACGACATGATAGGAAAAAAATCTATTATAGTGCTAGATGCTGTAACTTTTTTTTCTCAGATTTCTTCAACAGAAAGATGCATACACATGTTGTGGAGCTCATCTATAATAAAACCAGTGTTTCTGGAATTGCTCCATATGTGCATTACAGTAGGCCTGCTTATAAGATAAGCAGGGAGGGGAGGAGACACTACTCTCTGGGAAAAGGAGTGGTAGGCAAAAGTATGAAAACAACAGAGGAGAACGAAGATAAACTCTTTTAAGTTTCAAATTCAGTCTTTCACAAGTGCTCAAGTGAAATGATCTTGGCATCAGGGAATAAGAGCCACCACAGACCAACCAACAGTAGTAGCTTTATCTCCAACTCCACTGTATTCTGTACATCGATACAATCAGCTCCATTTTATAGTGCGCCCATAGCTAATCTAGAGTAGTACTATTAAAGATCAACATAAATAGCAATGTCTAATGCATAAGAAATTCAGCAACTCTGCTATGAAAGCAGAACAAGAAAATAAAATGAATTTCTCAAACATGTTAATCTAAGCTATATAGAAAATACTGAATGGAATACCTAGTAATTATTAAACGTTCATGATATCAACTCTGCTGAATAGGTTAAATTTGCATTGTTCATTAGATATAAGTCAAAGAGAGAATTCAGCTCTATCCAGTGTACATAAATGTATTCTTTATCAAATATTTTATATTTGAAATATGACATTTGTCACAAAATTTTCAAGTTACTTTTGAGATACATACACAAATTTGGATAATTATGTTCAGTGCAGCTTACAGTTGGTAGATCTATCTCTAAATCTAATTGTGTGTTTAATATTCAGAGATACCAATTTCTTAAATACATATAATTACTTTGTAAGATAAGTGTTCCTCAGCCACACAGACTCTTTCCTGATGATGAAGATGCAGAGCCATGGTATATTTATTATTAATAGCTAGACAAGCAAACTGTTTATATGTAACCTGCATATTAAAACCATAAAACATGTTTCATTTACATATCTTATTTTTTTAACTGTTATATTTTATCTAAAGGAAAGTGAAATATGGCCTTAATTATCACAAAAATGTAGTCAGTGTCAAGATTTTAACTTTTACCAAAGAATGTTTGCATATTCTGCTTGAGCTAACTGTTCTGCTCAGTGTTAACGGTGCACTTTAAAATTTCTTATTACTTTGGTTAATTACAATTTCCAAGAATTTCTTATCATTTTAACTGGGCTTTGTACTCCATTTTGACATAACATGTAATACCAGCCTGTACTATTCAAAATTGATCTACATTTATACATTAGGAACGGCTGTATGTTATAATAGGAAAGGCAGAGATTTTCTGAGTGGCTGATAATATCTTAAAGAAAATAAGATGTTCCATTTGAAGAAGTCTTCATCATTACTATTTGTTACAGTCACCACATTGGTGAAGAGTCTGTTCCAGTTGCTTCTGAATCCCACAGATGCAATTCTATTTTGTGACAGACTACAGTTAAACACTTTGCTTAGTAATATGGCTTTACTTTAACATAAATTCAGTTTGTTATACCAGAGTAGACACAGAGTCTGCCTGTAGGGGAAAGTCCAAAATTGGTCTCTAAATCCACTGAACAGAAAATCAAGGAAATATAAGCCAAGAATGTGCCAAAAGATTCTGTCCCTTGAAGGTAGTGAATGATTTATGCACACCAATTTACTCTTTGTGTTTCGTGCATTAAGCAAAGCCAGGGCTTGCTAATGAGCTATCAGGAGAATGGGACAACAAGTTAAATGGGGAATCCTACTACTTCTGTCAGTACTAAATTAGGTCTGTCAGGATCACAATAAGAATACACAGAATAGTCAGTATTAGGTTAATTACCTTTGCTGATGTGCAAGGTTAGAATTTAGCAGGAAACCAAATAAGGAAAGCTTCTGGGTCTCAATCATTTCTATGATTCCAGGCAATTATCACATTTTTAAAGTACTAGATGGCTTTTCACTTAACTGAAAAAAAGAGGAAGCAAAAAGAAGAGTAGCATCATTGCTTATTTTATCAGGCCGTTCTACAGTTGTTCTCATGCTGAACATAACTCTCCTATGGAAGAGGAGAGTTCCAATTGCAATCTTTCTTCACCTTAGTTTAGGTTATGTTCAAGTAAATTTTGAGTAATACTTGAAAATGTTTTCATTATCCTGCTCCTCTAATTGGAGACTTACAAATACGTGATTCAAAAGTCACCTTGTGTTGTGCCGGCTGATTGCAGAAATTTTGGAAAGCAAAATTATTAGTAATCTTCTGGCCTAGATGAAACAAACAACAAAAAAGCATCAAGGACCAATTTTACCCACATTAACCTTCTCATTAAACTCACAGTTGCATATGACAAAGACTCAATCAATCAAGAAGAGATTTAGTAATATTCATCATGCAATCAATTCATTTTTCTGACTGAGAAGCTTCATCAGCGGTAGTGTCTTTAGCCCATTCCAATTTATAATGCATCTCTTACAGTGCTAACAACCACACAAACCTATGGTAGGAGTTTAGTAAAGCAATCTTCAGCTTTGGAATTTTATAATACATTTTTTGCTCACTCCTGAGACCTTTAATTACACCACACAGCTGAGTCAGAGCTGGAAGCCATCTTTCTGTTGAGCAGCCAATGTCTCAATCTGCTATGCCAAAGCCAGATGGCTACTTTCTGCAAGTGTTTTTCAGCTTGAAAAAGCAAAAGTCCGGACTTTATGCCAATGATTCAGCATTTCAAAACCATGGCTTCGGGTCAGAGATGTGCAAATGCACTAATAGGGGCCCGGAGAATGGGATATGTTTCCCACTGCTCATTTGTTGCCTACAATTTAGGATACTCAGAGGATAATAGCTGGGAGATTATTAGCATTAGAAAAAAAAAAAATTGTTAATAACCTAACAGGCAACAGATGACTGCCTGAAAACACATGAAAGCATATTTGTATACTGTGCAGGAAACAATCTTGTTTACAACCACACTACGGCAATTTTAGTATATGTCAGAGCAATGCCAAATGAAATAAGACTTTAAATTTTTAGTTACTTTCAGTGATTACTACCACATCAATTGCTAAAATTTATGTGCATGCCTCAAGGTATTTTTTTTTTCCTTAAAATATCTGTGTACCTGTGATTTCAATTGCGACTTTGCGGCCAGTTTCGTCACCTGTATAAATTTTTATAAAATATCTTCTTCACCCCCACAGAACCGAGTGAATTTTGCTGAAGTATTTAGTTGTCAGGAACGAATGGAAAATACATCTGGCAAGCCACAGGAAAGACTCAAACCTCTGTGGAGCTTTCTGTAAATTTATCTTAAGCAGTGCTCAAAATAGAATTCAATAAAAGCAGTTCAATCCCTCATTTCATCTATGTATGTTTGCACAACTAAATGAAAATGGTAAGATGAAATACTGACAGTGGTCACTATCAACAGCTGGAGGTCAATAAAGAAGAAGCTTTTGGAAATTCTATCAAGAAATGAAAACCAGGAATATATAAATACTGCCAGGAAATATCTTACTGAGCTGCTACACAATACAGAAATCTCTGCAATGCAATTTCAGTTCAGGTCACTTCCTATTCTACATACTTCTCTATTGTTTACTTTTCTGAAACATAATATATCTGATGTGATTTCAAGTGTAACTTTTCAGACACAGTGAAGAAAATATTGCATTGAACTATGTTACCTACAGCACCACATCCTCCACAATGAAAGAAAAAAAGTTACAGCTATTGTGTGCATCTGCCGTGCAGGGTAGCATTATCAGCACTCATGCCCTTGGCATAACCCAGGAGACTGGAGGAATGTAAGATCTCAATTAAAAACAGCAATTTCTACAGTGAACTCAGCTGAGAATGATAAAAGATTTAGAAACCAGAAGATATCAAAACAAATATTTCCTTTCCCTTTACAAATAGCTCATTTATAAGGGCTGTTCTGAAAGCACTGCCTCTTATTTTATTTTTGTTGACATCAGAGGTGGATTTTGTGGTTTAGCAGTGGAGGTTGAACGTTCCACCAATATTCCATTATAAGTTGTTGCCATGTGACAGAGTGCAGCAAAGGGGCAGTCTGATAGAATGGTATCTGACATGGAAGAGCATGTAAAGCAAAGGCGTGAACTGGATTTCTTCATATGGGAAAAATTACATCCACTGATTTTCACTGACACTTGCTGAATGTTTCTGGAAACCAAACAGTGGATGTGAGTACACTGAGACAGTAAGTGGTCCATTTCAGCAACGATGACAGCAACATGAAAGACAAGACACATTCTGTACATCTATGCAGGTCTACATGAGCGCAGCATACTGGCTCTTACAGTGTGTGTGTTTCAGAAGTGAGTGCCAGACTTCTGATGCAGACTTTTATGAGCGTGGCATGCAGACTGCTGTTCATCGCTGGTGAAAGTGCATAGTTAGTAGGGATGATTGCATTCAGAAAGAGTGTACTATAGCTGAGATTACTCTATCAACTAGTGTTATTGCGCTCTTTGTATTTGCTGTAGTTTCCACTGAAATAAATAGGAGGCAATACTTTCAGAGTGACCTATGTAAAATTTAATATTAAAGAAAACATTTTTGTTGCTGTTGTTTTGATGGTGAGATCATTATTTTTTTTTTAATCTGTCAAGCCATATCACAAGGTGTACCACATTAGGTTCAATCCTGTAAACAGTGCTAGCAGAGACACCTAGTTAAAGGATGTCTCCCTGAACTGTTCTAGGAAGGGAAATATCTTTCGAGCAGCTCAAGGAAGATCAAAGAGCAGACAGTGCAGTTGCATGGATTAACTAATAAAATATTTTTCCTTAGCTGCAAGAAAAATGCTGTAAAGTCACTATGTCTTCAATCATTCCACATTTGCCCTCATTTACTGCTATAATACTGATCAAAATCCAAAGCAAAGAAAAATTTTAATGAGGCTGCAGGTGGAAAGCTAGTAATTAAGTTCTACAAAGGAGAACAAGAATCCACAAAGTATAAATTACAGTTTCTCAAATAAGAGCCTTATCTAAAATATTCTTTTCTGTTAAGAATAACAGACATTTGCGACCTCAGTCAAATTAGTAGTCCTTCTCACCAATGGACTCAAAAGTTGTTTTGGTTTTCATGAATATTGCAATATGGTGCTCTGTGGTGCAAAGAGGAGGAGAAAAGCTTAAGATACAGGCCTGCAGGCAAAGATTATTCATTAAAATTATTAAATGATGTTAACCAATGAGAAAAGATAAGCAAGCCTCCAGAATTTTTGCCACACAATGTATATCCTCCAGTGTATGTTGACCAATAAAATAAAAAAAAAAAAATCAAAATCAATTTATCAGACTTCTTAATGTCCTCAAATTTCACCTTTTTCTTATGCATACAGAAGATAAGAAAAAGCTGAAATTATGCAGCTCCCAGCAAAAGTTGAAGGGGAACTAAAGAAAATTTAGCTCCCAGCAAAAGTTGAAAGGGAACTAAATGCATTTTTTTCAGGATTTGAATTTTTCAGAAATTAGAAACCACAGTCCCTAGTATTTCTCCAATTGTAGATCACAAGTATACCATAGATTAACTACAGTCTGATAAAAAGAGACACAAAATTTCTCTGCGGTTAAACCATCAGGTATAGTGATCCTATCAAAATAAAGAAAATATTCAAAAACTGTTAAGTAATTATGTAAATTATGTTTTGAATAGAACCATTCAAGTTTACTGTATAATGTAATTTCAGAAGAATGAGATGCGACCTTCGTATCACTTATTTTATACTCTTCTGAATCATGGTAGCCCTACAGCTATCAAGGTTCAATTCAAGCAACTATTAAAGGCTTCATTCTAGTCTGCCAAAACTTATTCATGTTATTAATTTCTTGCATCACTGATAGATAGATATATTCCCACAGGATGACTCCACACCTGCAGGTTCATGAAAAAGTTTGTTCTACACGTAATAATTATCAAATTAGGCAGCTTAAACAAAACAAAAACACTTTTCCAAGATATAAATACTGGCACAGCCCTGTCTATCTTCTATCCACTTCTAATATCCATTGGAATAATTTTTATCATCATATTTCTCTGTTATTCTGAAGAAAGAAGTCATCTACTATGGTAAAGCTCCAACAGAAAATATTAAATTTAGCCAATGCAGTCCAGCAGGTATGGTATCAGGGGAATAGCTTGGTGGCCTGAATTATCCTCCAAGTTTTATCAGTGATTTAGTAGGTAAATCAAGACATCACCTTGTTTTGCAACTTTTTCAGATGGAAGCTATCACATACTGTTGCCAAGAATCTGCTGTTTCCCAGATTTGTAGATATAGTGGTCAAATGATTCAAATTTCAACTTCATTACTTTGAAGATTCTTACCCACGTTGCTGGAAAGTGTGAATTCTAAAAGTATCAAATAAGATAAGAGCTTCAATATATTTAAAATATCTCATAATTTGTCACCAATCCTTTTTGTATTGCTAGTGTGTTTTAAGTATTCAAATAAAAAATACTGAAATTTTAAGTTTTTCAAACCATGCCACCTATCTGGTTCTGTTTGATTAGTTTTTTTTCAGTGGTGTTCTATCTTTAGTCAAGGCTTCTAGTCATTTTGTATAGTAATTTTTAAAAGTGCTGCCTAAATTCAAGGTTACTCTTTCTGACAAAAACAATGCAAAATGCCTCTTTCAAACTAACATCTTTATCTGTTGCTGACTCAAAGCTAGATGTATCAAAAAATGTAAGAAACCACAATAGCACACATTTTGTGGTTGATGATTCACTTCAAAGATAGCAGATGTTTTTTTCATTATCCTTACAGTGTTGGCATTGAAGTAATCATAAGCAAACACTCAGTTCATGTTCTCCAACTAGGTTTTCTACATTTTCCTTGTTTTGGTTCTAATCAACATTCTCTAAAACTTTTAATTAATATTAGAAATAAAAAACAACCACAATTACACCGTGAATGTAACTAGCTTCTGTTCAAAGGCATTTAGAACTAACTGGAGCACCACAAAAGCTGTTATCTTTGGAAGAGAACAGTTGCAGTTATTAAATCAATAAAACTTGACTGATAGAAATGAGCTCTTGGTCTCAAAAATGTTTGGGAAAAAGAAATTCACATTAACAGAGAAGATGGAGCTATTGTAACTATATCTGACTGGAAGCATGACTCAAATTTAGGTTGTTTCCTAGTTAATAGTTAGGTGATTTTGCTCTTACACCAAAGCAGAAAGGAAATAATGCTTCATTGTAACAATCACAACAAAACCATGGTAACTGAAAAATCAAGCTTTTTGTTTAGAAGCGCTATTGCACTCACAGATAATGATTTCTGTTGAATCTTGTTGATCTTATAATGAATATTACTTGAAAACTATTCACTGAAGGAAGTTAAAGCTTTCATACTTACCAGCACAACAGTATGTCAGATAAGTGCTCTCAGTTTTCCAGCTTCCACTTGCCTAACTTTCCACTCGGTCTTCCTGGAAAATTATCAACCAAGTGCCTCAGTTAACCAAATCCTACAGCTGGCAGCTTTGAGATTTAGAGTTGCTAATATGCATCAAAAGCCAGTACTCTAAAAGTAGCTGTGTATTGTTATTTAAAGCTATATATACATATATATATATGTGTGTGTATATATATATTATATATATATATATATTTCTTCCTTGTAGTAAAAATGCAAAAAAGTTCAAGGAATCCCCATGGATTGACATGAGCCCTAATGTTAATTTATAAAAGTTTTCATCTAACCCTCCCTATTAGCACCAACATTAGGACATTAAAACACTGATTTAAGTAAATTTGCCAGATATTGTCTGAAGTCTCCTTTCTCGCCAAAAGCTAAGAAAATAAATTCTGGCCATTGTGAAGCCAGCAAGTTATACCTACTCTGTATTTCATAGAATCATAGAATCCTTAGAGTTGGAAGGGACCTTTAGAGGTCATCTAGTCCAACTCCCCTGCAGCGAACAAGGACATGCACAGCTAAATCAGGGTGACCAGGGCCCAGCCTACAGGAATGGAGCATCAACCAGATCTCTGGGCAACCTGTTCCAGTGCCTCACCATCCTCACTGTAAAATACTTTTTCCTTATATTCAACCAAAATCTACCCTCTTTAAGCATGAAGCAATTTCCTCTTGTTCTATCACTGCAGACCTCGTTAAAGAGTAGCTCCCCTTGGATAGTGAAAGGCTGCTATCAGGTCACCTTGGAGCATTCTTTTCTCCAGGCTGAGCTCTCTCTCAGCCTGTCCTCATAGGAGAGGTGTTCTGTCCCTTGGATCATTTTTGTAGCCCTAATCTGAACATGCTCCAACAGGTCTACATCTCTCCTGTACTGAGAACTCTACATCTGGACACAGTACTCCAGGTGAGGCCTCACCAGGCGCAGAGCAGAGAGGCAGGATCACCTCCCTCACCCTGCCAGCTGCGCTTCTTTTGATGCAGCCCAGGATACAGTTGGCTTTCTGTGCTGCGAGGGCACACTGCTGGCTCATGTCCAGCTTCCCATCCATCAGTACCCTCAGGTCTTTTTGATAGAGCTGCACCCAATCCTTTCATCTCCCAACTTGTATTGGTAGTGAGCGTTGCCTTGATTCATGTGGAAGATCTTGCATTTGGATTATTGAACTTCATGATGTTCACCTGGGCCCACTGCTCAAGCCTGTCTAGGACCCTCTGGATAGCATCCCATTACAGTGTTTTAACCACTCTCACAGTACAGAATTTTTTTCTAACGTCCAGACTGAACCTGCTCTGACACAGCTTTGTGCCATTTCTGTGCATCCTGTTTCTCTATCAGGGAGCAGAGTTTGGCACCTCCCTCTGCTTCCCCTCCTCAGGAAGTTGCTGAGAGCAATGAGGTCACTTCTCAGCTTCTTTTCCTCCAGATAGGACAACCCAAGTGTCCTCAGCCTCTCTTCACAGGACGTGCCTTCAGCCCTGTTACCAGCTTTGTTGTCCTCCTCTGGATCCTTCCAAGGACCTTCACATCCTTTTTATAATGTGGAACTCAGACCTGTATGTAATATTCAAGGTGAGGCCACACCACTGCTAAAAATAGCATGAGAATGAAGTTGAGTTTACTATCACCAGAATCCCCACGTTCCCTTCTGCTGAGCTACCATCCAGTCACTCATCTCCCAGCCTGTGGCTGTGACAGGCAGTACTGTCTCAGGAGTGGAACATGACACTTTCTTTTGTTTAACTTCCTGCCATTGCTGATTACTCAGTACTCCAGTGTATCTAGATGTCCCTAAAGTGCCTCTTGTCCCTCCAGGGAGTCAACAACACCTCCAAGTTTAGTGTCATCTGTAAACTTAGTGGGGATGTACTCCACTCCTACATGCAGACCACTGCTAAAAATGTTGAACAGGACATACCCTAGAGCTGAGCCCTGGAGAGCACTGCTAGTGACCATTCACCGGCCAGAGGAAGCCCCATTTACTACAACACTTTGAACTCTACTGTTGAATCACTTCATCATTCATGTAACATGAATGTGCTTATCTCACAGTTGGACAATCTGTCCAGAAGGATGTCATGAGAGATAATATCAAAGGCTTTACTGAAATCTAGAATCATTATGTCCACTGCCTACCTGCCATCCACCAGATAGGTCAACTTATCATAGAAGGAGATCAAGTTACCAAGGCAGAACTTTCCCTTAATGAATATTGACTATGCTTGATAATAGCTTTGTTCTTTCAGTATCCCAAAGGACAGTCTTCTCCATAACTTTTACAGGGACTGAGGTGAGACTAATAGGTTTGCAGTTTCAAGTGTCTTCTCCCATGCCCTTTTTGTAGATGGGTATTAATGTTGGCTGGCTCCCAGCCAGCAAGGGCCTCCTCAAACTCCCATGGCCTTTGATAAGTGATTGAGAAGGGTCCAACTAATTCCTTCAGCTCCCTGGGGTGAATCCCATTATATCTCATGGAGTTATGAACATTGGGCTGGTACAATTTTTCCATTACAATTTCAATGACCACACACGGAAAGTCAGTGCTCCCACAGTCATGCTTCTCCAACTCTTAGGTCCAGGAAGACCAACATCTGTCATTCCTGTTGAATGTTGAGGCTAAAAAAAGGCATTCAAAGTCTCCACCTTTATTTCCTCCTTCCTTATTAGGTGACTATTCTCTCTAAGTATGAATATAAGTGTTTTCCTTTGACCTCCTCCTTCTGTTGGCATATTTGATAAAGTCTTTTTTCTTGTCAGACACTGCAGTGGTCAGAGTTGACTCAAGTTGGCCTTTGGCCTTTCTTGTGCTCTTCCTGAAGATAGGAACTGCAGCTCTGTATTCTCCCCACGAGGCTAGACCTTGTTTCCAGAGGTCTTATATTTTCTTTTCCTGCCCTCGCTCTAGGCAGTATTCTTTGTTCATACAGGCCTATCTTCTGCCATGCTTGCTTGACTTGTGGCACAGTGGGATTGCCTGCTCCTGCTCCTGTTTTTAAAAGGTAGTGCTTGAAAAGTGAGAATCTCTTTTAGATCCCTTAGCCTTCTAGAACAAATTCCCAAGGGATACTGCTAACTAGCTGCTTGAGAAATGCCTGGTGGCAACTCTGTTGACTTTTTTCTCCTTACATTAAATATTTTGAACTCAAACTAATTGATGATCACTGTGAACAAGACAGCCTCTCCTGCAAGGCTTTACCTGTTCTCTAAAAACAGAACAAGGAAGACTCCTTTCCTGATGGGCTCAGTACTTGTGACAGGAAGTTATTTTCTACACACTTTAGGAATTTCCCAGCTTTGTTGTAACAGGATGATATTCCCAGTTTATGCCTGGGAAATTGGAGTTTCCCCTAAGAATGAGGGTGACTGAGCTCAGGATTTCCCCCAAGTCCCTACTGAATAGCTCATCTGTGTTATCATATTTGATGAGCAGTTGACAAGAGACACCTGTGACATCTGCTGTCATGGTTTTGTAACTTTGCTATTGGTATTCCACTTCATAACCTCATGGACAGAAGAGAAGAACTACGTATCCCAGAGGACCTCCCGGTCAGAGAAGGAAGATACATCACGGAAGATATATCATCTGGTTGCGCGCGGTCTTCTTCACTTTTACTTGCTGCCAGGAGAGGAGTGGGTGTGCTTTCCAAGCCGTGCGCCTTCATCAAGTAAGGCTTTCGGTTTCGGAAACTCTCTCTCTCTCTCTCTCTCTCTCTCTCTCTCTCTCTCTCTATCGCTCTTTCGCTCTCTCTCTCTATCGCTCTTTCGCTCTCTCTCATTTCATTTGATTTATTATCCTTACTCCCAATTAGATTGTATTATATCGTGTCATCTTGCTTTCCAACATCGTAGTTAGTAAAATAAATTCTCCTTCTTAGATCGTTGCTGCTGCTCCATTTTTTTTTTCTCAGGAAGTTGGGGGAAGGGGGCCCACGAGCCTACTGCCCCCCTGTCACGGGCACAGATCTATCTAGGTAACTCCGTGACATCTGCTTTGCTATCTGCCCCATTAATACTCACCCAGAGGCTTTCTATCACATCATCCCTAATGGTAATGGTGGTATAGTCTAATCTCTCATTTATGTACAGTGGAGCATCTCTGCCTTGCTTGTCGTGCCTATGTCTTCTGAACAGCTGATAGCCCCCTGTCCCAGCACTCCAGCTGTGGGACTCATCCCACCAAGTGTAACTTATACCAACAATATCGCAAATCTGAGATGTAACCATGGTTTCCAGTTCATCCCATTTGTTCTTCATACTGTACACATTGCTAGACAAGCATTTCAGATTCGCTCCTCAATGCACAGCACTCTCTGGAGTGGCATAGATGCTTCCATTGGCCTTGTCTACTTCAGACAGTGCCACACCATCCCTTGGCATAACTCCAGTTTCCTAATATTATGTCTAAAGTGTTCCTAATACCACAAGCATCAGAACTCACACAAGTTCTTGAGACGTGGACCTTCCACATTCATACAAAGAGTTGTATAGCTCATTTCATGCATGCAAAATGAGCAAGTTTTGAACACACTGAGAACTGACTTCTGGATACAACTTAAACAAGTATTCAGAAGAGGTTTTTCATCACTATATAATCAAAGTGTAGGAACTGTCAACAAAACTGTCATTCTAAACAGTACTAAAAAGACAAAACTGATAGCAGGAAAGTTTATGCTTGTATTGATTATTGTAATTTCAGCAGATATTTAACATCCAGTGAGCTTTGCAACCTTGGAAATCTGATGTAATACAGGACATAATGATTGAGTAGTGCTTATATCAAAGCATCTGGTGATGGAAAGAGATTTTATATGGTTACTGTTGAAATGTCTCACTTATATACCATAAATGCTGAACTTTTGGCTGTTAGGTAGTATTAGGGGAGTTTACTCTGGAGAGGCATGATGAGATTTTCCTATCTCTTTTTATTCCATGCAAGAGATTGCTAACCCATCTTTAAACTGCTTCATCTTCTTCCTTATTCCTTTTGAGGAGAATCAGATATACTGCTTTCTATTGACTTTGAAAGTAGGCAAGGAGAAGGACAGTAAAAGTCCATTTTACTTTCATCAAAAAGAAATACTTCAGCTACAAGTTATTTAAAACTTTATAAAGTCCCTTTACAGTCTCAGGGAAGCCTGATATTGAAATAATGTCACAAGGAAAGCAAGGATCAAACACAGCAGTAGTTTAATATCTACTATGTCCTCTATTGGGTGAATGTATGTTGCCCTGGCAAGAGAATGGAATTTTATGATCTAGTAATGGGCCTTTTCTATCTTTAATTACCACCTCACAGGGGCACGGTAAAGATTATTTAGTTAATGTTTGCACAGTTCTCTGACCATGTAAAGTACCATTAAAGTGTTAAGCATTACTATTATCATCCAATTATATAATCAATCCAAATTTGAGTAGAACTAAAGTAAGTTCCAGTTCCAATTATGCTAATGAAACTGCAAAGGGACTGTATGTCCAGGATCTTGTACAATATCCAGCACTGTTGCAATACCTTTGAGAATCCTCATTACAGTGACTTTTCCCTGCATCCATTAAATAAGTATTTACTTGAGGTCAGACTGTGAACTTCAGATATGTGCCCATACAGGGTCACTGTAGACGTATATAGCCCTGAAAGACAGATGGTGAATGCTGAGATACTAGATATAAATTTACTTTTGAGTCCACAGTGCTAAAGCATACACTCATAATGCATGTGAAGCACAGGTCAATTAACCTCCTGCTTGGATCAGTAAATCCCTCATCCAAGACTCGGGAACTTTGGGACACAGTTCAGGTGGTGGTGATGACTTGCCTCTATTTAGCAATTTAAACAGAATTCAGTTCACAGACAAGGGGTTATGAAGCTTTCCCATCTGCATTTCACTGTTACCTCTTGAAGTTCAGTAGGAAAAAGTAGAGGGAGAAATTAAATCCCTTATCTGCAGTATTGGATTCCAGCATCACCTTGAATAGCAAAAATCTGAAAGCAGGCAAATTAGAGGTTTCTAATCATTCATGTCTGGGATCCAGCTCTACTCTAAAATTATCTGTGGTATTTATAGCTTTTGTGCAACTGACAGATCTTGTGTGAAGCAGTGGAAAGGACTAAAATGACTGTAGACATTATCTGTGAAGCTAGACCCCAGACATACTGCTAATTTAACAGAAGTGGGTCAGGGTGACATGGCTGCTTGCTCTTGCACTCAAGCCCAAGCTCTGGTCTCAAAAATCCACCAGAAAAGATCTCACATGAGGCATTTGGGATTGGACAAAAGAAATCCAGAGCAACTAATGAAAGCAGCTAATATCACTACCACTAAGGATTAGCATACATGTCCTCATTAATCAACCCAAGAAAACAACAACCAATCAGAGGCCCACTTAGCAAGCAGTATCAGCAGAAGTTTCTCTCTCCTTTCAAAGCGCCCCTTTCCTATCTTAGTCAGTGTTCATATGCTTACAAAAATCAACTGCCTGATTAAAGATCAAGATAGGATGGATATCTTGTTATGTAAGTTTGGAAGAGACTGTTGATGGAAGGTTTTGTTTTGTTTCCTTTTGCTTTTTCCCCTCCCTTTTTTTGTAGCACAGCTTGTGGCCTGCTGCCTAGGATTATTATTGCTACACACTAGATTTCCTGACTCTAAGCAGTAATTGGATATTGGATCTTGATTTCTCCTAGTGTTTTCATTTGCTGTGTACAGCTGAAGATTAAATCCTTGATTAAGGAGCTTACATTTTTTATGGGGTCCTTGGGAGATAAAACAAAGTAGATATTTTAGAAAGTCTTCAGAGGTAAATGCCTTCAATATGATTGTGTGCAAAGTAGCAGTTCAAGCAAACAAATAAGGTAGTGAGCTGTCTCTTTGCTCTTGCTGCTTTTAATTCCTTCAACAACTCCATTCCAAGTAGAGATTCCACTTTTCGTAATTCTCTAAATTGTCTCCTATGGCAGATTGAAAATGTAGTCAAAGAAAATGATATATGGGCTGCTAAACTTGTTAATAGTGCACAGTCTTCTCCTATACACACAAAGAGTGTTCTGCTCTTTGGAGCTCTTAAACCCAACTCCAAAGCCGGTAACAAACTCAAATACAACAGTTGCACCTGCACTCCTTCACACTCTCCCTTACTGGCATCAAAGAAGAAAAATGTGACTGGGGTTATGATTAGCTGTAGTAGCCTTAAAGGGAAAAAACAGAGTCATTCTGATGCACATTCTCAGTTATTCATCCAAATATGTACATACAATTTTAAGACTTTTAGTATAACTGCAACACATATATAGGTATTTTTATTTGTTTTTCAAACTTCTTCACAGAACTTCTTGCCCTTTCACAGATTTTAAATCCTTATCTATACCTAAAGAAGTCTCAGATTACTTAGTTAGGCGTGCTTGGGTAGTTTTAATACATTGACTTCTGACAGGACAAGCCTGGCTGTTCTCAGAAACATCTTTTATGAAGGATCATTGCCTTTTCACTGTCTCTGGCCAGTGAGGATTAATTTGTAGAATTAGAAATTCTACAGTTCTTCCACTAGATTCCACTAGAAAAATTCCATAATTTTTCCACTGAAAAAAATATTTATGACAATTTTTCATAAATTGTTTAGCTAAAAATGGGGTCAAATCCAAAATTCCTATTTTGATATTTTTAAATGAGTTTTTAAAAAATGATGATTATTAACCAAAACATTTCTCCATACTCTAGTTTCAAATAGTTCACACAATTTTGACAAGATTTTCAGTGATTGTCATGGTTTTATTATTCACAAACACATCTTATTCTTAGACAGTTTGTTTTCTAGTGAATTTCAAGACAGCACAGTTATCTCCATTCAGATATTGTCAGAATGTATTGATTACTGTAGAGTCACAAAGAATATTTTGATGAGCCAATAATAAATTATCTTAAAGAAAATGACGTATTTATTTCTGCGGAGCACCCTATGCTTAACAAAGCAATTATAATGAGCTAAAGAAATAAATCTAAAGATACTATTCTAATACCAGCTTGTTTTAAGAAAGCTCTTCAAGCATTCTGCAAGTTCATCAAGGATTTTTTTTTTCTCCATGACATTATGTCCATGCTGTGGAGTGGTAAGACACCATGTAATTGAGTTTACTGGTCTAGAGATTTAACACATACAAAATGGACTTCAGGTTTACTGAGGTTTGGGAGATCATTTAAGGCAGAATAGTGAGATTTCCTTTCAAAATAAATGAATTCTCAGATATACATTTAAAGAATTCTAGTAAAATTCACATTTTCCAAGTGTTGTTTAAAAATCATCTAGGACAATGAAAGACTACATGGCTTTTATATAAATACATATATATGTAAAAATCTATAAAAAAATGCAATGACTTTAAAGAGGTTAGTGACGGAGCCAACTATATTAACAGCAAGAACTACACGTGCACACGTATGAACTCATGAAATTGTCTCTCACAAAAAATCAACCCAAAAGCTTTGCAGAAACAGTTCAAAATCAAATTGCATCTTGTCTGTTCCAAATTTATCCTGCACTAGCAGTAGATCTTAATTGTTTTAGATTTAGGGGGAAAAAAAAATGCTTTTAATTATTTATTTGTGTGTATTCCAAAAATCAAAACCCCATCTTTTAGTTTGCAAGCTACTATTGACTGAATTTAAAAGCCTTTTAAAACTCAATTGTGTTTGCAGAAATGCTTTTTAAAAAATCATACAATCAGAGGCATTTGTTGGACTATGTATTAAGTCAATGGATGGAAAGTGTCTACATACTGTCAGAGCAAAGAAGAACTCTTTATCAGTTGTGGAATTATTACTATTTTTATCCTCTGAGACATTAAAGCTAATTGATTACATGTTCTCTTTGTTTTGTTTTTTTTTTTTTTTTCGAAAATTCATAGATATTTTGTTCAAAAAGACAAAAGCAAAACAAGTGTCCTCCCAAAATACCCAGTGATGTGTGTTACAAGAAACAGTGACAATCACTTACTTTCGTATTTTAATATATTTCTGGATGGTCTCTCTACTGAAGACAAGTGTGAAGCAAGAAAAACTAAATAAAAAATGGAAGAGGAAAAGCAATGCCAAAAATGAAGATTTTCTGCTTTTGAAGCACTTAAGATTCAGTATAGGAAGTCCTTCTGGACACTAACACAATTAATGTAGCTGTTATGTAGCCAGTGGGCCACAACCATACTATATGGTGTCAAAGCTTGTACTGCTTCAGGCAGTCCTTATGAGGAGCTCTTGGCAGTATTAAACATCCAAATGCACAACAAATTTGTGAGTGAGAGCTAGAAATTGTTTTGAGATTAATACATGCAGAGAACTTCACCCACTTCAAGACCCCAGAATTTGCAGGATGTGAAGAGGAGTGGTGAGATGGTGAAAGCAGGCAGCTCTTCACCTGGCATTTTTTTTACAACTTAAGTCTAGCAAAAAATATCTCTTAGAAACCATACATAAATTTAATTGTTTTTCCTTTATTTAAACAGATATCAAGAAAGATAAACACACAGAAATCCACAACTTTAACTGTAAAATAACAGTAGTAAATTATATTAAGCCTAAGGGATTCTGCTGAAGTTCAGAAATCTTTTCTGATCATAGAAAAAAATATAGTAATACGTTCTGCTATATATAGAAAAGTGATCATTGTCATTTTTCTAGAGAAAGCTCTTAAGGCTTCTGTCTTCAGATGGGCTGAAGTAAAATATACGTTAATGCACGCAGGTTCATTAAACTCACAAAAATATCAAAACATCATCATTAGATGAATGAGTTTCAATTAAGTACTAATGACCATTTAAATTGAATATGTGTTTATTCAAAGGAAGTAGTTTTAAAGTGAACCTGAAAACACTACTGAATTATCACATTCATCCAGCAATTCAGAATAAATAAACAAACAAACAAACAACTAAATAAAATATTAGTTTTTTTTTCTGTGCTAAAAGCAGTGTATATTCTTTTGCTAGCTCCATACTCACAATTTTAAGATACAGATGGTGAAATCGCCTATAACAGTGGTTTACCACTCACGTCCTCTCTAGAGTGTTAAGTTCAAATTGCACCTATAAAAGGGGTAATTAGTCCTTTCAGTTTTATTGCTGTTAGGGGAAAGGAAGCAGCTTCAGTTAACTACCAACTAGACACCACTCCAGATTAAATACCCTAGATTCAGTACCTTATACAAGCTTTCAAATACCAAACTGAGAGTTCAAAGAAAGTAGGAAATGTCACCTTCCCAAACATTATGGACTATTAATTATGTCTTTGCAGTGAACTTTCTCAGTGCAATTAGTCTACAGGCATGAATATCATTCTTTATAAAAGACTAGGGGCTGGAACAAGGTTAATTCCAATTTAAATTTTGTTAATAGCAAGAGTGACTGTGTGCAGACAGTTGAACAATTATCTGATAAGCAAAATATGTGTAACGAAGCAGACAAAATGGACTAATTTTAAAACAAGCATGGCCATGCAACAATGTGTATGTTTTTCTTTTCTAACATACACTGTTGTTCTAAGCTACTCTTTTAGAGTGTAGAAGAGATTTATTAACATTCAGTCACATTTGGATGTAAGTAATGTGAAAACTGATTTTTCAGTTCACTGGTGGAGGTAGAGAGGGAATAAACATTTCATTTTCAGTTGGTTTTATCCACTTTATAATCATAAAGTTAAAACCAAATTTCTGTCATTTCTAAGATCTATATTTAACTTTAAAAACAAACAAACAAGCCCAAACAAAATGCCATGACTTTTCTTTCCCCAGAAAAATATGTAGCTGTATTTTACACACTTCTTAAAGCACCTTTGAAATGTACTTCCCTTGGGGTTACTTAATAAGAAAACTCCACACAAAATGCCTGCCTCTTTCCTCTTACATCGCATCCCACTTACTATTCAACAAACCAATTGACTTCAGTCAATAGGATCTGAGAGTGAGAAGGAGATCCCAGGGTGAAATTCCATATGACAGTTTCTCTGGTGGCAAATCTTGTTTAAAAGATTTCTAATCAGCTGTTTTCTAGACCTTGTGTTTTCCCAGATAATACTCTGAAAAAGGAATAAGTGGTAAGTTCCTGTATAAATGATGCCACAGAGAGAGCTGCACTGATTCAGCTGAAGAGAATGTTATTTTCAGCATGAAGAGAAAGCTGAAAAGTGAAAAGCCTCTTAAACTCATCTTGATAGAGATGAAAGCATACCTTACAACAGTACCCTCGAGAAAAATCAACTAGAAGGACCCAGTCCATTATTTAAAGAATTTTAGAAACATAGGAATGGGCCATTACACCTCAGCATCTTTTTAGAGAAATAAAAATGAGACACATTGAATACTCATAAACAGATAAAATTTTCCACTTTGCAAGTAACTGTAGATAGTGCTACTTCTTGTGGAGTGGAGAAAACTAGGCTGTGTTTTCTTTAATTATTATTTTAAAATAACCTAATTCACTATGTTTCAGTTCCTCTCCAAGACAGAAAAAAAAGCAATATTCCTGATGATTCCAGGATTTAAATGCTTTTTCTGATAGAGATTCTGAAAAATACTCTAAACGGATTGGTAGTCAACAATTTTGAATGACACGCTCCTGCACCTACCAACATAAATTCAGTATTACTTTTGAGAATAATACTTTAATTCTTCCAGTAAAGATACATATGTACACATAATGTAAATAAAGACAATTCATCTCACATGCAGACAATTGTATTTGTTCAATTCACATGTAACTGGACTTAAAAAAAAAAAAAAAAGTACTCTGAAAATTGCCAAATATTTTGAGCCATCAGCAAAATCCTCTGCATGTTTAAGTGCTTTGTGCAGATACACTACAATCTATGATGCATAATTTTTTTTAATAGCATCAGACTGAGACTCGATTAAGGTCATGGAGTGTTTCCCACTTTTGTAATTGTATGTTTGGGATACAAAAGCATTAAAAAGATACCTCAGCTTCACAACACTTCTAGTTGTATTAACTAACAGTATAAATTTACGTTGTATGGACAAAAGGTCCTATTTCTATTGTACTAGTCAAACTCAGGTGGAATTTTTATGTTTACAGAAGCATGAAGGACAATGATAATTTTAATATAATTGAAGATTAAGGACATAATGGTTATGGTTGTGCCTGCTAACAGTCCTTTGCATGAACACAACTGAGAGACAGGACAACAGAGACTGGAAAAAAAAAATGACTAAATTATAATTTTCAAAGAAAAATAATACTATGACTTAAAGCACAGAGATAAGACATCTTCTTTCTCCTTTTTTTGCTCCTTTTCTACCAAATTGTAAAGCTTTCTCATGGTATTTTCTTATTACAATGCTTTCAAGCTTGCCATCTTTCTCCCAGTCTATCCCAAACTCCAGACTTTTTGATATATAAACTTAAATTTCTTATCAGTTTATCTTTTCTACATAGTAAGCCATAATGCTCCTTAGCCTATCACCACTATATCCTTTGCATACAAATAGCTTTTCTGACTAAAATCAGTCAGAGGCCATAATTACCTTTCACTTTAAATATATCTTCCAGGTTCACTACTTCCCTTCTGTCAGGAAACTAGGCAGTTGATATACTGCTAGCTATTAAAAAAAAAAAGTAAGAAAAAAAATATTACTTACACATTCAGTAGAGGAGTTGCACTTTTAAAATAATGTCCATATTGACCTCTTCTAAACATTTTCCTTAGAGTGAAACACATGGTAGAATAACTGTTCAAGGTAGATATTTTGTCTATTGGTTTCCATCCTAGGTTTAGTTTCATAAGGCTCATCTACTCTAGGTTTGGCTTATTCAGGATTTCATTCAAACATTCTATTTGCTTCATATAATTTCTATAGACAGAATGGCAATTACGGACATGTTTTTAGTAAACCTGTGAATAATCACTGTCGTGTAATCACAATCAATTTGTAACATGCAACAGAACTGAGAAATGAGCTAAATTTAAAACTGACACAATGGCCCAAACCACACAGATAAAGAGACTAGCATCTGTGGGCGTGGGCATGCATAAAGAATGACATTTGCATGAAAAATCAAAGGAATTTCCCCATTAAAAAAAAAAAAAAAAAGAGGAAATACATTGCCGTGCTTCACAAAAAATATTGCACTTACTTGGCCTGTTTAATTCCTTTTCACACATCTCAGTTAGGATTCTCCTTGGTAAGTTCTCCCATGTATGATGTGAGTCTTGACTTCTAGTGAACCCCAGGCAGAAGCAGGTATCAGTCACTAGCACCGCTGCCTGAGCTGACCCAAATATCCACTGCTATTATGGATTGATTTGTTTTTCCACCAGAAGACTGGATTTTCTGCTTTCTCTGATAGTTCTACTGCAATTGCTTACTACTCTGAAGTTTAGAAGCCTCACACATAAGTTTCCTCACTTTTTAACTCTCAGCCTCAACAAACTACTGCCTCACACTACCATGGAACAACAGATGTAAATACCGGTAAGGATAGGATTTGTGAATCTTAATAATAAATCTGTGAGTTTCTAATTCCTAATTAAATAATGTATTCCTTATCCTTAATTTTAGTCCATTGTTTTGTACAGGAAAGGAATGGTGATGCTTATAGTGAAATTAGTAAGGCGCTCTTGGCTGGGGTCTTTTCTCATCCTGGAGACAGGAAGTCCAAAGACATACCACTGTGGATTATTCTCCTTGCCTAACTGGCTCACACAGTTAAATGATAATTCTGCTTTCTGTCAGCTAATTATTTATTAGGGTTATATCTAATTTTCAGCTTGCTAGACCTCCTCATTCTTCAGTGGGGAGGTGAGTTAGAGAAGGTAGGTGGTATTTTTTAGCCACGGTAAAAATGAAGAAATGCAACCAACAGGGATTATGCAAACAAAACCCTACATTAAAGGAGTAATGAAGTTGAACAACAAAACATTCAAGTCAAATTGTTCTATTCATATCAACCTTAACTGAACTCTGCCATGTACATTCAATACAACTCTTTGGTTAACTATGCAATCCCTTCACTGCCTCTCATTTGCTTTTCATAATGAAAAGCAGCCACTTTGCACTCTGTTGGTAGACTTTTTTTTTTTTTTTTTTTTTCCTGGCTTTGATGGAAGCCCCAGGGAACGTGTGCAGTGCACTGCTAAGATTTTGCTTTGATTGCTTCTCTCTTGGCACTGGACTGGCTCATGCCACTGTGGTGAGCACTTTCTACCTGTAAGCTGGGGACATCTGCAGCAAAGCAATGAATCACATTTCTGGGCACTGAGTCTGCCTTTGCTTTCTGCAGAAGGTATGTTTGGTGCTTCTCCCAGTAATTGAGGCTGTGAAAGTGTAAGTGATAAACTCCCTCCCGATTGCCCTGTCTGTACAGCATAACAACGGGTAAGTGCTCCTTTTGGGGAGCTGATCTCTGTGGTCAGATTGTGTGCAGAGCACTTCATCAGCCAGCTAAAGAGATTTTCCATTTTCCCTCCTAAAGTGTTTCTATTCCAGCAGAGCAAGCCAAATTGCTTTGCATGGTCTGATTTCTATCTCCTACACCCACAGTTGGCTTGTTTCCTCTCCTATCGCTCCAGTGCCTAATTACATTGTTTGATATAAGTTTTGACTCCCTTTGATATATGTGGAGCCTTATTATCACTCAATAAACACTTCTAGAAGCTTCTATGTTTTAAATAAGTGTTTAGGACAGCTGTGACTACTGTATCCCTGGCAGCCAGCAGTATGTCTGCAGTCTTCTTTTTGTTGAGGTGTTTACAGCACAATATGAATTCGGTACTGACCTTGTTAAAATTTATTTTTCTGCTGCATGTCTCTAAGCAGTTACTTACTTTTCCTTGTTTCCTGTCAGTTCCTAGGAAGGTTTTATTCTCTGCACGATAATGAAAATGTTTTGTCCCTGTAAAGACAGATTTACTTGTTATTTGCAACATTAAAGGGCGGTATTTCTGTCATTTTCAAAAAGCTTGTTAATAAATCTAGTGTAGCACTGCTGCTGTAAATGCTGACTCTCACCAATAGGCTCTGCTGCTTTTTAAAGTTAGTTTGTCCTCCTCTTGTGTTTTCTTTCTTTACAAGCTGATGCTTAACCCACACCTCATAGATTAACTTAGAGCCTATGTCACAACTGATGCTCTGAAAGTATAATATTTAGTGTCTGAATTTCAAGGCACTCTAACATTTTATATCTCATAAATACTCAATTTCAGTAAAAGTATCCTACATCACAAAAACACTAATTTCGGCTTTCATCTTGCACAAGAAGTTTTGCTAAAACTCAATAAAATAGGATGCAAACTGCACAACTAGATCACCCTATAATCATCTTTGCAGTATTTTCAAAATACATATTCTACACATGCCTATGAAAAAACAAACTGAAAATGGAACATATTTTTTCTTCACAAAAAGCACAAGCTTTCTGTTAAAACACTGCAGAGACACCCCCCATGCATCACTTTTACATTGCTGTTACTACATCACTGACAGATACTCAGAAAGCAGATGGCTAACCTTCTGAATGACATTATTAATGTTTCCATAATAGCATTCTAAAGATCATAATGCTGCACCTGTTCTAAATTCTTCTTCTTTCTTAAGGACAGTGAGCTGTCAACTTTCCAATATGTAGCTTTATTTGCAGGATGCTCACTGTGATTTTAATGGAGCAAAAGAGTTTTAGCATGTACTAACACATACTTGTATTTTAAAATGCAATTGTCAGGTTTGGAAATGGTCACTGAAACTAAAAAGTGAATTTTCTGTTTCTTCTTTTCCCCAGCACTTGTGTGGTTGTGGAACAATCTCTGGCCAGCTTGAAGATAGGAGTTATTTTTCTGTAGAGCAGGTCTCAAGAGCCATTCTGTCATGCTTCTGCAATTTGAACATGCAAAAAGACACTTAATTGTTACCCTATAATGATCTCATTAATTACACAGGATGGTTTCAGACCAGCAGATAATCTTCAAGCACATCAGAGTTACTATAAGGATCAGAGTCAGCTACCCTGATTCCTTAGGGAAGTTAAGAATACGTAATTGCTGTACCATATCAAAATCTGAGTTCATTGAACCATGTATCCTGGGTGTGATGCTGGCAGTAGCTCAGGTGCTCCAGAAGTCTGTGTATGATCCCCATGGGAATTATAAATTAATCTTCCATCTTAAATCTTGAAGTGCATCAATGATCCAGATACTGATGTAAATTTCCTGTTTCTTTTAGAGACCTGTTAAAGTCTTGGCTTTAAAAATTAAGCCTTCGGCATAAGTGCTTGTGTGTGCCACACTTTAGGGTGATAGGTCTTGCACAGACCATTCCAGAGACCAAACCACAGCTGTAGCTCCCTTGCTGGCAGAGAAAGAAGAATGAATTGGATACAATGAGAATAATTTGCACACAGCTCTCTGTACAATGCCATGAGATGCCCAGCAGAACCTATCACTCTCTCAGCTATAGGACTGTTTACACATTTTACTCTAAAAAAGGCCTGGCCACTTCTTAGTCTTTTATTTACTGTTGTTCTACTCTGCTTTCACTTGAAATTAGTTCATTCAGCATTTTCCCCCTGCTGTTGTGCAGCTGCCATTACTGTAGTCCCATGGACTCTAGTCACATGTAATAATGTGGACAGTTTCAACTGTGATCTGCTTTTGATATCCCCTGGAATATTCTTTCATATTTGTGTGTGTGGATTCAGCAGCTCAGTTCTCTTTTGAGTCTGCCCTGTGAAAGTTGCAAAATACTGAGCCTGAGGATGATCTTTATTGTGGTACCTTAAGTCAGATGGGAGTTGAAAGCTTTGACAGTCTTACCTGGATGTCCTGAAAGTTACTAGTGAATTAAATATTTTGCCTGTGTAGCTAAAAGTAAGATGAACCAAACTGGATTATAGGGAAAATAGATAACAATCAGTGTTTGTTAACCACTCCAATATTGACTATAAAATTATCTCCTTTCTATAGGTTTAAATTTTTGTTGAACTTTTATAGGTAAGATACAGTCAAGATACATCTCAAATGAAAACAGTTGTGTATAGAAAATAAAACTCAAGAAAGGCCAAAGTTGAACAGGGCAGAATCCAACCCTGAGTCTTCATAAACTCTCATGAGATGTTTTCCAGTGACTTTATGTGCTGTTAACAATTACTGTGATAGCACAGGATTGAAAAGTCAGTCTATCTAGGATATGTTTAGTAAATTCAGCCCAGATCAGAACATGGGTGAATTATACAACATAATCTATTTATTATGAAAATATGCTCAGCCTTATTATTGGAGAGAATCCAGAGGACTGAGCTGGACTAGGAGGAACTTGGACCCTAGAGATCACCACAGAGTGTCAGAGCACTAGAACAGGCTGCCCAGAGATGGTATGGAGTCTCCTTCTCTGGAGATATTCAAAACCCTCCTGGATGCTTTCCTTTGCAATCTACTCTAGGGAACTGCTTTAGATGGAAGGTTGGAATGAATGACCTCCAGAGGTCCCTTCCAACCTCTATGATTCTATGGTTCTGTGATACTGTGACCAGGTGACATGAGGAGAAATATTCCAAGTTCCCAAGCTCACCTGATAGGGTGATCACAATAAGCACAATGAAAGGGATGATAATCTGCCTATGGTGAGGGGGGGGAGAGAAGGACGGGGTGGGGTGGCGTGGGATGGGGTGGGAACTAGACTATAACCAAACTAACCAAAAAAGCTACATAGATCATTCACTGCAGATATCTTCTATAGGCTTAAGGAAGGTGGCCTGAATGAATCCACACGTCTTCACAGAAGTAATGGTGGAAACTTCTAAAGTGTACTTTATTGCCCGAATCAGCTCATACTTATACAGAAATACAGGTACAGACGGCAACTTATGATTGGTTAGCACACAGAAATCACGCGTCTTGCTCATTAGCTATTGGTCATCACATGGCTTTTTTCACTGTTCTTCGCATTCCACTGTCTTGATCTCTTCCCAGGCTAGCTACCCCCTTATCTTAACTGAAGCCTCTGTTTTTCTTCCTGCTTTGACAGCTTCAAGGTCTCATAGCCTGGGTTGTGCACATAGCATTCGAGCTCACAAATTCTTGTTCCCTGAGCCACCCTCCTCTAATAGACTGTAATGGATCTCACATCACAATCATCTGAGATACAAGGAAGAGCATGACTAGGCCTCAGTGTTGGTAAACAAAAATTTTCATAAACCATCTTCATGTATATAAAAGGTTACTATAAATTATGTCATAGATTAAAGCTGTATCCCTGAGAAGTAATGGATGAAGAGATCAGAAAATCAGCTTAAAGAACCAGTCAAGTCAATCATTGTCCCGGTTAAGTAAAAGCATTATTTCTGATGTTAATTTATCCTGTTTTTGCTCTACACTTCATGGAGGATAAAAAAAAAAAAAAAAAAAACAACACACAAAAGAAACAACTTCCTCAGAGATATATTCTGCTGCCCAGAAAATAAAAAAGATAGACTTTCTTTTTCACAAAGAGTAGAATGATCAAGCAGAATGTACTAAAATAAGTTAAGTCTGAGTCAGAGCTCTTGACTTCTAGGCCTGGTATCTTCAGATAGTTAAAACACTAAGTTATTTGCATAATAGAATGGAGGGAGGTGGATGGCGAGGGGAAGATGCACTTTAACATAGCCTGAAAACAATGCACTTGCAAAGTTCAATTTTCCTGCTTGTGTCAACATAGAAGTGTATTTTTACATTTCTGTCCAATCTCATGGACAGTTGAATGTGCAAGTCTATCGTGTCATCCTTTACTTTGAAAAGGTAGATTGCAAGGACAGTTACTGTCTGTCTCTAATATCTGTCCTGTTCCAGCAGTAATATGAAACAGTTCTCTCAAAAGTTGGAGTATGACTTAGGAATCCCTGCCAACATTCCTCTTAATAAAGAAAATTCTAAAGTGCATAGCTGAGCGTAAGCCACAGATGAGTGCACAATTGCTGATACATTTACTTATACATTTACTGCAGTATTAGTATTTAATTTACAGCTTTATGAAGTGTTCTGTAATAATTTAAACATAAAAGGTGAGGTATCAAGGTAAAATATTCCTTATTAAATTCAAGTGATCATCCAAGTCTAAAGTAGAAAGGTCAGAGGAAACGAATTTCAAATGTTTAACATAAATTTTCCAGGGCCTTTGATATATTAGGGATCCAGATTCTCTTATCCTTCAAATAAAGATCTAAAAAAATACTGTTTGTCAATTTTCTCTGCAGACATTTCTGCAATTCATCGCCATGTTTCTCTTCATTTCAAGGGTCACTGCAGAAGAGCATAAGGCAAGACCCTTGATTTTTGTCGTTCTAAATTATAACAAAGGCAGATTCCCTTTAGAAGCACAATACAAATAAACAAACAAAAAAACCCTACACTTTGCTGTTTCTGAACAGTGGTTCAGAAGCACTGAAACACGACTCTGCCCATAAAAGGGCAAATTGTTTCAGATTCTCTCAAGATTTAAGAAGAATAGATGAATATCTGCAATATCCAAAGAACACGATGATCAAATATGACAGATAGGAAACATGTAGTTCTACATATTTATTCTTGTTTTTCTTTAGGTAGTTGATCAGAAAAAAACAAGAAACCCATTGTTTTCATCTGATTGAGTGCTAAGTCAGGAGGAAAAACAAGTTAATGCAACAATCAATCTAACATGGGAAGCAATTGTATGAGTTTGTACATTACTGCTATTTTCAGACAACGTAATTATTGAATCATTTAGGTTGCAAAGGATCTTGGTTAGACCCCCATTCCAATTTTCTGTTCAAGGCAGGGCCAACTTGAACTCTGACCAGGTTGCTCAGTGCTTAGTCAGGTTGAATCTTAAAAGACTCCACTGAGGGAGACTGTACCTCTCTGGTTCAGCTAGTGTTTGACTGTCCTCATAGAGATAAGTTTTCTCCTTATATCTTCTCTGAATCTTTGTTGCTCTACTAAATGCAGTTCATCCTCCCACCAGGCACTGCTGCAAGGAGTTTGGCTATATCTTCTCTATATCTGCTACAGGCCGGAAGATGTTGGTTTACACACACACACCGTGCCCAGGTCCAGCTCCTTAAGCCTTGGTGGTGCTCCACGTGTATCATGTTTGCTGATGTGTATCTTGTACTGGGATACTGGGATAGGAAGGCAAAAAACAAACAAACAAAAAACAAACAAATGAAAAAAAACTGGACTCAGTACATTTATATGGTCTAACAAGATCTCAGTAATGGGAATAATCATTTCCCTCAGTCTAGCAGCCATGCTCCAGCTAATACAGCTCAGGACACTGCCAGAGTGCTCTACTGATTCCTGCTGACTTGGTGATCCCCCAGGACCTCCAGGTTTCACTTTTCAGCTACAGATGTTCCCAGTATGTCAATTTTCCATCTTATAGTACTGGAGGGGTTTAGTTCACTTTAGGTACAGAAAATTGCATTTGCCACCAAGCATAAAATAACCTAAGCGTATTTATTTCTTGCATTTCAAAGTTGAAGAGAGATAGCTTTAAACAATAAATGGAAAAGTTCAGAAGTTACCAACCCAGTACAATGTACATAGTCTTCTGGGACAGTAGAACACAAGGCATCAACAGATCCTATCCCCAGTTTGTTAATGCGAAATTAAGTTGTTGGGTTGTTATTTTGTTTGTTTGTTTGTTTTGTTGATGATTATGTTTTTGTTTGGTTTTGGTTTGTTTTTGTTTATGTTTTTATTATTATTTTTCCTTTCTTCATCAGTTACTGGCTGTAACTATCAGTTCTGTGATACTGTAGCCACAAAAAAAAAAAAAAAAAAAAATGCTGATACTTTCAACAGTCTATACAGATTGCAAGTGATTTTTGATCTATAACAACAACAACAAAAAAGTAAGCTTAAGATAAAATGCTTTCCAGAATTGAGTATAATGAGGTGGTATAAGTAAAAAGGTTGATGGGGTACAGTATACGTAGATAAATAAATTTCTAACAAGCTACTACATTATATCATCATAACAAAGTAAAACTCAAACTAGATAAAAAAACCTAACTGCTACTAGCATTACAAACCTTTCCCAAAAGATGCAAGTAGATATGCACATATAGAAACTTAGGGGTAAAACACAAAAAGCCTAATAGTTTATGTAATACATATCACTAAGATAAACAAACAAACAAACAAAAAACAATAGGGTTTTTGTTGCAACAGACTTTCTCTGTCTTATAATTTTAAAGTAAATGCAAATTTCAGATTTTGCACATTACATTTTTGTGTGTATGTGTAGAACTGTATGTAACACAGGCTCCTAACATTGTCTAAATGCTGATACTGAAGAATTGATTTTAGTTGGACTTAGCTAGTACTTCTCATTCAAGGCTTTCTGTTAAGACACCTGGAAGTTATTATTCCATTGGAAAACAGTCACTTAGGAGAAAAAAAAAAACAAAAAAACAGAGAAATCCTGAAAAAAAACAGATTAATCATTCAACTCAGATTGAGTATAATTTACAACAGTAATATTGTGATAATTTATCCTTCGAAAGCATGATAATTTGATCTGATAATACTGTTTCTGAGAAGAAAAACAAAAACAAAAAAATAGTAAGGAAGCCTAAAATTAATGTTGTACATTATAACTTCAACTAATTTTCATTTTAGCAGCTCTACACAAATGATATAGTATTATGTTTAAATTAAGTGCCCCTAGATTTTTACTGCGCTGAGCTCTGAGGTGGGCCTATCAAACCATATATATGTCTGTTTAGGGTAGTAGCCAACTAAATGAAATAAAGAAATTGTTTGTGTTCAAGATCTCTAATTCTCATTCATTTCTTTGGAAAATGAAGAGAAAATGACAGTTGGACCCTCAGTGGCTCAGAACAGCATGCTTGTTTGTGGAAGGAAGTCAGACTGATAAACTGAGTTTGCAGTTTACAGAGTCTGCAAGCAATTTTCCATTATTATTGCTTTCTCTGAGCAGTATTCAGTTGCATGAAATATTCTGAACTCCGTAATCTACAGACACTCTTGTTGCAAACTATTTTCCAACACAAGTGAATTTTGAGCAAACTGAAATTGATAGAGTGATATGCAGAAATAAAAGCTTTGGTTTATCTAGAACTTGGTATAACATTCTGAAATATCTGATGCTGAAAATCAGAAAGGAAGGTTGTTATGGACCTTTACATTTCTTTTTAATACTTAATGCATTGTAGTGCAAGGACTTAAGCTTTTCTGGATCTAGTCTCTGTCTGCTGTGCTTCAAACAGGTCAATTATCTAGGCTGCATGCTTTTGGACATGACTGATTGTTATGTGGCTGTGATTCTTTTTCACTACTCCCATATATATAATAAACCCATATAAATGCTTGGTATGTTTACGTTTGTTCCACGGAATGCCTTATCAGCAGCTCGGAGCATGAAAAGTGTGCACAGCCTATGTAAATATTTTTAAAGAAATTGTTAGCTGACATATTTAAATTCCCAGAAAGGGAATTAAAAATTATACTGGGTATATGTGGAATTTTCATAGCAATTTTAAGTATAAATTTATCAATCACTGAAATGTATTGCACATCTGACTAAAGAAAACTCCTTACTCATTAGAATTAAAAAGTAATCTCAGCTTCTCTCTTGTAAATCTATAGCAAATCAACAGTTAAATTTGTTATCCTCTGGCAATTCCACGAACTCAAATGGGATAATTCCAGATTTATTAAATTGTGTGAAATACCATAGCCTGTCCTAAATATTCTTGTTGTTATGTCAGGGTGATGCATTTGATGGGAAAAAAAGAAAATCTATTTTTTACTATTTGGTTAAAGAAGAAGAAACAACAAAACCAATACACATTCCAATATACCATACTGAGTAGTATTGTGTAATTATAGTAAATTCTTGTAACATATACACCATGGCAAATCAGTTCTGTATATCCCAGTAAATTCTATTCATTCCTAAAGTGATAGTGAAAGAGAAAACAAAAGAAAAAATAAGCATGAGTCCCATCGTTACTATATTTACACATACCTATAGAAATGTTTCTAATTAAAATTAACAAATCAATCATAATTCCACCGAAGTCAAAGATGCTTTATGAGTTTTACAGGTTTTTCCCCTAAATCAAGGTTAGTAGTTTTGATGTAAGAGAATGTATTTTGCAGAAGCCTGGTCATCTGAGATTAGACATACACTGTAGGAGTGCTGTGATGGTGTCAGAGCTTCATCATGCCTGCAACGGGGAATCTCCCTGGCTTCAAACTGATCATAAGGGATTTCTACAAAGTACCTGAATCGTCTTTTTTTTTTTTTTTTTTTTTTTTTTTTTCCAGCAGAAACTGCTGGCTCTGAAGGTAAATAGAAAGGTCTTATCCTCGATACTCTGTTGTGCCCAGAGAGTACAACTACACAGGATGAGATGTAGTTTGCAAGCAGGTCATGTTTCTTACATGGCCCTGGTAGCTGCTGATAGCTTATCTAAGAAGACTTTGAATAAAAGGATGTGATATGATAGCAAACAGAAGGGAAAAGAATAAAGAAATCTGCAGACGAAGGCAAGATGTAGCTACTCCTGCCAAGGATATAGTAGAGTTTCAAACTATATTAGTGAATACTTATGAAAGTGGTAAGCCTAAATCATCTCAAACGCATGCCAAATGACACCTGAATGTAATTTCTGAAGATAAATTGCCTTCCAGGGCTGAATGAAATATCTCTTTACAGAAATGTATTAGGTGACCCAGCATCAAACTGTCCCTCTTTGCATTTCTATGTTACTACCCAGACCTTGGAAAAGGACATACATGGACAAATATATTTATCTGATGGGCAGGGTCTTGGAAAGACACCCAACTGCTTCTAACAGACTATTAAGCCCATCAAGTGACCAAGCTTGGCAGCACAAGGAGCCATTAATACCAATTTAGTGATAGATCTCAGAAAATGAATCTTACTGTGAATCAGAAGAACTGAAATACTTGGCTGGTTTTAACACTGTTCAACTGATTCTAATTAGCTCCCCAGCTATATGATTTCCAACCATGCTTGCTTTTAGGGGAGTCACACCAGTAACTCACAATTTAATCTAAGACGGAATATGAAGAAGAAAGAAGGAAATTCTGAAGACAAATTCAATCAAGCCACATACATTTGAAAAAGAAAAAAATAATGGAGAGAAACATAAAACTGCCATTTCATAAAAAAGAATGCTTCTAAGATATAACTGAGTTGTATCATTAGGTTTAAATGTGCTGTCTCAGTCTTTTTTTAACAATACGAGACAGTATCAGTGTTGATATCAGCATTTTACAGATATCCACCAATGGACAAAGCCTTTAAAGTGTAATGTATACTAAATATGTACAGTGCTTATTTCTGAGCTGACGTCATACTATCAGTCAACACAGAGATATCGACATAGACTTTACAGCATCAATGCTGTAGCAACACAGACAAGCTAGAGATTCTCAGACTGTAATGTATTATCATTATCATTGCTTTAGTCTCCTGTGTAGTGCTGAACCTGGTCTCAGTCAGTAACATCTAACAGCAGAAGAAAAATCATCTCCGGATTGCACACAAGTGAATATTGTCAAAAAAACTGCCTCTGAGATTTCAGGGAGAGCATGTACAGATGTACACACACATCTATAATGTTACTCTACATCTTACTGCACAGTTGAGTAAAAAAATAAAGATATGCTCCAGTTAGCTTTAATTGTTAATATAAAAGAAAATGTTGTAAAGTTTTCTTTTCTTTTCTTTTCTTTTCTTTTCTTTTCTTTTCTTTTCTTTTCTTTTCTTTTCTTTTCTTTTCTTTTCTTTTCTTTTCTTTTCTTTTCTTTTCTTTTCTTTTCTTTTCTTTTCTTTTCTTTTCTTTTCTTTTCTTTTCTTTTCTTTTCTTCTTTTCTTTTCTTTTCTTTTCTTTTCTTTTCTTTTCTTTTCTTTTCTTTTCTTTTCTTTTCTTTTCTTTTCTTTTCTTTTCTTTTCTTTTCTTTTCTTTTCTTTTCTTTTCTTTTCTTTTCTTTTCTTTTCTTTTCTTTTCTTTTCTTTTCTTTTCTTTATGCTTTCTCTCCACTGAGAATGCCTTGGTTATGGTTAGTTTGCTCTTATTTCAGGTGAGAAAAATAAGACTTCAAATATCTAGCTCTAATATCAGCTCTATGTTGTAGGGAATATTCTACAGAAGTAGACTAGAATTACATCTGAATAAAATAATACGAGATAGTTCAGCAAACAGCATTCTTTTATCACTCTGAGCATAACACTTTACAGCTGCCTAATAAATGTTCCCAGACTCTAGCCTTACACAGAAGACTTTTTCTAGACTGTTTAACATGAGTAGTCTTTGACCATACAGAAATCATCTGGTAAGGCACATATGGCAACAGACCATGACAAAGGTAGAAAGGCCGCTGTGTGCTGAATGTGTGCTCAGATTTGCATATGAGCATATGCTTAAAACATCTATCTCTAAGATATAATTGAGAGAGAGAAAATTCTGGATGTCTCTGGGCCTGCATCCTGATGAGACTGTAGGACATCTATGTATTAGTCAATTTCAGGAAACAGATAAAGCAAACAAGTTTGTTTGGTTTTGTTTCATTTGCATAGGGCTGTTATTTTCTGATGCTGGAGCTGTAAGAGATGCATGAAGTGTAAAGACAGAGCTTCTTCCTTGCCTAACAGCTTGTTTATATGGTGAGAAGTACAAGACATGCAAAATCCATGTGTGGCTTTGTACTATCAGTCATTCTGATTTCCTTACATAATCTTTCTGAACATCACAGGGCTAGCCAGAGTCCCAGATCCCTGAACTTCACATAAATCCAAGTAAAGTCTTTTAATGTCTGAAAGAAGTCACAAAAAGCAGGCTCTAAACATCCAGATGAGAGAGGAGCACCCCAAGTGGCAACTATAGTACAGTGGGCAGCAAAGGCTGCAGCACCCAGGCATGCAAGATGGGGCTGAGCTTGTGCTCAAGATGGCCTAGTAATGTATAACTTCAGCTAATAAACAAGAATTGAAATTGCCCAGGAAACCTTCTGCCACTGTAGTCCTACTGCTGGTGAAGTGAAGGAATCTCTGTTTAAGATTGCATTTGAAAGCATTCAGAGTGACAAGATTGCAGAATCCAACACTGGACTAAGTTAATCAATGCAACAGAATCTCAAATGTGAAAAAAATTGCTGGTTTAAATGTTTCTTGTAATGTTATTGACTTGTGTTCTTATCATTATTATGATAACATTTAAATAGAAATTGGGAAACCTCAGTCATAAAGATTTTAAGAAAATTTAATGAACAAAACAAAGAGATTTTATCTGCGGGTTGCATACTTGCTACTGTAGTACTTAGGTTTTTTACGAATTCCCTTTGCAAAGTTTTTTAGTATACTGATATTGAGTTTCAACCCAATAAACATGAGAAAAGTCAATGCTGCAAGACTTCAGTTTTAATCTTTGGGATGTGAAGAGGCTTTTCCAAAGCTGAACCTGATCCTTTTAACTCTATTCAAAGAGGAGAGTTTTTTAGGCACACATTTATTTTCTGCTGAAGATCAAGCTTATGTAATCCATACTAAGAATCCTACGATACAAATGATCACTTTGGAAAATCCTAGCTGCAATGTTTTCAAGAACTGCATGCTTGTAGAGCTTGGACTGGGAATCATCTTCTCCGGGAATGCCTCCTCTTCTCAGGCTTGCTTCAGCCATGAATCAGGACAGAAACTGAATCAGCAAGAGTTTCATATACTGAAACCCCACAAAAACAAGTCTTTCTGCATTTGATGACAAAAATATTACTGGCGTAGTTTAACATCAATCTTTGTTCAAGTGAACTGCCACCATCTCTCACGCAAGTGGCAGTTTGTGTACCTCCTCAGGACACTACACCGCAGTGTGCACTGGCTTACCTGAGCTCAGCTGTGTCTAAGGGATATCCATCAAGAACAGCTTATGAGACTGGTGATCTCATACCAGGGAGTGACTCTAGGATACATTACTCACAATGTACCACACAGATACGGCTGGAAAACAAGATAGGATTCACGAGGTACTTCACCCAGTAATCATGAAAATAGAAATGCAGTATATTCTCTATTTCTTTTTAGACAACAGAAGTAGCCTCAGAGGAAGTAAAATATTGAAAGGAGACATAATACACAATTCCATTAAGTTTACTCAGACTATTTTTTTTTTATTTACACAGAGGTTCAGAATGTTTCAGAAGGTGAAGTTAATGTACACTGAAAAGATATTGTCTTTCTTCTCCATCTTATGTTTCTTTCTCTAAGCAGTTTCTTCTTCCAAAAATTATGAGTGAAAGTAGATCTGTTCAGCTATTCCTCTCAGCTTACCTATGCTTCTCTGTAACTATAAGGTTTGTTCCAGAGATATCTTAATCAAAGCTTTAATTCGAAGATTACAGTTCTCACCTTTACAGTATTCCAGCATCACCGTAAACATTTTTCTCTTCTTACAAGCATCTCCATGGTTGACTATCTGTACTAGTCTCCATCTATACTGCCTGTGTCGCTCAGCACATCAAAACAAATGTTAGAACAAACTATGGGATGTATTGACTCAGCAACTGTCAAAAAAGCATGCATAAATAAAATTTGTTACCAAGTAAAAAAAATAATTAGCTGTAGATAGAAATCTACAGTTCAAGCATTCAAAACGTGCACAAATTAATGCCAGATTAGCAAAATGCATGGTGCTCAAGGTTTGCAGATAACTGTGTGCTACACAAGCTTATAGCCATAATGCTACATTATGTTTTCAATTTACTCAAGAGGTAGAAATTGCTTGCTGTTCTGGTCCATATTTTATGGAAATCATTTGATTAATTTTTTTAATAACTTGACTATTGCAGAAGACATGACCTGGGACAGTTTTTAATATTTTGGATAACGATGCATTCCTTAATGAAGAAGAATGATAAAATGAGCAGGTGCATTGCACCTCTTACGATTACCTTAATTTGTCTTTCAAATATTGACTGTTTATTACAGATTGTAGGATACTGTACATCTACTACTGTAGAAAAAGAATCTCTCTTATAAATATAGGAGGCCTCTTGGGACATTATTCTTGAGAGTAATTCACAATTTTCTTGATGTTTTTGTATCATAGAATCATAGAATAGAATCACAGAACTATTTGAGTTGCAGAGGACCCATAAGGGTCATTTAGTCCAGCTCTTCTGCAATGAACAGGGACACCTACAGCGAGATCAGGTTGCTCAGAGCCCCAACCAGCCTGACCTTGAATTTCTGCAGGGACGGATTTTTTTATTTTTATTTTTAATTTTGTTTGTCCTATGCCATTAATGGCATCTGGTTTCTGTAGTTTCATTCCCAAAGTTACCTATATAGATGGATATTTTGAATATTTTAAAATAACCAAAGTATTTCTCAAAATGAATATGAAAGATTTAAGCTACGTTTTCTTAATATTTTCATTTTCCTCAATAAAACTTCCAGCTTGTAAAAGAGAATTTAAATTAAGTAAAAGAGGTTCTGAGAAAACAAACAATGGCACTTCCTCAAGAAACAATAACTATCAGGAAAGTCAGGACTCTATTCTCAACAATTTGTACAGAAAAGTACCAAACCCTATGACTCAAAACCATGATTTCTTGAAATAAAAGCAAAATTAAGCAAACTGAAGAGACATTAGTGAACATGTTTTTAGATAAAAGTTCACAAATCTGCAGGTAGATACTTACTGCCATGCTCATGCAACCAGGGTCAGTACTCTGATGCTTATAAGTGGTTCTCAGCTTTGTTCTGAGTAACTCTCTCTTCACTATGGAAAACATGAATGACCATGTTCATTATTCACTGAGTTAAAGCTTCAGAAGTGGGGCAAAAAAAAAAGGCGTATTTGCATTTTAAGCTCCCACTTTCATCCCCATAGACATCCAATAAAGCTGAAATTAAAGCACAAATTTACTTTGCCTTTAATTTCACACAAGAACCAAAACTATGGAGCCAATGGCACAGTGACATCAGCTTTAAGCAGTTCCAGCCTTTTAATTAAGAGTAGTCTTCTCCTGCCCTGAGTGCATGGATTTTCATAACCATTCAGAATTTTAGCAGACCTCGTAAACTGTGTCCTTCTCCGCCCAGAATAGTCTTGCAAACCACTCAGAAAACAAAGGGCTTCTATTTCACAACCACCAGTAAGATCCTGGATGCTAGATTTACACCAGCATTCTGGCTAGCTCCTCACTCACATCAAGTGTGTGTATATCCTCTCGACAGATACTTTGACTGAACAGAAAGATGTCATTGCCAATGAATACCACTGGGAAAACTTATCGTCTCTGTCTTCGTTCCAATCCCAGTGCCAGCAAGATTCAAAGTCACTCTTAGATCTTCAAGTGCACAAAAAGGAGCTTTATTCAACTGACAAAGCAGGTGTTTAACTCCCTAGCTACTTACTTTACAAATTCTTGCCTCTCTTGTGCATCCCAGTGATTATTATTATTATTAGGAAAATAGATATTTTGAGGACAGATAGAAATTTCATTTAAAAACAAACATGAATGTAATATACTGTCATTTTTTTTTTTTTTTTTTTTAGCTCAAGGTAGTTAAAGAATTGATGATTTTCAGTAGTTGTGGTGGTCGTAACAACAGTATAAATCAGTAAACAGCTCTAAAACAGACTTGCTTAATAATTATTTGTATTTTATTGGCATAGTATATTTTTCATGTCTCAAACAGTCACAAAGCAGCTTCCTTTCTTGTCCTTGGAGCCAGAATACTCAGTAGGAATTAAGTTCTCTCATAAATACGCCTCATTTCTGCATATATTTAGTTAGTCAGCTCGTATTTTTTACTACATCCAACCCCTCATGTTCCCGCACAACTATGCAGCCTACTCCTTACACTAGGAATACTTAAAAGGTGCAAGTCAAATGCATTCTTCAGTTGAACGGGAGAATTCCTGTTTCACAGTTGTTCTCAGGATTTATAAATGGAGATGTTTTATCAAAAAGGGATTAAAAAATAAGGATTTTAACAGTTTGAACATCTTCATTAATGTTTACTCAGATTTCATTTGGTTAGTACTTCTAATTCTAACCTTTGTTTATCTGGTTACAAAATTTTCAGGTATGTATTGCCTCTGTTTTCTGACCAAACTTCTACTGAATTGGCCTGTATGCTCTGCTCTTCAAACATCCTTTGTATATCATTGGGAATACAAGAAAGATTTTTCAGAGCAGCAGCTGTGAAGCAAGATAAATGGCATGAGAAAGCAGTGCTGAGAACCAAGGACACCTCCAAAAGAGAAAAACAAAGTCAAGTAAGCTGCATGATGGCCATGTGATAATTACTCTGATTGGAAGAAGAGCACATGGCTAGGAACAACTCATGGCTCTGATTGGATAAGTGCATGCATGCACAGTTAAGGAGTGTTTGTGGAATGTTTTGTTGATTCATAAAGGTGAGTGGGAAAGTTAAAAGAGAAAACTTGTGAATGTATATAAGGGATGTTAGAAGCTGTAATAAATAAGTTGGATCGTTCACATCTGAGTCCGTGCCTCAGACGCCGCAAATCATGAGAAAAAAAATACACATGTAATTGATTATTTTTTCTCATTGCTGATCTTTACATTTACACAGCATTTTCCTATACTCTTTGGAATGTCAAAAGGCAGTTAGAATAATAATTAAATGCAGGTTGAAAAATAGGTTCAGTTTAACAGAATGAAACAGCTGATAAACTTTCAATATAGTCAAATAATTAAATTCCAGCAGAAAATCACCAAATTGTCTTTGTTATAAATATTGAGAGGCTACACAAACTGGATACTAACTTTCATCACAGGTGATTTAGAAACAATGAAGTGAAACATCCATGGACAGAAGATAACCTGTGCAACAAAGAGGATTGTCTAGTCTTACGATCATTTTTGTGATGCCCTCTGGAAAATAAGCAACCCACTGTAGCCTGCAAACAGTACGACCTACTAAGTTTTACTACAAATACTAAAATTACTTCTGTGGCACAACTAATCAGATATCATACTTATTACTTTTTTCACTAACTCCCTTTTAGACTAAGTATATGAACTTTGATTTATTTTTGTCTTGCTCTAACTTTAGATTCGGAACAGAAAATGTATGTCAACTATCATCATCATTACATTAATCTCAAAACAATTTTTCCAAATTTTATATGCAATTTTACAACCACATGAAAGCTACACTTGCAGCAGATGCATGATTTTCAGATTAACCTTATTTCTCCATTCTTCTTTTATAATGTGCTTTTTTTTTTAGCTGATGAGAATTGGAAACTAATTTAAAACTTAATAGCACATTCATTCATCCATCATTGATTAATGTTAGGATTTTAACAAGGAAGAAATAAAATCTTTTGCAAAACAAGATACCAAGATACTTCTGAAGCAGAATTTAATTTTAAATTTGATCATCATTCACTCACCATTGCAATTAGAGTTTAGCTTATTAAATACCATCTGTTTTCTAAACATCAAGGAATATTCTGAAAAGATTTCTCTAAAGGCAAAAAATCCTACATGACGAAAGCTTGTGCCATCTTTTTTAACATTACTTTGCATATTGGATTTTTAACCTTTTAACAAAGAAAAGAGGATTGACCAACAAGATAATAAGTGCATATGCTAAAAGGATGAGAACATAATGAATAATAAACTCTTCAGAAGCACCCAGGCTTAAATATACTTGCCTTTTAACTATATTTACCTCTAAGGAATTCAGAAGGAGAGAAAGAAAAAAGTTCACAATATTTTCTTAATCTCATTTCCTTTTTTTTTTTTTTCTTTTTTCTCTCTCTTTTTTTTTTTCTTTTTAAATATGTTAAGAATATAAGAATACAGCCTATGGATCCAAAAAGACCAAAGCCTTATGCTACCATTAAGTCCCTGAATAGTCAGTGGAATGCCAGCAGTCACAGGTGTTACTCAAGTTGAGCTGATTACATTGCAGGACCCCATGAGAGTACAGTAGTTCATGGAAGAAGCAGATGGAGAAGTTTCCATTATATAAACACATACCATTTCCTTATAAAATTCATAGAATTTAAGGACCTCCATATTCTCTGCTGTCCTTTTTTTATACGACCATAAGACACTCTGGGAAAATTCTGGCTTGCACCTGGATTCACTACATTCTCATAAACAATATAACTCTTTGAGTTGGAATGGAGCCTTAAAGGTAATCTAGTCCAACTGCCCTGCAGCTCCTTCCAGTCTGACCTTGGGTGTCTCCGGGGATGGAGCTTCCACCACCTAGGAAACCTGTTCCAGTGCCTCACCATTCTTATTGTATAAGACTTCTTCCTTATATCCAACCTAAATATCTCCTCTTTTAGTTTGAAACCATTTCCTCTTGTCTTGTCACAACAGACCTTGTTAAAGATCTTTCTTCTCTGTCTTCTTCTAGAGACTGAAAGGCTGCTCTCAAGTCTTCTCAGAGCCTTCTCCTCTCCAGGCTGAAGAGTCACAGCTCTATCAGCCTGTCGTCATAGAGGAGGTCTTCCATTCCAAGGATCACTTTTCTGAACCTCCTCTGGATGTGCTCTAACAGGTCTATATCTCTCCAATACTGAGGACTCCATATCTGGACGTAGTATTTCGGGTGAGGTCTCACCAGTGCAGAGTAGAGGGGCAGGATCACCTCACGTGACCTTCTGGCCATGCTTCTTTTGATGCAGCCTAGGATATGGTTGGCTTTCTGGGCTATGAGTCCACATTGCTGACTCATGTCCAGTTGCCAACAACCGGTACCCCCACATCCCTTTTGGCAGGGCTGTGTCCCATCCTTACACCCCTCGTCTTGTACTGATAGTGACGGTTGCCATGATTCATGTGCAAGACCTTGCACTTGGATTTGTTGAACCTCATGAGGTTCAACTTGGCTCACTGCTTGAGCCTGTCTAGGTCTCTGTGGATGGCATCCAGTCCTTTGGGAATGTCAGCCACACCACATAGTTCAGTGTCATTCACAAACTTGCTGAGGATTTCATGGGGAACTGTGTCAAAGGCCTTTCTGAAGTCCAGATACATGACATCAGTGGCTCTTCCCTTGTCCACTGACAAAGTTATGCCATCATAATTCTGCTGATTCTGCTGTCATTACGGTTTTCCCTCTTTTTCACTGTGCATCAAATGGGAAACATATTCTTTAATCCTTTAAATTGTTAAGAATTTTTTTTTAAAAAGAGTTAACATCTTAATGCCATCTCACACTGACTAAAGAAAGAAAGAAGAAGCAATTGGTTTCATTTATACGAAATGAAGGTTTTTCCAATGACACTGGTACAATAATATGCATAAGAAAAACATAATTTGCAGACATGAAAATAATCATAATATATTTAAATATTTGGTGTATTTTGAATTTTTAATTTGCATAATGTCAGTTATAACCAATGCTAACTTTAAAGAGTTGAGTTTGAATCATTAATACATAGGTTTTTGTTTTGTTTTGTTTTTTAATCAAACACCAGTAGTATTATTTATTTAGCTTGGTCTATTCCCTCTTCTCTTCATTAGCTGTTTTTGGCATGGAGTTCAGGTATTCTACTGGAAAAAAAAGTGTTTTGTAAATATTTTACATTGATGTGTTAGTGTAGGCTAGCCAAAACCCAAAGCTGTCAACCTGTTCTGTGCCTCCAGCATTAAAACTAGCTTAAAAGAATGGTAATGACAGGCAAGTTTCTTAATTTTACAGCTATTTTAGAACAATATTGATGCTGTAAATGGAAAATACAGTTGATATTATATAAAATACAGCTGAGTTGTTCTGTATTTATTATCACACATAATTATTTGAGCATTTGCCCAACACATCCAAAAAAAAAAAAGCTATCTTATTCACACAAATAATGAATATATTATATGTAGAAACCGAACACCACACCCATATATGGGTCTAGCTATAAATTCAGATTTAAAATACTTTATCTCTTACTTTTTAGATTTGTTTGTTTGTGTTCAGGTCAATCTATTCTTCTCAAAAGCATTATCAAATTTCTTTCAGCAATATAGAAGCTAAGAAATTGAAACATTATTTCATTTTGTGCTGAAAAGTATATGGAAACTATAGGGAACTTTTTTTCCTCTTCTTTCTTTGAGGACTCCCTCACCCCCCTCCTCCAGCTGCTTCTGGCAGTCTACAAAGAGTCAAATAACTTCTACCATTTATTTCAGTACCTGCAACTAGCCCTCAGGACACAAGGCATTATCCAAGATCTAACTCTTCTAACCAGAGTCAAACAAGAGGAATATTTGCTTAACAAGTATGCTACATGGAAAAAGAAACAACACACTTGTAGTTCTTCTTTTTTTTTTTCTTTCCTAGTTCTTCAGAATCTTTCCAGTCTTATAAGAAAAATAACTTTTTTTTTTTTTTAAGAGGCACAATACTCCTTTTTTTTTAACAAAGAAGTGCTACCAATTGGACTATACATTCAAATTCCTCTGCTATAAGTTCAATACTGAAATTTTAAAAAGGCTGAAGGGATGGGGAGCAGAATAAAACCAGTTCAGAAGTAAACAGTAAACAGGTACTCCACCTGTACTATTGCAAGTCTATTGGGCTGGATAGGATCCACCTAAGGGTACTGAGGGAGCTGGTGGAAGTGCTTTTCAAAACACTTTCCATTATTTATCAGTAATCCTGTCAACTGGAAAGGTCATAGATGACCAGAGACTTGCCACTGTGTTGCCATCTTCAAGAAGGGTCAGAAGGATGATCTGGGGAACTACACACCTGTCAGCTTGACCTCAGTATCAGGGAAGTTAATGGAGCAGATCATCTTGAGTGAGATCACACAACATGTGCAGGACTACCAGAGGATCATACCCAGCCAGCACGGGGTCATGAAAGGCAGATCCTGGTTGACCAACCTCATCTCCTTCTGTGATCAGATGACCAGCCTGGTGGAAGAGGGAAAGGCTGTTGATGTAGTCTACCTAGACTTCAGCAAGGCCTTTGATGCTGTCTCCTGCAGTATTGTCCTGGGGAAACTGGCAGCCTGTGGCTTGGACAGGTACACTCTTTCCTGGATAAAGAACTGACAGATGACACCAAGTAGGGAGGAAGTATTGATCTGCTTGGTGGTAGGAAGGCCTTACTATGAGATCTGGACAGGCTGAACAAATGGTCTAAAGCCAACTGCACAAACTTCAACAAGACCAAGTGCTGGCTTCTGCACTTCAGTCACAACAACCCCATTCAGTGCTCCAGGCTTGGGGCACTGTGACTGGAAGACTGCATGGCAGTAAAGGACCTGGGTTTATTAGTTGAGTCAGCTGAACATGAGCCAGCAAGGTGCTCAGATGGTCAAGAAATAACATAGCAAGGAGGACTAGGGAGGTGATCATCCCTGTGTACTTGGTTGACACCGATGAGGCCTCACCTTGAGTACTGTGTTCACTTTTGGGCCTTTCACTACAAGAAAGACTTTGAGATGCTGGAAAGTGTCCAGAGAAGGGCAGTGAAGTTGAGGAGACAGGAGCACAAGTCTTATGGGGAGTGGCTGAGCAAACTGGGATTGTTTATTTGGTCTAGTACCAGAATTGGAGGTTGGTGGTCCTGCCTGTGGCAGGGGAAATTTGATGATCCTTGGGATCCCTTCCAACCCAAGACATTCTGTGATTCTATGTTTGTTTGTCTGGAGAAGAAAAAGTTTAGGGGAGACCTTATTGCTCTCTAAAACTACCCAAAAGGAGGTTGTAGTGAGGTGGAGGTTAGCCTCTTCTCCTGGGTAACAGTAGTAGAATGAGAGATAATATCCTCAAGTTGCACCAGGGGAGGATCAGGTTGGTTATTAAGAAGAATTTATTCTCAGAATGAGTGGTGAGGTACTGGCAGAGGCTTCCCAGGGAAGTAGTGGAGTTGCCACCCCTGGAATTGTTCAAGAAACCTGCAGATATGGCACTGAGGGCCATGGCTTAATTGACAAGGTTGGAATGCATTGACCATTAGACTAGATGATCTTAGAGGTCTTTTCCAACCTTAGTGATTCTATGATTCTGTGAAACACAGGAACCATAAAGATAAATCTTCTTATTCACTTTTTTGGCAGCAGTTGTACAATCCTTGCACTTTAATTCTATAATGATTTATATTTCTGACATATACTGCAAAATTGACCAAAGAATGAACCACAGGAAAAAAAAATAAAACATCCAAATGTCATTTTCAGAGTATCTGTTAATACATGGCTTAAAAACATTCAAGTATTTTGTCAGATGTGCATTTTGTTGACATTCATTAAATCAACTGTACAAATATGAACTAAGGAGATAAAGAAAAAATATTAAGAAATTTCACTGTCTTGTAGTATCTGGGGAGTAAATTCTATTTTAGCATATCTTTGTGGCTTCCAGTTATAGCCAGCTTGTAACATGGCATTAGCAAGTATACTTTAAGTCTATAAGAGAGTGTCCAATGACCAAGGCAACTGAACCTTTCTTTGTGATTATGTAGTTAAAGGTAACAAACATCTTCTATCAGGTAAATCCTGAATAAGTAGGTTTTACTATCTATTGAGGTAGTTTTACTACATTGAGGCTGTTACTGAAATACAGTATCTTGTTCTGATGGACACAATATAAAACCCATCAACTCACAATTTAAAAGCAGTTTTGTGAGTGTGACTTGAATTTTTGGAAAGTACCTATAGCTAGATATATTAGCACAATTTACATATAATATATTCAAGAAAAGTTAATCTGGTGTGATCTTAGCTTGTAAGTATTTATGCATAAATACTTAATGGGTGTATTTTAGCAGATAATACCAGATATAAGCTAATACTAGAATGTAGATACTTCAGCAATAAAGACAGCTCAGTTATTCCACTAGCTATCAAGGAATTTTCCTACTAAATGTCAAAGCCTTCCAACTTTCATGAGGCTTTCTAGCACATGATCCTGAAGAGAAGTTCAGTGTGGCCAGGTCACATCTCTGCCCTATAGGACAGCCCAGATCTGCTTGAGGGCACACACAATGCAAAAACAAAAGTAAATGCTACTGAGTGCTAAAGAAAATCTTTTGTCCCTGGTAGTTTTCCTTCTTTCTGATGTTTGCCAACTGCTTCCCCCTGAGACAAGTGGGAGTGGATGCCCACCTCAGCACACTGCGAGGGCACTTTCCTCAACATGTACTATACTTCCTCACACATTCTATCACTGTTGGTGCTTCCACGAGGACTCAGACACCACCTTTCTCCTTGAATGCTGGCATCCCTCAAGATCCTCAAGCTGCTGACCCCCACCATGGCAAGGGTTGTGGCATCTTAGAGCTAACAAAGGTGGCATTTTCAGCCTTCCATTTTCTTCGTTGCCTGTGGTCAGAGCCTCAAATGGGTAAGTGAGGAAAGTCTGGGTAGCTAGCTCCTGCCTGGCCACCAGCTAACTGGGAGTAGGATGCTGGACCTGGGGTTGTTGTGTGGCATGAAACCAGGGAGTAAATGTCAAAATAACTGCTCTGAGTTGCCTACAGACAGAAGGAAAAGCAGCCCACTCCATGAGCCCTTTTGTAAGGGCTTTGCAATCCTTCTTTGAGAAAGAATAAAGATAATCCATTCCCTAACTTCACATATTCAAATTTAATCTTAACTCTGTTTAAACTTTACTTCTTTCTTGTTGTGTTTTTCATTCCTATCTTACTTAGTTTCAAAATTCTGCACATCTCTCCTATCCTCCCACAACATAAACAATACAAGAGACAAAAGATAAGCAGTGAAAAAGAACAAATCATGCAGTGGTGGCAAAATGTTGTCCTCAGGAAAAAATCCCACTGATTGCAAGAGACAAGAGATTTCAATTGGAGCTTTGCCTGAGGAAGTAACAGGGAATTAAATCCAAATAAAATAACCACGAGTTCTCACAATTGTGAGAAATTGAATTCTATTTTAATTCTCACATGGACATCAAAGTCTTTGTTCCACTGATAGCAATAGGAATTTTATCACTGATTTTCGATGAAGCCAAGATTTCACCTCAGGACATTTTCTCTTATATCCTATTTATTATCTTTTTGCTACAGCACATAGCATAAGTGTCTTCTAATACTTACAGCCTAATGAATAATCATGTGTTCCAAGACCGAATATCATCATCCATTGTAGGCTAATATATATAAAATAGTTGTTATTTCCAGAGGGATTTTTAGGTTTTGAAGAGTAAAATAAAATAAAATAAATAAATAAAAAGGTACAAATTGAATTCTGGAACGGAAATAAGAGGGAACAAGTTCTGACTGTCATATCTTTTCTAGGAGAAGAAATCACTAAATACAGTCAGCTGCTGACTCTGTCCTTTCCTAAATTTTCTGCTATCCTGCCTTATGAGAAATAATATGTATGTATCTAGTTGATGAATTAAGAGCTATATTCATCCAAATAGTTTAATGCAGTATGGGATCCATTTTATGTGAGTGAAAATTATGGAGTTTAGCAATTCATCAAGTATGACATGTTTCTAATTTTAAAAGAAAACATTGCAGCCTTCATAGTTTATCATGGTAGTAACAAGTCAGTAATTCATTGCTGCGTGTAAGAGTATGTGTCAAAAAGCTATGTTTCTATTCAGAAACATATTTAAAGAGGTGGTAAAAGAGAATAGTTTCGGGGAAATACTGCTGGACTCTTAGAAGACAGAAATTTCTGAACACTTTGCACTGTATTATCTGAAAAACTGTTAGGAAGCTCTTACACCGTAAGTAGATGGCAGCTGCAAACTTCTAGCTACAAGTTATGATGAAGTATTTTAAGATCTGCAGATGTGGCCTGGAAAACTCAGTTTCCATAACAACAATTTTTTGGTGCTACAATTATGAGGCTGTCTGCACCTCTTGATTTCTGTAGCTGATCAGTTGTTCTTGCCAGTATAATACTGCTAGTTCTGTTTAGCACTAAATGTTTTACTTGACCTCATACATCTTTGCAGAGTGTTACTGGCAATTTTAAAAGAGAAAAAGCATGTGCATTAATGTACACTAAAGCTGTGGTGTAGTTACACCAGAAGAAGGATCCTTCTTTAATACTTCACTACTTAATAAAGCTGGAATACTGCTGTGGAATAAATATTTAGGTGCTCAAAATACCAAGCAGCTAGGAGTGAAAAACAGAACTCAGAAAACAAAGGTTTACTTTTAGTGCTATTACTCAAACTAAGCATAAGAACTCAGCTATTGAAAGAACAGCCTTGAAATACAGAAGTGAGATAGATAAGGTAATATCAAACTCTAAATTGTTCTGAGCACAAAGAAAAAAGCAACACAAACCCAGAGATTTCTCTCAGCAAGACAGTTCTCAGGCAGTGACCGTGCATATTTTCCTTTTAAATGATAACTCCAGCAGGCACAGGCCCTGTAATGTTTTAAGTAGAAAAATTAAGGTCCTTGTGACTGCTTTTTTATAGCAATATATGGCCCCATGTGAGAGTGCCCAAAAATGATAATGGTAGATCACTTTGTAGGATTTACTTTAGCCAGGGCCCCTTCTTTGCCAGGCTTCTCCTGTTTTTCCTACATGGACTTCATGGATTACTCCTTTTTTAATTTGCTTTTATCCTTATTGCTCTATGTTCTGATTTTATCTCCTGCTTCTCCTATTAGCAGATTATTTTGCATATATTTATTTCTCCCTTGTGATTTCTTTTCTACCTTTACCATCTTGTCTACTTACACATCACTCCCTTTTCCTAGATCCTTATGCTCTTTAATAACCCTCTCCAGGATAAATAAATGAGTAAATAGCATATAATAATAATAAAAAAAATAAATGACAGTCAAGACCACAACAGAGGAATCTTATTTGAGATGCACTTCTTACAAATAGATCTGAACCACAGAACTGCCCCTTTGCAGCAAGAGCTGGAGAACTGCTCGGAGAGAGCTTACATTTAAAGATCCTCTGTTTAAAGGTGAAGGAAATACAATCAGTTTGCAGGTCATTTGAATGTCTGGAAAAATTTGTTAGCTTCAAATATTAAATAAATACATAAATAGGTAAGTAAGTAAATAAATAAATATAAAAAGAGCCCTTTGTGCTTTCCCCAACCCATGCAATACTAGGTGATCTTCAGATTAGCACAACTTATTGATACTGAAGTATAATGCCTGTATAGTCCATAAAATTCCTAGGAAGCTAAATCTATTTGTGGGAAATACCTATTAAAATCAACCAATCACAATTCCAAAAGAAAACAAATATTGGATTTTAATAGAAGACTGCCTTTAGCAACATTAGTCACATCATTTAATTCACTGTTGGGGGCATTTACTTTCACATTTCAAAACAAAGCTGAAAGATTTCAAAGACAAAGCATGATAAAACTGAACGGAGGAAATGTAATTTTGCCAGCTTCAGTCGGAGGGTAATGGAAAGGAAATGGGTGCAAGATAATGTTCAGCAGTAATGGGTATGAGAAAAAGGCAAAATCTGTCTGCCATTTTTCTATTTCTAGAACACTACAGATATAGACAAATATTTTGCTTTTTGAGCCCATAGTGAAGAGAAGATATGAACATCAGTAAACAGTTGATGAATTTCAAGGAAACATCAACAGAAGTAAGTTGTGCAGTGTTTCCTATGAAAGATCTTATCACGCCAGGATCATCTCTGTCTGAATCCATGTGCACATCCTGGGAAATATAATCTGATATATCACTGAGGCTGAAATTGCATTTCTGAAAGAACAAGAGACTATTAAGCTTTATATGTATTTCCTTGGCTTCAGAAAACCAATTTTATGTTCACATAAAAGATGTCCAAAATATTTTTTAAGCAGATATTAGATGGAAAAATCTCTTTTTATTCAAAGTTTGAAGAACATTTTAAATTATGTGAATTGCCATAGTTATAAAGGTGAAGCCTCACCACTGCAATAGGAATGGATGGATTAGGACAGATTTGCACAGTGTGGCTGCCCTCAGGAGTGTTGTTTCTACACTTGGAAATATCAAGGACATGACCACTATTCATGTTCTTCAAGATTGTAAGATTATTTTTTTTCTGCATTTCCAGTGATGTTTAATGTAATTGAATCACAACAAGGTTTTGTGATTTGAGCAGCTACATAAGAATTGGATTTAGGCCAAAATTATTATTCTTACTTATTTCCAGTTAGTGATCTAGAGGTAGTAGTAGTCTGCAGTCCCTTGTGGATACTGGATCCAGTATTTCCCATTCAGATTTAATTTTAACAGCCAAAAATATAATCTCATTACTTTTTTTTTATTATTATTTTTTAATTAGAAATATTTTTAAAGGACTGCCTTTGTATTAGAAGTCTGTTTATTTCTGTTCCATATGATTATAAAAGTATGACAAGATTTTATTTCAAAAATCCTTTCAGAAGTAAAACCTGTAGAAAGTGCAAACTCTCTTTAGCAGTGGCTCCAAATGTAGTACTGTTGTACTGTTTTCAGAAGTCCTAGCTAGCAGTTTGCAAATGTGCAATTAAAATTCTGGCTCTTCTCTAATTATGGAACACTTAAGCTAAATGGTTTTAACAGACATATAATGATGGCTTTATAAACCTACAGTTACTTGCAATCTAAAGTAATTTTTGCTTCACTTTAAAAAGCATCCATTAAATGCTTAATATGATCTTTGTGTAATTTAGTAAGACATTTAGTGAATGCTTTATAAACTTAAATAGCAATTATTTTCAAAGACAATCATTAACCATATAGATTAAGATGCTATTAATGTGAATTAGATTTTTCAGATTAAATAGTGAAATTCATGCTTAAAGTCTATTGGTCTAAATGTAGATAAGAATGCTATACATTTGTAATGGAACTTTCAGGGATGACTCAAAAGACAAGTATGTGCTAAACGCAATTTTTCATTAAGGTACCTATTTATTGAAAATATTATCAAGCTGCACAAAATTCAGAAAGCTAACTGTTACAAAAATCCTTATTTTCCTAAAAATAACTGTTGTGTTTATGAATGGCAGTCCTCAATTCTATGAATCTTCAGGACATTTCCAGATGATTGAAGAATCCTGGGTTACTGTGATTTCATTGTATAATAACTTGTAACCTTTTCAAGATTACATGTGTAGCATAAAGCTACTACAAACGTTCAGGTAACGAGCACTTTTACTGTTTAACATCTATGAATCAATAGTGATCATAGAGCCATAAGATCACAGAATCCTTAGAGTTGGAAGGGACCTCTGAAGGTCATCTACTCACACTGCCCTGCAATAAACAGGGACACTACAGCTCGATCAGGTTGCCCAGAGCCTTATCCAGCCTCACGTTGAAAGTCTTTAGGTATGGGGTATCAACCACATCTCTGGGGAAACTGTTCCAGGGCCTCACCACCCTCCCTGAAAAAGATTTTTTCCTTATATCTAGCCTAAATCTACCCTCTTTGAGCTTGAAATCGTATCAATTTCCAAAGATTATGGGAATGAAAAAGCAGAATGTGGTATCCAGAATTCAGTCTGGACATAATTTCCGTGCCAATGTTGGAGGAAAAAATAACAAATCTGTGTTTAAATGAATACATTTCCATTTACAAGGGCCTGGAAAGAGTTAGCCTTATGTCTTCCAGATAAATCTAGAACCAGAATGCTTTAACTTAAAATGTATAAGGAAAATCTGTACAAATGGAAATACTAAAAAAAATTTCTCATGGAAACCACATTTTCCAGTGAAACTAACAATAATGATCAAATAAATAATTAATGGAGAACATGTTGAAATGGAATTTGTAGACAAAGGTTTTTTTTAGGTGGTTTCCTCATACTGCATAGATTAATTGCATTTTTACAATTTATTCTTTTATTTACCTTACAGATTTTTAATATAAATGAAAAAAATAATAGAAATGATTTTGATGTTTCTGTTGGGATTATGCAAAACACATTTTCCTTCAGAAAGTTCTGAAACATACATAATTCTTTATTCATAGCAAATTTCAAAATGTTCATATTTAACATGAGATGGAATTTTTGCCTTTGTACTGCTTCTAACAATTTGCTTTCAATAATATATTATGAGAAAAGCTGAAAGCCATATAATACTTGCTTGTTATTGCTGTGAATATCATGCTACCTTCTACTTTACTAAAAAAATCCCTGAAAGGCTATATTTTATATTGTCCTTTATCTTATGCTTTTGAGAAAATTCTTTGTGTACCCATAGCCTGACTTGTGAACAACTGATTTATATAACAAAAAGAAAGAGCCGTTATATACCAGAGATGGATATTATCTCATCTATTATCAGATCAAATACCATGGATCAAAATTTGTTTGATGTCACCAAAGTTATGAAAAGACTGGATGTGATGTCATGACTTTAAACGCTTTACTCAAACTTATTTTGGAGGATCTGTGAATAACAAGTTGAAAACCAAATTACAGAGAATAGGTGTGTTTGGTGGGAGAAAAAGAGATGCAAGCTGGGAGTGACAGATAAAATTAATGAATGCTTAACATAAATAGTGATTTCTATCAGATACACTTTCTACTACCCAAAGGAAGTTTTTTATCATGGATTTTGACAGAATAAAGTGGAAGTGATGCTCTTGGCACTAGAGAACTAAATCATACAAAAAAAAAAAAAAAAAAAAGGTTCAAATTACACAGTATTATACCATTCAATACCATATATAGCATCATAAATTAAACAAATAAGACTACAGAAAAATCAGTTTCTGTTAAGAGAACATTTCTATAAGGGGTGAAGTAAAGAAAATTAGATTATATCCTTAAAACACAGTCAAATGTCTCTTTGATTCAAACCATATATTTGACCTCATAACAACTGAGGCAGGATAATCTGTGAACCTACTAACTTCAGCAAGATGGCTTATCAGTAACTTACGTGGAGTTGCATCCTATGTGACTGCTCTATTCCAACCAGTAATTTGATTCTTACAACCTTTTTTAGCTAAAAAATTCTACATTACTATAGGGAACTACACTAAATCATTTTAAGGATAAAACATTAAAACAGGAGAAAATTTTCCTGGAATAAAAATTAAAAATGCAAAAATGCAAGAGTAATTTCTAAATATCATGCAGTCAACATAATGTTATATTATTTAGCTTCTTATTCTCTGAATGTGAAAATATTTACACATATAATATACAGCAGAATAGCAGTTTGTAACCAGGAGCACGATGAGAGTAAAAACAAATGAAGTAGATGTAGTGTTCTAGAAAGTAATGGAAATTTTATCAATATGTTTAACCTGAAGTGTAGGACAAAATTTTACATGTAATGCCAAAAAAAAAAAAAAAAAAGAAAAGAAAAAAAGTAAAATGACATGAGCTTCCTGTCAAAATGTCAAAACCTTTAGAGTAGCAAAATGAAGAATATTTCTTTTTTTTTTTTTTCTCCTCAAAAACAGAAGACCAAAAAGATTAGGAGATCAGACCCAAAGTCTAAGACCAGCTGTCATCCCAAAGAAAAGAAATGAGAAAGAGATAAGAAAGAGAAGACAGAGAATGTACTCTAAAGGTAGAACTTTCCTAAAGTAGTTTTTTCTTTTTAAAAATGTATATATTTATATATACACATTTCCTATACTGAAGAGGGCTGATTTAAAATACGTTAGATATTCTCAATGACTGCAATAGAATATTTGAAAACTCGCTGTGAAGAACTGCGATTTCATAGACTGAAAATTCCTGACCTATTCATTTCAGAATGTGAATTAATCATGTTAAGGTCAGGAAAACCATCAAAATACCGTATCAAAAGCTTCAGATTCACTCACGGATTAACTAAATATTTTAGATTAAAGAGATTTCTGTTGGTTTGTACACTTCAAACTGCCAGTGATTCAATCTTATTTAGATTCTTCTTCTTGCTGTCTTTTTTTAACTTTAAAATTAATTTAATAGGATCAATTTTCCTTATCCAGGTGTAATATGAATTTGAAGAGAACAAGGCGTAAACTCAAGGCCTAAACTTTCTCTTAAGTTATTTTATGACTCTAGATCTGCATCTAGGCTATGAGGCTTGCTAAAAAACACTCATCATGCAGTGTACTGGGAGTTAAAAAGCAAATGCTCTAGTTCCGGGTACTTGTCCGGAAGAGAAGAAGAACTATGTTCCCCAGAAGACTGTTTAAGTACTGTTATCATTCCTGCTCAGGGGAACAGATATAAGGCCTGTAGGTCACCTGACCTGGGCCCCTTCTTCTCGTCTCACTGTGCTTGCTTTCGGATCGTCTCGCTGCTGGTCCCGACTACACGCAAGGCTTCAGTATTAGTGTAAGGCCTTTAGCTCTTGGACAATCCTCCTCTCAATTATATTTGATTTTTTTTTTACAATTATATTGAATTATATTGTATTATCGTGTGTTATCGTGCATTCCGATACTGTACTTAGTAAATTAGTTTGTGTCTCCTCAGATCATTGCCGCTGTTTTTTTAAATTATTCTTTCTTGTAGGGGGTCCCCTGTTTCCCTTTTCCAGAGGCGCGGATTTTACAAAAAAATCCCTCCACCCCACTAGTCACAGAACCGGGCCAGACTAGCCCGTAAACAGTCGATAGCAACTACTCAAAAAACAGTTGATGTTGTGGTGAGATGTATTAACCGTTTTTTTTCAACTATCAACTATAAAGATGCAAAATAAATGAATATATAGATTGTTTGAAAGTTGTTTATTTTTGGCAACATTCCCATTCTCATTATTTTTTGGTTGCATAAAGAAACATTTGAACAAGGTGCCAGTACACACTTAAGATAGGCAACTAAAAAACTAAAAAGATACCCATTTTTCATAACAAACTCAAGGCAAAATAGTAAAGTCAAAACAAAAAAGTCAAAAATACAAGAGACTGAGAAATCCCATTTAATGTAGTAGAAAAACAAGTTAAAATCACCACTTACACTTTCAAAATCCTTGACCAATAGAAAAGAAACTTTTATGTTGCCTTCAAGGGAAACTGAAAAATCTCCCACAATAAGAAACTGAATAAATATTACTTATTTATAAACTAACATTTCTGAAGAAGTTGACTACACCAATTAAACATTTTGATGATCAATCTAGATAAATCTATGCCTGTGACGGGGGTACGTGGGGGGGGGGGGGGGGGGAGGGGGAGGCATTAGGCCTGTGGGCCCCCTGACTCCCAGAAATGGGAAGGGAAAAGGGAAAGGGGTAGGGGAATGAGAGCTGGGCTCAGAGAGGGAAAAAGCACAGAGCAGCAGCAATGGTCTAAGGAGGAAAACTTATTTTACTAACTATGATATCAGAATGCAAGATAACACAATATAATACAATCTAATTGAAATTAAGGGTAATAAATAAAATAAAAGAGAGAAAGTTTCCAAAACCTAAAGGCCTACTTGAATGAAGGTGCATGGCTTGGAAGCACATCCACCCCCCTGCCTGGCTGCCAGAGAGAGAGCCAAAAGAGCCAGATCCTGTGACTTCCATGATGTATCTTCCTTCTCTGACCATGAGGCCCTCTGGGATACGTAGTTCTTCTTCACTTTTGAGAAACAAGTATCTGGAAGGTTGTCAGTCCATGGAACTGGACTATTAACTCTTTAAGTACCTGTGCTGTACATGATGTTATAATGTGGAATACAAACAGCAAAATTACAAAACCATGACCATTTAATTTCATTATTTATAGAATTTTGACCAGTGTCTTTTACCTTCTAATGGCCCCATTTTACATGATCTTGTAAAAACTAGATTTCCTTGTAATCTGATGCATATGCTAAGAATGTCCAGTATTTTATTGAATTGAAATCCAACACAAACCTCCTGAAGGAGGGGACCAGAACTAAAATAACTGATTTTAGTTAACCCACTTTGCTGCTGGCCAAATAGAAGTGACCGCAACAGTTGTCTCATAAATACTTGAAACAATTTCACTGTCCTTGAATTTGAATTTGAAAGAATGTTTCTCACTCATAAACACTGAGGTGTTAGCAACCGCAGCAAAAAGGAAAAGAATAAAAATAGTAAAACTAATACAGAATGTAGTACCTGTTAACTGGGGTTCATAACAAGGTTTAAGGGTTTGAATATAATTCTCTATAATCTACTGAAACTGTTGATTTTCTATTGAAAATTCTTAGTCTACAATGAAAAGTTTTGCATATTAATACAGGAAAAGTAAGATTTCTCCCAGGCTTAATTACAAAGAAAGATAACTTTTTCTTTAAGTTAAACAGTCTCTGTAGCACATGAAAAATGAAGAACAATACATATTGAACTTTAACAGTAAACAATAGCAGTGTTCACCAAAGAGTCTTCAATCTGTTGTGTTGTCATATACTATATGTTCTGGGGACTGCCTGCACTGTTGTGGAGCACAGATGCTATACATCATGAGAATTGACGTCTAAGTGGTGTGATTCACCATCTTCCCTAGAAATCAGAGGAATTTTAAACTCTTCCATTGTAGTAAGGAAGATATTTCTAAGAATATATTAATATTAAAATTTGCACATATATTTATATGTTGCAAGAATGCATAAAGAAATCCTTATGATACTGGAAGAGATACTGACCTCAAAAATAATAAATATATTCACTGTATTTTGGAGAGAAAAGTAACAAGGGTCTATTTCATCTTCAGAGGTTCTAGGAGGATCATTCACAGTTAAGGGAACTGTGATCATTAAATAGCAATCTTTTATTTTAAGTATAGAATGAGGTTGATTTCCCTTGATCTATAGATAGTAAGATGAGTGGTTAAAGATAAACACAATTTCTTATTTACTTTCTCTGCTTGCTTTGAGAAAAGATACAAATTATGTTTTAGCTCATATATATGCATTTTAGCTTTGTCATATAGCAAGTGACTTCCTGTAAATCTTACCTAAATGTAGTTTTTAAAAAGGCATGAGAGAAAGAAAGAGTTATTGTAGAGCTGCTAATTTGTTTGAAAAGGAGATAAGTACTCATGAGTGAGTGCTTATAATGCATAAAATGACCAAGTTATCTTAGACAGGGATAAGAGAAAAAGAATGCCCAGTTTGTGCAATAGAATGTGAGGGTGCCACTATGAACCATAATATTTAGAAGGAATAAATTAATTCTGTTCCCCTATCATTTGCACATTCATTTAGAAACAATGTTTTTGAACTTTCCCTGACATCAGGATAGATTTACACTACTTTTATAATCAATATTAATTAAATTATATAGATAGCATTTTTGACAGTAATTTGAAATAACCCACACACAGTATGTTTTTGGGTTGAGAGTGACAAGATTAATTAACAAAGCACTCGGATATTTTCTTTCATGTCAAAAGATATAATTAAGGTGGCACAGAACAATATAATTTGTGACTTGAGATAAACTAAATGATTCTGATCTGCATAATTTAAATGCAATAGTAGGCAATATCTCATTCTGCTAATATTCTGAGATTGTAGATGGTATTACCTATTCATGTATTTTCATTAAAGACTTATTCATAATTTATACTTCTATTGGCTTGGGAAAATATTTACTGAAATAAAATTGTATTGTGGATCCACAGTTAGGCTGATAGTGTTAGGACCCTTCAACAGTGGCTCAGGAAGTGTATTTGCTTTAAATGATAGGCTTACTAAAATGAAATACAGTTTATTTTTTTTGATTTTGTGTTCAACACACCATTAATTTGTTTGTTCTCAGCAAAATTAGTAGCAATACCAGAGCTCTTGCTCTCTTCATCATTAATCAGAAGAACACATCATTCAATTCTGCAAATTTGTAATACTGAAAGCGGAGTCTGAAGAAAAAACAAACAAATCATCCCAGAGGAATGCAGCATCCAAATAAGTATTGTTTCTATCTTACTGTCTCAGGTATTCTGCTTGCTGTTAATGCCCATATAAAACACAGGAAGTATACAGAGTACAGAACCACATCACATTTAGCAACATCAACACTTCATAAATTTTTCCCAATATGTATTCTTAAAAAGGAAATGTAAACATCTTTGAAAAGCATTTAGCCATGTAGAAATTTACATAAGGATAGGTTTGGATGTGCTTTCCTTGAGAGGCACATGTGCCAGGATAAGAGTAGTTGGCTTTGAAATAAGCTGATTCCAAGCAAATCTATGCTCTTTTCATTTCCAGCAGCAATTAGTCTTTATGTAAGACAGGACACCCAAGCTGGCATGGCTATTGAGTAGAGATTGTTCTTTGTATAATTCAATTTCTCAGAAAGCACTTCCTTAATTTTGCCTACTGTTGTAGGAATAACAGCCATGTTTAGGAAGTGTAAAGATAGCAAGTCTGTCCTTCTAAGGATCACTTAATTGTTAATGCTTCATGTAGAATGAACTTAGAGGTATATTTTCTTTTTTTGAAAATGTGTATTTTCATCCCTATTTAACTATGTTATGACTACAGTGGAATCTTTTTCTCTAAAAACTGCAGTGAGCTACTAAAGAAGGAAAAGGAACATTCATTAAGGATATTGACTATCTTTACATAAGAAATATAGAACAACATATTTTACTGGATGTTTCTCATAGTAATCAATATATAATTTATTTTCAACAATTTTATTATTCTGAACAATAATACCTCAACAACACAGGGATACAGATAAGCTTTTTATTGGCAAGCTATAAGCCTTCTCATTAAACATACATCTTTGTATTGTAAATGTCACTCCCTCAAGCCCTTCTTCAAATCAATATATTTTGCACACTGCTATCTTGTCTGTAGTATTGACTCCACTTCTGTTAGAACTATTGCATGCTATTGAAATCCTTCAGATATCTCTAATATAATGAAAACTCTCAATGTGAATGGAGCACTTTTTTTTTTTTTCTATCAAGTCAAAGAATCATATGGAAAATATGTGTATACTATCTTGTGTGATTTCTCATTACAGTATTCACATTATGATAACAAAGTGAGATTTCATCCTCCCAGTTATCCATTTCCACATGCGCTAAATGATACTTTTGCATAAATGCAAAGTGCCAAAAAGTTGTTTTCAAGATCTCAGTTGATGTTTTTAAAGCACAATTTATTAGAGACTATATAGAGGAAATAAAGACGCAAAAGTGTTTCCTATTAAGCTTAGTAAAATACCACTTTGAACAAGTCATTAAACTATCAACTAGGTTCTTTATTTTCTTCTTTAAGGTTTCTAATAGCAATCTAATTGCTTTCAGGAAAAGGCTTCCTTACTGAGTAAATGTTAACTATGCAATATTTGTTCAAAACATATAGTAATACACAAGTGATCTGCATAAATAAAACATTTTTCCTTTAAGCATAGTTTTGTAAAATAAATGTATAAACCAACTGTTTAACAAACAAGATGTCTAAATTCATGGCTAGGCTTTTGCTTCCATTTACAGGCTTTTAAAGCTATTAAAGTGAATGCATGGAAGCAACAAGGTAGCATTCAGCTTGGAATCAGAATTTCTTTAAGGACAAGAAAGTTCTGTAGATATTTGAGAAACAAGGTTGATAACAAACATGGTATGTACAGAAATGATTCGTATTTCTGTCTTACACTACTTTCCTAGGGCACTGAGCAAAAACCCCTCTCAAATCAATGTCTGCTTCAGTTGCACAGCAGGCAGATTCATGGAAGTGATTAAAGATCAAATCTCAAAACACACAGCCATAGTGTTGGCTACTCCAAGTAATCTCACAGAACAGCTCAGTGGGAATACACAGTAACACAGTTATTTATTATTTTCATTTCAGTAGCCTTGAGAGTCACCAGACTAAGATCAGTAGGGGCAGATATGAACTGAGATGTAATAGAGATCTTCAGTACAGGGGTTACTGAAAGAAAAGCGAACAGAAGGCACCCTCTCTCAGGCAGAAGACATACATATGTCCATACTCCTCCATCCTGGTCTCATTTCTTATTCATTTTAGGGACCCATTTAGAAGGATTAGATCTCCTATGGTAAGTAAACAGAATTTACGATGGAGATGTTCAGGGCCAGATTGAAAATATTCAGATATAAAATGCTGGGATTTTTGAAACTATAGTTAGACTGGAAACTTTTCTGCACCCTTAATTACATGGCTCTGACTTCTGAAGAGGTATCAGAGTTATAATGGAAGGATTTTTCTGTATATCTTCTTGAATAATTCCTTATTTCTGATTGTGAGGTAGAACATAAGAGGGACTAAGAGCTGAGTCCTGAACTACAAGTATTAATCCTATGTCAAGTCTAGCCATTCATAATCACTGATATATCTATGCCCACATTTTAATTATTATTTTTTAAAATATCTGCCACATATATCCTGCAACTTTCTCACACTATTATTTCTTTAAAATATTCAACAGCTTGTCCATCCCAAATTCTCTTTAGTTCCCTTACACCATGCACTGCAGCACAAAAATGGAAGGATGAAAAGCACTACCAAGTCTACAGCTACTGAAAACAAACAAAATGCTTAAACAAGCAAACTGTTCAGCAGCAGGAAAATATGAGCTCTCCGTGCACTTGCTTCATGAGTACAGACAGCAAAGGAAGAATTGAAAGGGATCAAAATGTGATGGTCAAGTGTTATTGGCATAAAATTAATCATTGTAAATAGGATATGTAGTAGAAACCAGGCATGCTTGAAGGGAAATATAACAAAAAGTCTTGAATCCAGAACAGCAACAGTCTGATCACAGAGGATAGGAAGACCTGAACTGTCAAATTCTGCACCAAAAGTCAAGGAGAGTGAAAAAGAAGAGAGTGTTCTATCAGCCGAGTGAAGGTAATATCTAGCTGTGCTAGAGAGAGTACTTCTGCTAGGAGAAAAAATGAGCCACAGCTATGTGTATGCTTATCATACTGACAAAAAAACAGTGATTGCACAGTTGGGAGAAAAATAACTTGAAAACATCAAAAAGATAAGATTTTTTGAGAATAATAGAAAACTGAAGATTGAAATAGAATTGTTGGGACAACAGACAACTCCACTCTTAAAAAGCCATACACCCCTTTTTATCTCAGTGTATTTTTTCAGTATCAAGATTTTTATATAGCAAACTGCATTGGATTGCTCATTTCTTATAGACAATTTGGTCAAATTTGTTCCCTTCTTTTTTTCTGCTTACATGGCAAAGGCATCAAAAGTATATAGAATAAAAAAGTTCAGGTGGAATAGACTTTCAGAAATCATCTACTCCAAAATCCTGACCACTTCAGGGCTAAAAAAAAAAAAGCTGAGGTACACTCCATGGCATCCTTCAAGATGCTGCCTTAATCTCGTGCAGATCAGATGCTAGGCCTGCCTCAGCAGTGGCCATGCTAGGTTGGCACATGCACACCTGAGAAGGCAGAGTACAGCCCCATTGATCTGTCACATTTTGAACTCCCAGATGCCTCTCAAACACCCTATCTCTTCCCGAACTTGGCCACCGGGAAGATCAATTCATCTACCTGGGCACAGTAGTCCACGACCTGGACAAAGGTGTGCATGCTCTTGTCCTTCATCTTAGGCAGTAATGCCAGGCACACCCCACAACCTGATCACTGGGTGGTCTGCATGAATTTTAGAATATTTTTTGTTTGTTGCAGGCAGAATTTTGGAGATGAGGCAGTATGCCTCCAATGATATTGCTTACAATCAGCTTAAACATAGCACATCTGACCACACATTGAATTTTATACAACTTTTCAAACAACTCATTAGAGTCAAAAGGTTTGTAGGTGCACATTTGAAAAGCAAGAGATGAAGATATTGTTTAACTTATTGATTTAATCTATTTTATATAAATGATGGCAAATGATAATTCTTAATGCTTTTATTTTAACAAAATAAAACTGAAAAGTTATACTTTATTGTAAACAAGCCAGTTAACTTTCTGAAGAAGTAAAATGAAAAATAGAAATTGATCTAAAATACAAATTTAAGCCTTTGCCTTTTGCAGATATTAACCAAGATTATAGTGATAGTAACAAGAAGTTGCACAGCAGCAGTACACACTTCTTTTTTCTTCATCTATTTTCATTGTGTTTTTTTTTTTTTTCAATCATGTTAAGCATAAAATCCATGGAAATAAGTGCTTCAGCTGAGAATCATTTGCAGCTCACTACCATCATTTTTACTGAAATAACTCAATGTCTTTTGTAAGTCACATGCACACAAATCCCAAAGTAGACCAGTGTTTCTGCAATTACAGCCAATGGTAAACATTCTGCAAAGATCCTGTCTAAAATTTGTTTTCCTCAAGGTTTACAGGTGATTAGCTTTGAATCTTATTCTCCCACAGTATTTAAAACTCAGTCTGGTAAACAGGATGAAAGCAAACTGCCTGCAAACTAAAAGCAACCTTTACTGCCCTGAGACCGAACTAGGTATTAACAAGTACAAAATAGATCCAGTCAATAGGACACAGAAAAAAAGCTGGTTTGCATGACTAGTTAATCGATATACATGCCTCTACTACATTCACAGGCAGGGTAAGCAACCTTACATTGTGCTAGATGTTCTATGGGGCTAATCAAGTACATTATCTTGTTGTTTACAGGTAAAGACTTCACCTTTTCCCCCTCGGCTAGCCTTCAAATCATGAATAGTTCTTGAAAGTAGAAAGAAAAATGCATGATAAGATTAATGGGCAATAGCTGCATATCATGTTTAAGAGAACAGCAAATGTTCAAAGGGCTGAATAGTGTTCCCTCCTGAATAAATATCTCTGATTACTATTTGCTGTGGTAGAGCAGCTATATAAAACATGATTAGGTCTGATGCTCTGTTGATGTATTGCAGGCTGAAGGAAAGTTAATGGTATAGTTAGCCTGGGCCTGCCAGCCTTTCTTTCTCATTTTCTAAGCTGCAGTGTGGCACAGCCTTTAGCCAATACAGCAGCTCCCAGCAGAGAATGCATTAAACTGAACAGATGAATGACAGCATTTTAAAGCAGATCTGATAACCTTGACATGCTTGTGAGTTTTAAAGAGTCCACATTAGATAAAAAGTACTACTGGACACTTGAGAGCTGACATATTCTCCTAAAAAGAGAGGATGCTAAGAATTCAATTGGACTATGGAGAATATTCTTTAAAAAGATCAAAAAGGACAAATGCAGTTTTTATTTTGTCAAAAAGAAAAAAAGAGATGCAAACACAAAGCCATTCTAGTTAAGAAATACACTCAATTGAAAAGACATATATTTGTATGATAATACTTCAAACCAAATTAAATCATTCGTTACAGTTATTTCATAATTAATAACTAGTGACATTTAGAGATGCAACAGGAAATTGAGCTTCAGTAATTTAGAGTAAAATTTGTGCATTAGAGATTTTCATGAAATTGAGGAAAACTAACTCAAATTTATTTTCATATTGAGTACATACATTTTTATTTCATAGTTAAGGACAGAAAGGAAAACTATGAATTCACAAGAAAGTAGCACATTAGTCAATGTTGTATTATCACATGGTGTTTTCTAAGCTAAACTGAATAGTGGCATGCTTCAGCCAGACAATTTATGAAAAATCACTGTTGTTTGCACCCAGCATGTGCAGTCTTTGTCTATACAACTTACTTAAACACAGTATTTAATAAACAAAAAATTATATTAAAAAAATCTAATGCTTTTCAGAACACCCAGCAAAGCTGTTCTGCTGAGATTAAATATATTGATAGGAAGTTAACTGCTCCAACACTAGAGAAAAAAAGCAAGGGGTTTGGAAAAATGATGTGAGTTTGAGCTTAGTGGCTTAGCTGGCTGCAGCAAGCACCTGCATGTACATCTTTGTTGAAGATTCCATACTTGATCTGGGGGCATGAGATTTAGTCTGGATAATCCAAATGTAAAATTAAAACACAAAGGGCTGCTGTAATCAAAACGGTTTCAAAATCAACATCTTCCTATTGCAAGATGATTTCTCGGGGGTGAAAATGCTTCCAGTCAAAGTCCAGTAGAAAAATAAATAAATAAATAAATAAATAAATAAATAAATAAATAGTAGTGCAGATACAGAAAATATCTGTAGGAATACCACAGCTTCACATGCCTCAGGACAAAAAAGTAGATCTCTCATAACTAGAATCAACAGAGAACTACCAGTAGTTCATGCTACCAGAACCCACATATGAATGCATATTCTTTTTCCACTTTTTATCTTAATTTCCCCTGGTTTCAGAGGACAAGGCTGAGAACATGACATGTCTAGTAATGCTAATGTTCAGTAAAACACTAGGAGAACAGCTGAGACATGGAGGAGTCTGGTCCAAAAGGGCTAGTCTTACCCATCTATGAAGGAAATCTCTCATGCAGATGTTTCATAGAATCATAGAATCCTTAGAGTTGGAAGGGACCTTTAAAAGTCACCTAGTCCAACTCCCTTACAATGAACAGGGACATCCACAGCTCAATCAGGTTGCTCAGAGTCCCCTCCTTGAAAGTCTCCAAGGACAGGGCATCCACCACATCTACTGACAACCTGTGCCAGTGTCTCACCACTCTTATAAAAAACTTCTTTCTTATACCTAACCTAAATCTCCTCTTTTAGTTTAAAACTATTTCCCCTTGTCCTATCACCACAGACCCTGCTAAAGTGTTTGTCCCCTGTTTGTAGAATGCTATTTAACAGTTTTCAATAGTCTAATGAAATATGGTATATGGGCCTGTAAAATGTGGGAATAATTTTAATTGGATTTTGATTTTTTTTGTTCTTTTTTCCAGTTCCTGTTCTATCTTCACTTACTATTATTATTTTTATTTATTTTATTACAATAATTTATCCAAAATGTTTCGAGTAGTTTTGCTTAATGATGATTAATTTTGTTTCCTGAAGACTTTGGGCTTTCCCTTTTATCAAATAGAAAATAAGGCTGTCCATGCTGTGATTACAATGCATTATTTTCTGTCCACTTGCCCATTGTAATGAAGTCTATTATTTCCACAGATAGGAAGGAAGAAGCATAGATCAAAGAATTTTAATGAGTTCAGTCACTGATTATGTCTAATAGCCATATATTTATATATAATTCTTTTCATATAGATAAAATATGCTGACACTGGATTTTTAACCACCTTTTTCCCCAGGTGAAAGGTAAGAAAAATATGTGGGGTTATAGAACACTGACGTTTTGGAACAGAAAATGTATTCCAATGTTTTGGAAAATTACTTCATTTTGTACCTTATTTGGCTGAAGACACAGCTATGAGATCTAACAGAGAGTTAGAGTAGCCCACCTATATAGCATTCCTGTAGAAACGTGGGTTTTTGTTTGGTTAGTTGTTTTAATCCTTGTTGGCTTGAGTATTTTTGTACCTGTGTCTATACTTCTGTAATATGCTGCTAATGCCAATGCACATACATATGACATGTGCATTCTACTTTTTTTATTCCTAAACTATAAGAAACCTCCTTTGCTCCTTTTACCACAGTTTTGTTTTTTGTCCAAGATATAAACTGTGCTTTTCTTCAGTTATGTTCTCAAAGAAAATTTTGTAATGTAATTTAACCACGGAAAAACGTAATGATATTTAGTTGAAAAACAGGTTTGAAATAAAGTCTCTTATTGCCAGAGGTTTATCAACTGAGCTTTTAGAGATCTGCAAGCCCAAATTTTACCTAAAAAAGGAGAGAAAGAAGTGAAAGGGAGCTTATGCAGTTATTTTCAGTGCAGTTTTTCCAATGAGATGACAAGCAAAGTAAAAAAAAGGGAAATTCCTATTTTCATTGGAAACTGTTTGGTTTTCATTATTATAAAATGAGTGCTACCTTTATCTAAACACATCCATTCAAAGTAAAATTTTAGTAAACTATGGGAAAAAAAAATAAAGTAGTCTTAACGAGAAGCAAAACAAACAAACAAACAACTTCTTCTTTATGGAACTTCAAACTCAAGATTCATTTCAGCTCCTCAAGTTCCCACACAGGCTACATCAGTACTTTTCCATGACACAATTCTATGTTTACTAGGTAATAGAAAATGAGGTAGTCCCCAAAAATAAAACCACTAAAAATCTGTTTCATTTATTTTCACTGCTGTTCTCAAAGGAAATTGTATCAACAGATTTTTAAATTATTAATAAAACCTAAATAATCCCCATAGAGGGGCAGACCACTCTACTTATGCCATAGCAGCCAGCACTCGTCTAGGTTTATCAGCCTGGACACAGCTCATGAACTCAAGTCCCAGATTAAGTCTGGGTTTTACAGCATCAGTTTCATATTCTCCTGCATGTATTTTACTACAGGAACTGGCTGCTAGTCCACCTTGATGACTATTAAGTGTGTTGCAGCTAGAGCTAATGCAAGACTGCCTCACTCCCAATTGTTTAGATAAGCTCTGTGTAGCAACTCCTACTAATATTATATATAAACTTGAATAACACAAATTAAAAAGTCTCTTTCTGAAAAACTTTTACACAATCCTATCTTCTTTATTCTTTTAAAGCAAAACTTGTAAAAAAAGCCATTATTGTGTAGAATACACTAATCAAAATGAGAAGACTTGAGGCAGAGTTTATCCATCATTCAGATATCTTATTGAAATATTATATAGTTTCTCAATACAAAAAAATACAAGTTCTGCATTAGCGATTGTTGAGATCAAAGTGAATATGATTCTTACAGACTGTTTATTTTAGATATATTCATAGGTATGTTTAGAGTAAACCTTGGGCTATGTTTAAAGGGAATAGACATTTTTAAATCTTCAGCAGCTGTTATGGTTAGACAGTTTTTCTGATCTATTGCTACATTTAAACCAGGATAGTTTATTACTCTCAATTTTTCACTGACAGCTGGTAAATAGCAAATTTTCTTTCATCTTCCTTATTACAAGCATCAGTTTAAAATGATGCAAGTGTTGAAGTGAAGAGTTGAAATTTATCAGAGCATACAATTGCTTGAGACTACACAAATGTTGATATTACAAATAGTACAATGAAGTGATAAAAGGCACTGTTCTCTATACTGTGCAATGACAGATACTGTGGCATTTTTGTCAAATTACTTGGAAGAATATAGGAGTTACAAGATTTTCACTTTGCTTTTCTGTGCTGGTGAAGAATCTAGTCTAGCAGAATAGACACGAGATAATAGTACCACAGTACACTTTCAGGAGGCATATTCAGGATGAAAATTAAAATATATTTCTCCTTTATTGCTAAGATTCCTTAACAACTTAAATTGATTAAAACTGAGAAGTTTAAAAAGCTGTTGCTTAGGAAACACTAATGTACGCATATATTCCATATAGCTAAGACACCTAAGGTTTTCTGTGATTCCAAGCAGTTTCATTGTTTAGTTTTAGTTTTTAAGGTCTCTTCTTTCCACAGAGTTAATTCTCAAAGCATCTTACATTTTAATGCAACTCCTCTCCAGTTAAAGCTATATTAACCTTGCTGAGCTTCTGTGATCGATATACATGAATTCCCTTCTTTCCTGTGTGGGTAACTGAGTGCTGGCACAAGTTGCCCAGAGGGTAGTAGAGTCTTCATCTCTGGGGATCTTCAAAGCCATCAGGACTTAGTTCTGGTCACCCTGCTTTAGGTGGGTGTGCCTTATCTGTGGATTTTGATCACATGACCTCCAGAGGTTCCTTCCAGACTCAACCTTTCTTGCAAAAATCTGATGCAGATTTTTACAAGTGGGGCATATAGGTTCTAACTACTGCTGATAAAAATGCATGGTGGTGACTGTATTGGAAAATAACATTTTGTAGCTGAGATTTTGCTCTATGAGGTACTATTATAGTGCTCTTTGCATCTGCTGCAGTTTCCATGGAAATAAATAGGAGGCATTATTTTCGGAAAAATCGATGTACTTCATTTCAAGAGAATATACGGGTACTCTAAAAGGAATAGATGACATCCAGAGGGACCTTAAGAGCTGAGCCCATGTAATGTTCAACAAGGCCAAGTGTAAGGCCTTACAGCTGGGTCAGGGCAGTCCCAACCAATACAGACTGGGTAGAGGCTGGATTTAGAGTAGGCTTGAGGAGAAGAGCTTGGGCATGCTGGTTGATAGAAAACTCAACAGGAACTGGCAATGTGCCCTTTCAGTCCCAGGAAGGTGAACAGTACCCTGGGTTGTATCAAAAGAGGAGTGGCCAGCAGGGTGAGAGAGGTGATTATACCCCTCTGCTCTGCTCTCATGAAGTATACAGAATACTGTATCCAGGCCTGGAGTCCTCAAGAAAAAACATGAAGCTGTTGAAGCAGGTCCAGAGAAGGGCCATGAGGATGATCAGAGGGCTGGAGCACCTCTCCTACAAAGAAAGGCTGAAGCAGCCAGAGTTGTCCTGTCTGGAGAAGAGAAGGCTCTGGAGAGACCTTATAGCATAGGCTCCAGTACCTAAAGAGGTCTGACAAGAAAGCTAGTGAGGGAATGTTTATTTATCAGAGTGTAGTAATATAACAAGGGGTAATGGACTTAAACTTATGAGAGGAGATTTACCTTAGATATTAGGAAGAAATTATTTACTCAGTGTGATGAGGCACTAGAACAGGCTGCCCAGGTTTGCAGATACATCCCCCCTGGAAGTGTTGAATAAGGTTGGATGGGGTGTTGGGCAACCTGGTCTAGTGAGAGGTGTTTCCACTCATGTCAAGAGTTTGGAGCCAGGTGATCTTTAAGGTACCCTCCAACTCAAATCACTACATGTTTTTATGACTTTCTTAATTGTCACACATTCACTTACGGAGACAGTAGAGATCCTTGAATACCAGGCTAAGAAGCATAGCAATAAGTTGATCACATATTCTCTGAATTTCCATGAAATTGTCTCCTGATAGCTTTAGAAATTACAAGAAACTGTATCCTCAGGAACCGCAGAACAAAACATCATTTTCTATAGAGATGCTATGAATTTTTCACCTCTGAATTATGTACTCCTCCTTTGTAAATTGTCAGTCTACAATTAGAAAATTGATAACAGAAAGAAAGAGGGTACCTTGACTTTACCTGAGCAAAATAATGATTAAGTAATGATGAACAAAAATTCACCAGAAATTGTTGCCATACAGATTAAGAGAGCTGTTCTACTCTGATTTTCAGTCTTTTTACAAGAAGTTGCAGGCTATTACAGCAGCACAGAAAATGTCATTAGGTAGTTGCAAAAAACTAGACAAAACTAACAGCATGCAATGATGTGCACAGATAGTTGCATGAACTGCTAAATTTACACTATTTGGGCTGGATCTGCATAGCAACATACTCGATGCAAAGGACCTGTCATTCAAACAACTGTGGGCTACAGGCAACACTTCAGATGAATTCTAGTATGGTACTGTGGTCTGCATGTCTCTTAGAGTCTGAAGTGAATTAAGTACATCTTTCTGTCTAGCTTCATTTAAAAAGAATCCTGTTCAGTCACCCCAAGCATACTATGCAAGACAAACCAAAGTACCTGTAACTGCAAGTACAACCAGAATTTATATATTCACCATAGGTGAATAGTCCCTGCAGGGTATGTTGAACAGTTCTGTAAGACACAGATGTGAAGAAAAGCCTAAAGCAGTTTAAATTGGAAGTAATAAGGATAAAAATGAGGAAAAGTGGTAAAAGATAGGGAGAAAGGAATTCAGAAACAAAAACACAAGGAAGCCGCTCACTTTGGTTTGAGTGTTTAGAAAAACAAAGGGAATTAAAGCAGTTGTACTGACAGAGCAACAGAATTAACTGGTGACTGCTGACAAACATAAGACACTTTACAGCATTAATCCAAATATCACAGCTACAAATTTTACAGAACTGTATGCCTTTACTCATTTACATAGAATTCCTTCATTCTTCCTTCATTAGCTTTAGTAAGCTAATGTCAGTTACTGATATCAGTACTTTTGCTTTGAAGCAGAACTGATAGCAGAGAATCCTGGATTATATTTTTGATGTCCCAGGTGTGTTCTGAGATAGAAAATTCAAACTGCTCTCTAAAACTTAAATAGCCTACTTTTTTGTTTTGTTTTGTTTGTTTGTTTTTTGTCACTACCAAGAACAACGCACTGCAGTAAGCAGTAAGCAATACACTATCTGAAACATTATTAGCAGGCAATTCTAGACCTCTTTGCAGGTCCTGTTCCTGTTTGCAGACAGAATTACTGGTTGTAGCCTACAATAACATGGAAATACAGATAGATTGCTGAAGATCTCCTTGCTATCTTTGAAGCTATTGCCACCCCACGGAGTGGCTCATAGGGAGCTGGTCTAATGGAAACTTTCTTTTGAAAGTAGGGATGGCATAGGAAGGATAATAATTACCTGAAGACACTGCTGCTATGAAAACAAAGTATTTTGATGTGCTACTCAAAAGACCCTATAGAAATATTGCTATATAGCTATTGCTATGTATACAGTTATGCCTTTGTTTTGGTATTAAATGCATTCCATACACAGCTATATGCACCATATAACTATTCTTACCAGAAAAGAAAAAGACAATGCAACTGAGCCAATTAAGTTCCAAGAGGAAAATAATTATACTCTTGAGCATTTTTTTTTTTTAAGTTTTAATTAAGGCAGCTGACTAAGTACATACAATATATTAATTAACTTTTATTATGGGCATAATTCCTTATGAGAATAATTGTGCATTAGCAGATCCATGTGTTAAGAATGATGGAATTCAGCTGATATAAATCTAAAGGAGAAAATTAAATTCTGTTTAATAAATAGCTATTAATTTTGCTTTTCAGACTGTTTAGTCCTTATTCATCCAGTAACTCATTGATTCTTATAGATGTTATAAAACAGAAAAAATACTGGATTTCTCCTTACTCCTCAGAAATATTGTTGTTTTCTAAAAAGCATTTCATTTTATTTTTTAAATTAGTAAGGCTTTGTATGCATCTTTCCAATTTCTGAGTTGCTGCTAAACAAGAGATTTGTGATTTACAGCTTCCCCCATCTTCTATGCCTCCCCAAATCCATTTTTCATTTGGGAAAAAAAAAAAAAAAAAAAAAGTGTTTGCATCTAGGCTACCAGATTTGTGATAAAGCATCATTTGAAAATTATGATATGCAACCTGAAATGCAAATTCTCGGTTCCATTTATGTCTCTGCTGTATAATTATTCTGTAGATCTGTGTCTGGGTGACTACCTAATACCCTCATCAATGAAAAACAAAGAATGGTTAAAGGTCAGCCAATGGAACAAGTATACAAACTGCTGGCATAAAGGTGAGAGCTTCAAGAAGAGCCTCTGCCTCTTTGCCCAATAGAGAAACTAGAGCAAAGAAGATACAACTCAGAGGCCTTGAACAGGACTGGCTGAACACTACCAGGAGAAATATAAGGAAGTATTGATTTAGCCATTGTTATTAAGAGGTCATAGGCTTTGGACTGAATTGATCTGGGCTACTCAGCAGGGCTGAGCTGGACTTCACAGGTTCCCCATGGCTGAGTGCCCACTACCTGACCTGGCTGAGCTTCAGCTATGGAAGTGCAACAGGGGGAAGGGCTGACAGCCCCAGGCCATCCCTGCAGGAGACACAGCCCCGGGAGCAGAGGGCTGCAGAGCAGCTATCGCCCTGCCCTGGGAAAAGAGGGAGGCAGCAAGCCAGGATAGGGAGAAGTAACAATAGCTCCAAGGAGGCCACAAAGAAGAAAGAAAAGCAGCAGCATCACATTTCTCCTTCCACCCTCAAACTGAGCATTCACCTCTTACTGAGAACTTCAGGATGTCAAAGAGGTCATTTCAGCTTTCCCCTCCCTGATTTTGCTAGAAGAGGACTGCAGCATTGCCTTTAGGGCCTGGAAAAACACTGACAGATGGATAAGAACACAAGAATAAAGGGATGGATAGGTAATAGGAACACTTTTTGTGAAGAAGTTTTTAGACATAATTCATGAAGTTTTCCTGGAGCTATTATTTGCTTTGGGCTACTAGGTTTGTTATGATTAATTGTACTAAGAGTGTCAACGGTTTAAAGGCTGGTTTAAGCTCCTAAACTCTGTTTCCTTTTGTCCATACCCCAACTGAGTATAACAAGAATTCTGAAGAATAATTTTATGACTCTCTTGCACAGTATGAACTGCAACTGTTACCAGATTTAAGGATGCCAAGGTGCTTGCAGGAAATGAAATGAGGCTGTACATGAAGAAATCCAATAAAAGCTTTGAAGACAGCCTGCACTGAAACTTTTGTAGAGACGGATGCTGTTTCTTCATGTACAAGTTCTGCCTGGTCGATTAGAGTAGGTGTGAAAAATGCAAGGGAAAAAAAAACAACCAACCAACCAAACCTTAAAACAACAAGAAGAAGCAGCAGCTTTTCAGCTAGAATTACAAACCTAGCAGTTTGGCGCTGAAGAAACAAGGTTAGTGTTACAACAAATCAAAGGTACTTCATTAGCTGCTACTTTTATGAGGTTGCTGAAGCAAATTTTACAATACCATTTTAAACACCATTAACTTTGTGACCTCTGCATTAATGTGTTGATACACAACTCAGACGACATTAGTGAGCTGAGTAGCTCCTACTATAGAAGTATATCTTCCCTTTCCCTTCCCCCAAGTCATTATAAGAGCGCACAGAGGTAAATAGGGTTCATGCAAAACTAAGTTTACCTCTGATTTATTTCTGATTTTTAATGTTTTCTTTATACTATAAAAAGGAGATACAAATTGGCTCATGCTCCTGGTTCTGAAATATAATAGTACATCTAAAGAGAAGCTAATGGAGCTGTGGGGAATTCTCCTTCATTTATGAACATAAACACTTAAGCATACAGCTACTATATATTCAAATGCTTTAAAGTAAAACATTTAGTAAGAAACAGTGTGCACTTTGATTACAACATTCTGGCAGAAGTACTAATTTGACAACCTAATTCATCTGCCAATGTCACTGTTAGAAAAAAAAATAATTAGAAGAAATAGTTACTGTAATACTGATAGATCTGCACCTACTATTTTACACTGTTAGTCAACTGCAATTTTAAAGAAAACTCGAGAGTGAGAGGCAATTATAAGTGGCGTGATGATGGCATGTTGCTTCATGATTCGCTTTTAGGGTTACAGCTTTTTAGCTTACCATGGAAGGGAATGAGTAATTTTGCTCATGCATGAAGGAGTTCATCCTTCACTTAAAACTGCTCATATGATTTGAATAGCCACGTATCATGTATTAAATGTCTTCTAGCCCTTTTTGGTTAAGTCACAGAGCTTGGATGACTATCTTCCAACATTATGACAATTTATTCTAGCTTCAGTTCAACATCTTTCTGGTAAGAAATGAACAAAATCACACACTAGAAATTTTCAAATGCTAAAAAAAAATAAAAATAAAAATACACTGAAATGGATGAGGAGAAAAAGAATACATTGTTAATGTGAAGAAAAATTAGAATGTTCCTGCTTTTCCTATAGAATGGAAAGAGCTTCTACTTGTGTTTTTTGTTCCTTCCCTCAGCCTTGCAAAATGTATCTCAGAAATTAAAAATTAAATAAATTTGCATGAACAAGACCTATGTCTTTCTTACTGATTTCCTTTCTGAGGCAAAAAATACAAACTTCAATATTCTACCGTGATAGAAGTACTAATGCTACTGTTAATTCAAACCAAACCAAACCACACTTGTTAATCTAACAGTTTCCAAGAATTTGTCTGGTTTTCCTCAAAGGGCTCTTTGGAAAACTGGTATGACTGAAAATGTTTGACAGTGGAACACATGCAACACTAATATATTCTACAATGATCTTAGTCATTCTTCTTCTCCATTTTATAACATTAAAATCGTATTATTATTTGTAAATGTTTCCTTCGTATTAGAAGCCATATCATTAAGCTTTAGCCAATGTGCTAAAGATTCCTTCAAAAACAAAAGGAGAATGTAGAGTGATAGGGAGAAGAGCTAGAGGAGAAGTCACGTAGTCTTTGCTCTGAACTCTGTGATTGCATTTGACTATTGCTCATATACTGGAAAATCTCTTCCCTATAGCTGGTGATAATGATTCCTAAAGAGAGAGTTGTTGTCCTGGGAAAAGTTAAAAAAAAAAAAAAAAAAAGGCAAGACCACAAACCACCAAAGTGCTGCGCTACTGCATCTGAGCAGTTGTAAGTCCCACCTGCTATAATGCAGGGGGGTTGAAACTAGATGATCATTGTGGTCCTTTTCAACCCAGACCATTCTGTGATTCTATGAATGACCTAAGTGATAGACTACAAAAGTATCAACCTGAAATGACTACAGAACAGAAAGTGACAATTCCACAGCTATGGACTCAAGAAATTGCAGAATGAAAATTTGCCAGTAATTATACCTATTTGGGCTCGATGATCCTTATGGGTCCTTTCCAACTTGAGATATTCTATGATTTGTTAATCTAAAAACAATTACTTAGGTTTATGACCAAACACTCAACTCTTCTGATCATGCACTGTATCAGCCTGGGTTTCACTTCTGGCTGAGTCCATGTTGCTTTGCTGTCATCCAATTTTCTTATCTTAGGAAATTTCTGTGGCACCCAGTGGAAAATACAGTTGGAGCTTGCCATTATACTTGATGGGGATTTTCTTCATAACTTTGATCAAAACTGCAGTATCATCTGTCAGGAAACTAACAAATCAAAACCACTTTTTGGGCTTTAGTAATACTTGTATTTTTGTTGGCTTCTAGAGAAAGGGGGAAAAAAAGTTTCTATATACAGCTGTAATTCCTTACTAACGAAAGAAAGCATAAGAATATTATATTTTGAGGATTTTGAGTGCTTGAGTAAAACTTTACCAGTTTTAAACAGTGGTGTGGAATAGTAAACTGAAGTTGCCTATCAGTCTTTGCAAGTTCATAGGTGATGAAGCTATACATATGAAATACAAACTCTCTGGAAAAGAGGTAGCTCATGCAGTGCTAACCACTCCCCTATCCCCAACTGAAAAAATATCCACACCAAAAACAACAGCCACACTTGCACACATCATCACAAATTAGATTTCCCGAAACAACAAACCTCACACAAACTAATCCACCCTCACAATCTCAGCATCATCTAGCTGATACCTCCTTGTCGATGGAGACAGAGTTCCTTAGAATAATGTGGTACCTAAGAAATAAGAAACTAATTCTGTGAACGTGTTGATACCTGGACAACTTTGACCACCTGGATGAGCCTGGTAATCTGTAGAATGCTCTACGCATCACTGGCCATATGTGAGAACAGCCATACATTTCTCCCCCCTCTCCCACATTACAGCTAATCAGATTTTCCTCTGAAGTGCTCAGGAGCTAGAAAACAACCACACACAGTTTGAGCTGAAAAAGATGACAAGGCAGAGAAGATGGACAAGAAAAAATGAATTGCATGAAAGTACACAAGCTGTGAAATAGATTCAGTCCTCATCTGTGGACGCGTATTATTAGTACCCTGCCTCATAAGAGCAGTTAGTCTGGCCATGGATAACCCTCAATATTATTGCCCATATAAAGAGTTTTCTTACTGATCATCTCAGCTACTTATTTTGGAATGAATACATAGCAAATTAAAATATAACTAGAGATGGGTCTTATGCTACAGGATTTGAATACATCACTGAAGAAATACATTGCCCAGAAGCAATATTTTGAGCTCCTATGGAATTAACGTGTACACATTCACTGCAAGCCAGAAGAACTACACCAGTATTTGAGGTTTAGAGCAGGCAAGAAAATTAAGCTGATACCACTGCCTTCAGCATTTTCCCTTTTTTGAATACCAATGAATGCACTCCTGGATTCTTATTATTCCCTTGGCAGGACTTCCACTACCATTTACACATGAGTAATTTCTTTTTATGGACCCAATATCATTTTGTTCAAAACACATTTATCACAACAGAGTGTGATACAGTAGGAGTAAACAGCAAGTGCTTCTCATCAGCATTGTCTTTGTGAAACAACTACACATGAATAACGGCTAGTACGTGAACCTGAAAAAGCTTGTTTTACAATATACTGCAGTTTCCAGGGGTTTGTCCGTAATTAACTTCCTTGCTCACACAGTTAAGTAAGGTGTGCACTGTGTCTTGTAAAGCACATGCTGAAAGTGCAAGATGAACTAAAATCAGTAACTGAGATAAAATTATAACTATTATCTCTTTACTATGAGTAATACAACACTCAAGGCTCTAGATCTTATTAACTCAGAGACAAATTATTGTCTTTCATAAATCAGGACTCCTGGGCTGAGCTGTATACAATTCCCTAATTAAATATGCATGCCTGCACAAGTGTGCATATCCTTATACTTTACCACAATTTTTTGTCAAGACAGATTTGAACTTGGGCTCAACCATTCAAATGGAACTAAGTCCATCTTTGCACAGTGGTGCAAAGCCCCCAGGGGAGAAAAGGAAATAAAAAATAGTAGCAAGGACATAAAGGAACAGACACAGACCCCTCCCCCATCACAGACACAAACCAGTATATTTAACTGTTTTCTAATAGAAAAATAACAAAAATCCTGTAGAAATAGTGCCACCCTTATTCCTCAGGTGGTTTGTGGCACAGGATTAGCTTATTATTGTGTTACAAGAACTTCTCACTCTGCTTTTGCTTCTTTAACAATTATTGACGGAGTTGGCATAATCAAAGACAGCAGGAATAATATAATAATAAGGAATAAAAAACAATGAAGTAACTACATACACAAAGGGCTAATAAGGCAATTCTCAGGGTGTCATTATCCCAGAACTCAGATTTCCTAGAAGACGATTATTGCTTAAACTTACTTGGTTGTCAGGAAACATTAGCAGATAAAGGGTTTTGAGCTTTGCTTGTTCTTGACATTAAGTATCGGCAGCCGTACCTACAACTGCCATGATGCTTCATACCTTGAATTGCCCTTTCTGCACAGTTTGGAATAAGCTTACAACAGTGAGGCACTAGTCATTTTAGAACCAGCACAGCAAAGAGAAACAATCACATACAAAACCTGGTAAGCTGCAATGATGTTCTAGCAATGCCCAGAGTAAGTATTTTGTGTCTCAGAGATAAAGAAGTTCAGAACTGAGACCCAGAACAATATCTAAAGAAACATCGGTCTTCAGGTTAGGCCTCTAACTTAAAGTGAAGTAGCAAAACTTCCAATTTCTCTATGGTTTGTAAATTGTGATAAAGTTTATATGCTTGTATGGGAATAATACAAAGAAAACATTAGTAAGTTCGAAGGGAAGAATGTAGGATAACAAAAAATCTGGTCTTACATAATTTGGATTTTGGGTTGAATATTAAACATCCTTTTGTTGTTATCTGCTTCATTCAGCAACGAAATTAAATGTTAAGGTTAATTCTGTTTTACAGTATGATTAACATCCAGCCCATTATCTGTGAATGAACTGTTCAGAACATCACTATGAATCACTACATGCAAGATTTAAAGGCTAAAGCCATATTACCAGCTGAAGAGCTGGGAGCAGAGGAGGACAGCCTGACAGAACAGTGTCCAACATGAAAGTCTGTGTGAAGCCAAGGCATGGAATTTAATTCCTTCATGTGGAAAAAATGGCACCCACTGACATTCACTGATGGTTGCTGAACATTTATGGAGACCACACAGTGCATGTGAACACAATGAGGTGGTAAATGGTACATGGCAACGGCCTCCACTGGTGTATGTTTTGAGAGGTGCAGCATGCAGACTTGTTCATTGCTGGCAAAAATGCATAGCTAATGGTGGTGACTATGTTTAGAAATAGTGTTTTGTAGCTGAGAATTTGCTCTATCAAATAGTGATATTGTGTTCTTTGTAGCTGTTATAATTTCCATGGAAATAAAAAGGAGGCATTACTTTCAGAGCAATCAATGTATATTGAACTAATTACCCTAATGATCCGGCATTTTAGATTTTAATAAGCCAATAATAAGAATGTTAACATAATGCTTCCGGAATGACAACAAATTTTAACAGAAATTGCCACATCTTTGCCACTTCAGTTATGCAAATGCTCTTAATTTTTGACAGTTACCAATGGAAATGCCCACTGTAATATCTGGTAGTTTTTAAAAATGCTGACCAAGAAGGAATAAACATAGGACATAAATAATTCACAGTACTGCAAGTTTACCATCACTCTCCTTCATCCTTGCAGTTTACCATGCACAGAAAGAACACTTTCAAAACAGATTTCTTTTACCTGCTTTCAGTTAGGTGGCTATCATAACTGATCAGTTGTAAAATCCATTTGAAATGTAGAATATGTTTAAAAAGAGAAAAAAGCTGCACAATGCCTCATGTATTTAGTCTTCCAGAAATTAGTTTCATATTCCAGTGGACTTAAAATAACAGAATATTAAACCCATCCTTGTGCTGAATTATGCCGTTTCTCAGTGTTCAAACGCAGCCATAGAGCACATACAATACTTTTAAAGTTCTGGAAATCAAAACAAAAACAAAACACAATGTTTCTTCTGTGATCTTTTCTGAGTGACCTTTAGAAAGTGTGATGTGCACATGGAAGATAAATCAAACAGGGATACCATTTATATGGCACCAAATAATATTTTAGTTGAACTGCCTTCAATAAACCATTAGTTTCTCATTTCATGTTTTGTTTATAGGTTATTACAACCAAAAGTTAATATCAGATTAACAACAATGTTAATAGTAAATACATAGTTATTGCTTTTTAACAAGAAAAATATATCCTGATCATATAGGAGCAATGATTGCCTATGGCTGATGGCGCCACTTCAAAACACAGAAGTGTTGCTTTTGAGTATAAGCTTGTCAAGCCAGATTTCCTATCTAGATCCTTCACAAGTACCTACAGCCATATCCACATTAGGACATTTGACAAACATGAATGGTCGTAGCAGACTTGTTTTACGTAGTGCATGTAATTATTAACCTGAAAAATAAATAATCAAATCAGCTTAAGTTTGGTTTAATTCTGCATACACTTTCAGTTTATACTGCTTTCATCTGTGCTAGTATCTTTTAAGGTCCTTACCTGGTTCACCTAATAGTTTTAAGTGGCAGATATTTTTTTAAACTTACTCCGACTCCTCTTCTCAGTGGGAATGAGGATATTTCCCTGCCTCACATGGGTGCTGTTAGGGACATCTCGAAGATCATACTGTCAGCTTAGGCAGATAAGTGAATTCTTTAGATGCTGTCCTCTCTTTGAATGTTATCAAAACACCAATGCAGTTTGTATATGTTGAGGTTATGACTTCTATGAAATTAAGTAAAAAAGAATAATCATAGAATGGCTTAGGTTGGAAAAGACCCCAAATCCCACCCAGCCCCAACCCCTGCCATGAGCAGGGCTGTCCCCACCAGCTCAGGCTGCCCAGGGCCCCATCCACCCTGGTTTTGAGCACCTCCAGGCATGGGGCACCACAGCTTCTCTGGGCAGGTGTGTCAGTGCCTCACTGCCCTCTGAGTGAAATATTTATTTCTAACACCTAATCTAGATCCTCCCTCTTTTAGTTTAAAAACATTCCCCCTTGTTCTATCACTATCTACTCCTGTAAAAAGTTGATTTCCCTCCTGTTTATAATCTCTCTTTAAGTTCTTGAAGGCTGTAATGTGGTCTCCTTGCAGCCTTCTCTTCTCCAGGCTGAACAAGCCCAGGCCCTCAGCCCGTCTTTGTAAGAGAGATGCTCCAGACCTTTGATCATCTTTGTGACCCTCCTCTAGACCTGCTCCAAAAGCTCCACATCTCTCTTACAGTGGGTGTCCCAAGCTTGGATGCAGTATTCCAGACGGAACCTCATGAGGGCAAAGTAGAGAGGGACAATTACCTCCCTCTTCCTGGTGGCCACCCCTCACACAGCCTTTAACTCTACACACCGAGTATTACTGGTTCCTAAATTGGAAAGTGTGTCACCTGAATTATGTTGCTACTATCATAGTTCAGAAGTCTAAAGGCAGAGAGTAATTGCATTATGTAACTTCATTAAAGCCGGTAGGGTCAAACGGAAGAGTGAGAACAGGATCCTGCAGTTATAGAGAGAAGGGCCTCACAGCAAGAAAAGGGAAAGTAGCTTCACAAAGTAGAAATAAGGGGCAAATAGAGATAGTTTATGTAGAGAGTGTTAGTAAACAAGGGATTCCAAGCACTTTCACAGACACTAGGTCTGGAATAACAGGGAGGATGAAGGCCATAAAGATAAGGACTGGAGAGCAGCTCAAAAACATTTGGCAGGGAGGTGATTAGATGTCTACGGGGCAAGCTGAAACCAGATCGGGGGATGCCCCCCTTCAGGGTCAGAATTTTGCAGTGAGGAAGACTACGAGCCTTCGTGAGGAAGACTATGAGCCTTCATCATCACGGCCTACTACATACATACAAGGGGGGGAGGGACTGCATGCGAATGGGCTCTTGGGAATATAATGAATATGTATCTGAATCCTGTCAACTACTGATTTTGTATTAGTTCAACCTATATCTATAGCACAATTTCTCCTGATGAGGTGCAAGTTAGATGGAGTGATCCCCCTTGCACCAGGGTGTACACGCATCACCAATAAACACATGCCTGCTCTACATCCTTACTGGCTATAGGGTCTGATTTCTGCACATCAAAACAAAGCACATAGGCTGGTGAGTTTGTTTGTTTTTCCAAAAAACAAATACAGTAACCACAACTGCTTTGTGTTTCATGACATCATTGATATATGTTTGTAGACAAATGTGTGTGAATGGTTTGGATCCCTTCCTCCCACCCAATTGAATACACTACAGAGCTTCTCCTAAACTATAGGCATGAGTATTTGCAAGGAAGCACAGTAAAGGGAAAAGGATCAGGGCTTCCAGATGAACTTGAGCTTTGTACTGTCTGAACATGCTTTCAACCAGAAAACAAACAAACAAACAAATAAACAAAAAACCCCACCTCTCACACAAACTATTACAAGCGGGAGGTGTGCTCAGAAGCACCTGCCTGTGACTACTAACCAGTGCTCAGCAGAGCCTAGAGTAGCACATAACAGAAGATCAGACACAAACACAGATGTGTAAACCAGGAATGAGCTCTAGATCAAAGGAGAAGAAAAAGTCACCCAGACACTTACATAAACCAAGCAGCCTCAGCCACTTTGGAAGGAAAAAAAGTTTTGATGCTGTCACGGAGTTACCTAGATAGATCTGTGCCCGTGACAGGGGGCCGGTAGGCTTGTGGGCCCCCCTCCCCCTTCACTTCCCGAGAAAAACGAAGCGGTGGCAACAATCTAAGAAGGAGAACTTATTTTACTAACTATGATGTTGAGATGCAAGATGACACGATACAATACAATCTAATTGGGAGTAAGTATAATAAACCAAATGGAATGAGGGAGAGAGAGCGAAAGAGCGATAGAGAGGGAGAGAGAGAGAGAGTGAGAGAGTTTCCGAAACCGAAAGCCTTACTTGATGAAGGCGCCCGGCTTGGAAAGCACACCCACTCCTCTCCCGGCAGCAAGCGAAAGTGAAGAAGCACCGCGCGCAACCAGATGACGTATCTTCCGTGATGTGTCTTCCTTCTCTGACCGTGAGGTCCTCTGGGATACGTAGTTCTTCTCTTTTGTCCATGATGTTATGATGTGGAATACCAATAGCGAAGTTACAAAACCATGACAGATGCCAATATAGAAGGATTATTGTGACCAAGCCTGATTATTTCCCAGAAGCAAAGTGTGATTTTTTGCATAAGTAGCAGCTCAGACAGTTGACATACTTTCTCTCCTTAACTAGAGGTATCTTCTTTCTCTGCTAGTTTGTAACATTAACTATCATTTTTCATCAACTATACATTTCCCCTAAATCAATCACAAGTGAAGGGATAGTTGGCAGGCACCACTGAAAAATCTAAAGAGCAAACCCTGCAATAAACGCTTGAGACAGTATTTTCGCTCTGAAGTCCCTGAGAATAAACTGCGTGCTAAAGGAAATCCTAACATTCAGCATATCCCAACATATGATTGATTGATGTCATGTTCAGAAAGAGAGGAAGAATCATCTAGAAAGATATAATGACAATCCTCTTATATTTCTAAGAGGTTAGACAGGACTGATCCAGTCTCTTTCACTTGCTGAAATCAGAACAGTTTCTGATACATTAATCATGGTCCTGCTGGGCACCAGAGGAGAGGCATTTGGGGAATGGGAGAAATCTGAGTGCGAATAGGTGGGGCAAAGTACACTAGCAAAAGCTGGTATTCTTAGAGAAATTTTTTTAACAGCTGGGAGTCTGGAACAAGAGACGTCGAGCAAAGAAAAAGTAAACCACAGAATCATGTGATGCACCACAAATAAATTTTTTCTTCTATTAGAAGGATTATTTCAGCCATCGCAGAATGACTGAATGACCAATTGCCATCAGTACTCTTAAATTAAGAAAGGGACAGCATCATTGTTCAGCCAAGTTGCTGAAGATATTTATCCTTATTTATCCACCAAAAAAGTGAAAGACAAAAACTGTTATATGGAGTTTGGGAAAAATGTAAGTTTACCTGCATCTGTGCATTAAATCATATTTTACTGAGAAACAGAGTGCTATTGCTGGCAGTTGTTCACTGATCATTATCAAGTAGTTGTCAGTCTTTCAATCAAACATTTAAAGAATTTGAGGGGGAAAAAAGTCAACTTTTACACATAAATAAAGCTGATATCACCGTGGCAACCAAATCGCTCATGTGTGATGCTGAGGAATGAGTTGCTGACAATCACTTGAAAGATACTATCACTATGTTAGATCACAGATTTGGTCTTTATTTGTCAAACAACGGTCAGATGCATGAGAAGTGGTTACTAAATAGTGTGACAAAGTTTGTATTAAACAATGTAAAAAAACCTTTCAAGATTTGATCTTAATATCATTGCTATCTTAGCAATTGGACTGGCAACAGTGAGCAGTAACTGTATCCGTTCAGTGGGGGATCATTTTCTAATTGGAAGTATTAACAAGAAGTCAGTTAGTCCTATAAGTAATGCTGTCCCATAACATTAAATATTAATGGCAATACAGTATAATGACTGCAAAAAAACATGAAGTATAAGGGAGAGTAGGAGCAATAGAAAGAAAAAAATGTACTATTTCCAGTTTTGCTTTTTACCAGGGCAATATTTATCACAGGCACTATGAGGACCACCTTTTACTTCCTGTGAAAGCCATCTAATAAAGTTGTGACAGGAGACAAATACTCCTTGACATGTGCTGTCCCTCACTGCACGCCTTTAAACACCAAGTACAATTTCTCCTCCTTCAAAATCCCTTTTTACCTGCAACATAACAATACAAGTGGCTTGTAGGCAAAGCACAGTACCTGGGCAGGTTGCAAACAGAAGTAGAGAGAACCATCTGCCTGAAGCAGAGCTTGCTTGGCTACTGGCTTTCAGCAGTCCACAGGTTCAAGCATTAAAAGTCATCACCACCCTAAGGAAAACTAAACTGGAAGGTAGAAGGCAGTGAGGAGAAATTTGTTAAAAACAACAACCTGTTCCTGATATACCACAAATTCTAATTAAATATCACGTCCAATGTAAATTAAACAAGTCAGAGTCATTACGTAGAGATGCAAAGATGTTTGTGTGGATGTAGTTGTTATGTTTAAATTCAAATGACTACTAAGAAAAGCAGGACTGTACCAGTTTTGAGGTATTAGTTTTAGCACTGCTTAGGAGACTCAAAATTATGATGGACTTTTCAATGCTTCAGTGACATTTCATCCAAGATGGGTGTCACCAACATTCTATTAACTGCTGGGAATTTTGATCCTTAAAGAGTACATAACTGCATTTATCTTATGAGACAAACAGCACATGAGGTGAAATAGACTGCTGCTTTGGTAATTCCGACCTCAGATAGCTGAAATCTCTTCAAGTATTCAGTGCTTCCACAAATTATTCCCCCACCCCTCACCCTGAAAAGCAAAAGCAAATCCTCTTGGTTCAATTGTCAGATGCGAAAAATAAAATAATATTAAAACCCAGGCTTCCCAGAGGCTAAATTATCACATGCTGTTGCATTAATTAGGGGACAGACTTCAAATGCTTCTCCAGTTCTGAGTTTGGAAACACAAAAGGCCCTGCAGGCAGCTTTTCCAGCAGTTATCTCACTTTCTCACCATGTCAGTATCTTCTCTATCACACAAATGCTCCTTTTCCTCTCTGTAGTGGATTAAAACTTATCTCTGGTGAACAATGCAACAGGATCACTTGAACAGCCTGGCGTGCCTTTCTGGTCCCCTCCCCCAGTCACAAAGACTGAAAAATATTTGCTGCTATGGATTTGGGAAGAACAGTTAGCTGATCATCTTTTACTTACCAAAAAATGATTATAAAATCTAGGGGCTCCAGCAAAAAAAAAAAGAAAAAAAGAAAAAAAAAGAAAAAGAAAAAGTAGGTACATAACACAACTCATACTGATCTTTTGAGAGCTAAGGTGGGAGAGAGCGGTGCAAGATCAGTAAGCAGGCCCCAAAACTGGGACAAAAATAAATGCTTTGCCTTAGACTCCCATTGTTACAGAACTTTGAGTCAGAATCTCCAAAGATGCGCCTATTTTATACAACATTTATATAACATGAAATCAATCATGCTTCCTCAATACTTACATTTCAAAGGTAATCAATAAAGCTGCTTTCTCACTCTTCTAAGATTACAAATGAAACAAGGGCTTTCAAGTTATTTCTTAAAAGTAACTTCTTTCTTTCTCACAGTAATTTTGTCTTCGTGAGAGTCAATAGCTGCACGTTTGCTAGCTTTGAGGGCTTTCATCTGAGAGCATCTTTACTTACAGAAATAGTCCTACCTATTTTTAGGCAGTTTTTTTCTCTTAGGCGTAGGAGTGGGTGTGTGGCAAGAATGGTAGCGTGCTGTGGAAACATTAGTTTGTAGGCTTAGAAGTTTTATGAAATGCCTTTAAAGACACAAAAATATATATAATATCATCTCCATGAGAAGACTGTTTTATAAGCCAAAATAAAGAACCATAAAACCTGATTTTTTTCCCCCCTCAGTCATTTTAATATAAAAGTTTCAAGTCATATCTTGTCTGAGATAAAACAGAAGCCTTTTCATACTATGGGCATTTTAGGACTGACACAAAAAGAAGCCTACCATTATTTTCACTTCCCTATAAAGATACACAAAAGATTTATTTTTCATTTTTGCTTTCATTTCAGGAGAAAATACACTATCATTTCTTAACTTAGATCCAGCCACAGAAGGAATCCTCCTTTGCAGCAACAACTAAGACATTTAGCTTCTCACAGGAGCATATTCTTTACCTGCTTTTCCCCACTATTTACTTTATTGTGACAGTGGCTATGGAGAAGCAATAGGCAGAGACTTAATTCCGCTGAAGCAAAGGTAAGCACATACTTTTAAACCCTTTTCATTACAAAGGCTCCTAGAGGACAGAGTCAGCAATCATCTCTACACTTAATAGCAAAGCAGAGCTCTCATTCAAAATGCCTTCACTCTAAAGGATAAACCAAAAGTAGTACTACCAAGTACAATGTAGACCCTTGCACATAGAAAGATAATCACAAAGTGACCCAGGACTTAGTTTTTGTTTTTCATATCTGCATGCTTTGATCCTTCTTAAGTTGCACTGCACACTAAAGCTGCAGAGACAGCAGACACATTCCTATCTTCCTCCCAGGACAGAGTCTTATTAGCACACCAGGACAACACAACCCCTCAATTCCTCTGCACGGAGACATTCTCGACTGCAGCTACTTTCAGGGTAAGCTAACGAGCTGAGCCTGCCAAAGCCATCAGTGTGAATCAATTAACATCTGCCTCTGGATTTGCAGCACCTGCTAACAGGCTGGATTACCGGAGGAAGCTAGCTCTGCTTTCCCAGGGCTCTCGGAAGTGTCAGAGTACATTAGAATTATAAAGCTGGTTTCCACAGTAGGTGCAGGTGGGGAAGTAGATTGCTTAGTCCCTCTTGGCAAGTGTGTGGGAATGTGCATTATTTTCAGTAATAAAATATCATGCTAGAAGTAAAAGTAACTAATTAATGTTCTGGCTTTTTTTCCCCACCCAACAGCAGGAAAGCTGGCACTGTGGCTTGCATGTCTATCTGCCTATAAGCTTTTAGATGTTCTTTGCAACCTGAGCTATTTTTGAGGGGTTTACAAAGCCGCTCAAATGCAGTGGACTTCCTTCTTGATTTTTTTAATTTTTATTTTGTTTACTTTTTCAAATGCATACAAGTGCAGGTGTTGAAAACACAGTGGTTACTGTTCAGCTATCTATTAACCTACAAGTCAGTCTCATAAAGAATACTGTTTTTCCAGGCTTCTCATTTCCTGGAGCAAGATGAAGCAGGTGTGCTGTAGGTCAGGCAAGCCCGGCACACAGCACAGCCCATCCCCTCTCCGCTCTATAGAGGCCATGAGGACGCGCCCATCGCTCAGAAACAGTCAAAGTGACAGAGCGCAGTTAGCGCTGCATTGACTGAAACCAGGGCACAGGGAGGGCAGTGCTGCGCAGTGCTGACTCAAGTGATGACAAATAATTGTATGCATGTTGATACACTGGCTAAACACAGTGAAGAATATGCAGTCGTGCTTTCCACTGCACTTGAAAAATAGAATCACAGAATGTTTAGAGTTGGAAGGGACCTTTAAAGGTCACCTAGTCCAACTCCCCTGCAATGAACAGGGGCATCCACAGCTCAGCCAGATGCTCAGAACCCCCTCCAGCTTGCCCCTGGAAGTCTCCAGAGACAGGGCATCCACCACTTCTCTGGACAGCCTGTTCCAGTGCCTCACCATCTTTGTTGTAAATGTTGTTTGTTTTTTTTTCTTATATACAATCTAAATCTCCCCTCTTTTAGTTTGAAACCATTTTCCCTTGTCGTGTCACCACAGACCCTGCTAAACAGTCTGTCCCCTCCTTTCGTACAACCCCAATTTAGATAGTGAAAGGCCACTATCAGTTCTCCCCTGGAGCCTTCTCCTCACCAGGTAGAGCAGTCCCAGCTCTTTCAGCCTGTCCTCACAGGGGGTGTGTTCCATCTCTTGAATCATTTTTGTGATCCTCCTCCAGACATGCTCCAACAGATCTGTGTCTCACCAGTGCAGAGTAGAGGGACAGAATCACTTTCCTTGACCTACTGGCTATGCTTCTTTTGATGCAGCTCAGGATACAGTCAGTTTTCTGGGCTGTGAGGGCTCACTGCTGGCTCACATCCAGCTTCCCATCCATCAGTATCCCCAAGTCCTTCCCAGCAAGACTCTGCTCGACCTTCTTATCCCCCAGCTTGTATTGGTATTGGGGATTGCTTCAACCCAAGTGCAAGACCTTGCAATAGGATTTGTTGAATCTCATGAGATTCTCCTGGGCCTACTGCTTGAGCCTGTCTAGGTCTTCCTGCATGACATCCTGTCCCTTGTGTGTGTTGATTGCACCCCACAGCTTGGGGGTTTCAAGATTGCAAAAAAAACAAACAAACAACAACAACAAAAAAACATCAATCTACATTTGCAAGACCATTGTCAGTTAATATAAATGCATGAACTGCAAATTCTCAAATGGAATGTATAGAGTTGCAATCAGACATTCAACTCAAAAATCTGATCATGTCTCTTTACTGGACTTTCATAATTCCTATCTTATCTGAGAAAAATGTCCTTCACTTCACAATCACAACTTATTCATATTGTTGCTTTTTGGCAATACACACATTTTGAACAATTATTGTCAAGGATGAAGTACAGGCGGAGTAAAATTTCATCAAAAATCTCTGATGAACACCTTGAGATCTCACTAAGAATTGCAACCACTGCCATCAAAACAGACTTGTGCATTAGTTTCACAAAAACAAGGACAAATATTCCAGTAGTTTTATGTTTTTTTGCTTCTCTCTCTTTTTATTTTTATAATTTTTAATCAAAAATATTTTAAATTAAAATTCTTTGTTACTTATGTATTAACAATATTGAATATTTTGTGAGGGCTGCTTTGAAAGTAATGTCTCCTGTTTTATTATGTTGGCCCATAGCATCAGAGGTGGATGTTGGTGCCACAGCAGTAGAGGTTGAACCTTCCTGCCATCATTCCATTAAATTTTGCGAGACAGATGGCAGCAGAGGGGCAGTTTGACTTTTTGGTGTCTGACATGGAAGCAAAGGTGTTTCATTGAATTTCATCATACAGAAAAAAATTGAACCCATTGGTATTCACTGATGCTTTCTTAATTGTGAGACCGAACAGTGAATGTGAGCACAGTGAGGTGGTGAGTCGTGTTCCAGCAGCGGTGACAGTGGGTTAGATTGTTATAAGTGTGGCATGCAGGCTCTTGTTCATTGCTGGTGAAAATGCATAACTAATGGACTATGTTGAAAAATAGTTTTGTAGCTGAGAATTTTCCCTACTAATTCATCTTATT